>NC_051065.1:22114500-22714500 GCF_004664715.2 Peromyscus leucopus | reverse complement strand
GATATCTTCTCCATTTCTTTCTTCAAAGACTTTAAATTTTTATCATACAAGTCTTTCATTTGCTTGGTTAGAATTACCATAAGATATTTTATATTGTTTGTGACAATTGTGAAGTATGTTTTTTCCTTGATTTCTTTCTCAGCCTGTTGATTGCTTGTGTATAAGAGAGCTACTGTGTTTTTTATTTTTTGTTTGTTTTGTTTTTTAGTTATACTTGTATCTAGCCACTTCACTAAAGGTGTTTTCTGCTTTAGGAGTTCCCTGGTAGAATTCTTGGTGTCACTTATATATACTATCAAATCATCTGCAAACAGGAATACTTTGACTTCTTCTTTTCCAATTTGTATTCCCTTAATTTCTTTTTGTTGTTTTATTGCTCTAGAATTTTAATTACTGTATTGAATAGATATAGAGAAAGTGGACAGCCTTGTCTTGTCCCTGGTTTTAGTGGAATTGTTTTAAGTTTCTCTCAATTTAATTGATGTTGGCTGTCAGTTTGCTATATATTGCTTTTATTGTGTTTAGATATGTTTCTTGTATCCTTGATCTCTTCAATACTTTTATCACGAAGGGGTGTTGGATTTTATTCAAGCACCTACTTTTTGTTCAGCATCTACTGAGATATATATTTTTTCTTTCAGTTTGTTTTCATGGTGGATTATACTGATTGATTTTTGTATATTGAACCATCCCTCCATCTCTGGGATGATTCTACTTGGTCATGTTGGGTGATCTTTTTGATGTGTTCTTGGATTCAGTTTGTGAGAATTTTATTGAATATTTTTGCATCGATGTTCATGAGGGAAATGGGTATGTAGTTCTCGTTCTTTGTTGAGTCTTTGTGTGACTTGGGCATCAGAGTAACTGGCCTCATAAAATGAATTTGGCAATGTTGCTTTTGTTTCTATTTTGTGGAATAATTTTAGGAGTATTGATATTAATTCTTCTTTGAGAGTCTGGTAGAATTCTGTGCTGAAACCATCTGGCCCTGGCCTTTTTTGGTTGAGAAACTTTTAATAACTGCTTCTAATTGCTTAGGGGGTATGGGTCTTATTACATTGTTTGTCTGACCTTGATTTAATTTTGGTATGTAGTATCTATCAAGAAATTTTTCCAGTTCTTTTAGATTTTCCAATTTTCTGGAGTTCAGGTTTTTAAAGTGTGATCTAATGATTCTCTGGATTTCCTCAGTGTCTGTTGTTATGTCTCTTTTCTTTCTGATTTTGTTAATTTGTTTATTCTCTCTCTGTCTTTTGATTAGTTTGGGTAAGGGTTTGTCTATTTTGTTGATATTCTCAAAGAATCAACTCTTTCTTTCATTGATTCCATGTACTGTTTTCTTTGTTTCAATTTGTATTGATTTTAACCTTCAGTTTGATTATTTCCTGCCATCTACTCCTCTTGGGTGTGTTTGCTTCTTTTTGTTCTAGAGCTTTCATGTGTACTGTTAAGTAGATAGTATGATATTACTTCAAATTCTTTATGCAGGCACTTAGTGCTATGAACTTTCCTCTTAGTACTGCTTTCATTGTGATCCATAAGTTTGGGTATGTTGTGCCTTCCTTTTCATTGAATTCTAGGAAATCTTTAATTTCTTTCTTCATTTCTTCCTTGACCCAGTGGTAACTAAGTTGAGAGTTGTTCAGTCTGCAGGTTTTCTGTTGTTTCTGTTGCTGTTGAAATCCAGGTCTAATCCATAATGATCTGATAGGATGAAGGAGGTTATTTCACTTTTTTTTTATTTGTTGAGTCTTGCTTTGTGATTGAGTATGTGTTCAATTTTAGAGAAAGTTCTCTGAGGTGCTGAGGAAAAGGTACTTTGTGTTTGCATGAAATGTCCTGTAGATGTTTGCTAGGTCCATTTTTTTTTTTTTTAAAAAATAACATTTGTTATCTCTTTTATTACAATGTTAAGTTTTTGTCTGGATGACTTGTTCATTTGTGAGAGTGGGGTATTGAGATCTTCCACTATAAATGTGTTAGGGTCATTGTGTGATTCAAGCTTTAGTAATATTTCTTTTACAAATGTGAGTGTCCTTATATTTGGGGCACAGATGTTCAGAATTGAGACATCATTTTTGTGGGTTTTTTCTTTGTTGAATATGAAGTGTCTTTCCTCATCTCTTTTGATTAATTTTGGTTTGAAGTCTATTTTGTTAGATATTAGAATGGCTATACCAGTTTGTTTCTTCTGTCCATTTTCTTGGAAAATCTTTTTCTAGCCCTTAACTCTAAGTAATGTCTATTTTTGATGTTTCTTGTGTGCAACAGAAGAATAGATTCTGTTTTTGTATCCATTCTGTTAGTCATATCTTCTTATTGGGGAATTGGGTCCATTAATATTGATTAGATATCAATAACTAATGACTGTTAATTCCTGTCTTTTTGTTGTTGATAGTGTGTGTGTGTGTGTGTGTGCGTGTTTATGTGTGGTGGATGTGTGCATGTGCACCCACATGCTTCCCGTTCTTTTGGTTTTGCTGGTGAGAAAATATTTCCTGTGTTTTCATGTATGTAGTTAACCTCCCTCCATTTGAGTTTTCCTTCTAATATCTTCTGTGAGGCAGGTTTTGTGGATAGATACTGTTTAAATTTGACTTTATTATGGAATATCTTGTTTTCTCCTTCTATGGTGATTGAAAGTTTTTCTGGGTATAGAAGTCTGGACTGGCATTATGGTCTCTTAGAGTCTCCAGGACATCTGTCCAAGTCCTTCTGGCATTTTAGAGTATCCATTGAGAAGTAGGGTATAATTCTAGTAGGTATGCCTTTTTATATTACTTAGTCATTTTTCCCTTGCACCTGTTAATATTCTTCCTTTGCTCCGTATGATCAGTGTTTTGATTATCATGCAGTGGGGGATCTTAACACCTCACAGAACTTTCTCTAAAATTGAACACATACTCAATCACAAAGCAAGTCTCAACATATAAAAGAAAAGTGAAATAACCTCCTTTATCCTATCCGACCACTATGGATTAGAGATGGATTTCAACAGCAACAGAAACAAAAGACTTTCTTTTGTGGTTCAGTCTATTTGCTTTTTATAGTTTTATAAACATCTCCTTCTTTATGTTCAGAAAATTTTCTTCTATGATTCTGTTGAAAATATTTTCTGAGCCTTTGAGCTAGGATTCCTCTCCTTCGATTCATATTATTCATAGGTTTGATCTTTTCAAAATGTTTCAGACTTCCTGGATGTTTTGTGACAGAAAATTTTTTTTTGACTGTTGTATCTATTTCTTCTATCATATTTTCAACACTTGTGATTCTTTCTTCCATTTTTTTTTTTTTGGCATTCTGTTGGTGATAATTGTGTTTGTAGTTCCTATTCACTTACCTAGATTTTCCATTTCCAGAATTTCCTCAGTTTGTGTTTTCTTTATTGTTTCTATTTCCACTTTCAGATCTTGGAGAGTTTTACTCATTTCTTTTAACTGTTTTTTTTCTTGGCTTTCTTTAAGGGATTCATTCATTATCTCCAAATTTTTGTTTGGTTTTTTTTCCTCTATTTCTTTAAATGATCTATTCATTTCCTCTTTAAGGGCCCCAATCATCTTCATAAAGTTGGTTTTATGGCATTTTTCTTGTGTTTTAGATGTGTTAAAATGTTTAGGGTTTGCTGTAGTAGGATAGCTGGGCTCTGGTGGTGACATATTGTCCTGGCTGTTGTTGATTGTGTTCTTACGCTGGCTTCTAGGCATTTGAGTTTGGGGTTATTATAGGTCTAGGTGCCATCTTTTGAGTTTGGTTTTCTTTGATGGAGGTTTTTTTCTTGGCTTCTGTTTCTTCTCTGTTCCTCTGGCCAGAATGGCCTGTGGTTGAGCAGGAGGTCTCCACTCCAGTTGGGAGCTGGACTTCTTGTGGCCAGTATGGCCTCTGTAGCGGGTCTCTGCCTGTCTTGGGGGCTGGGACATGGTGACATAGAGAAAGTTGGGATCTGGAATTTGCATTGGGGGGCAGTGAGAGAGTAAGGAAGTTCTGCTGGTTGGTGGCCTACCTGGGCTACTGGTGGCTGACATGGTCTCTAGTAGAGCATTGAAACAGTTAATAGTTTCTTGTTTCCAAACTATTATGAAATTACTATGTTTATTTAAAGTCATGTAACATATCTACATGTGAGTTTGAGTATGTAAAACAGAATGAACCAAACAGTGTGGGAAAACATCATATTAGTGTCTACATCTCCTTAGACAAAGTCTGAAAGGAGCGACACAGGCTTCATGTCAGGACAAACATCACTCTTAATTATGAACCATACAAGCTACAATAATGACTAGCCATAAAGACATGCACACTGGTGCAATAATGGCATCAACATCCTGAGAGAAAACAATCCCTTTTGATTGGATTTAAGTGCTGCTCCACAAGATGAAACCCAAACCTGGCACCATTATTAGGCAAAAAAAATACTGTGGCTAGACAGGTCATAAGCTCTAGGTAAGGTCTACTACTATTAGTCTGCTAATTGGACATAGTAATAAACTGACTCTTAATGACTTATCCTTATACCCATAGATTAATCCATCTCTGAACTATTATCAGAGGAGCACTGATTTGCAGTACATGGTGATTAACACATAGGCCCACAGTTGGTTAAGTTGTAGAGAATGTAATAAGACTGTGGCAGATTCAACACATGGGACATCTATATGTAGAAAGGTAAGAGGTCCTCATGCTTACAGATAGCATTAGAGAAACCAGTGATGTTAAACTCACAGGCTTCTCTCTTCAAAGAAAATGTATTTACATCTGGTTTCTACCTAGAATGCTGAGAGTGGATGTTATTAATAGCCTAGTAATATTTTAGTGTAGGGCCAGGCTTCACTGAATCCCCCACAATGTTGTGTGTATCCCAGACTTCTGAGTATTGTTTCTCAGTCAACAGAACCATTATGATGGAAGAGGTCCCATATATTTTGCAAAGGAGTCCACTATTATGCTCTTTTCAGGTCCTTCTTCCCTAGACCCTTATCCTGAACATTGCTTCTCAGTCAATAGAACCCATTCTTATGGAAGAGGTCAGAGGTGCTCTGCAAAAGACATCTACTTTGCAAAGGAGTTTCAATGTCATCAAACTTCAAGTATTGTTGGGATAATTGTCAAGTTGTACTGTGATTAAATATGTCAAAATAAACTGATCAAATTCAGACTCTTGAAGTTTGAAAGGACATTGGCTAACTATGACTTGTTGACTCAGATTTCCTTCTTGCCTCATATAGATTGATCCTCTTCTGATGGATGATATCATTCTGTATGCTGTGAAAATGTGTTGCTCTGATTGGTTGATAAACAAAATGCTGATTGTCCAGTAGCCAAGGAATTCTGGGAAGAGGAAGGCTGGGTCAGGCACCACCAGCCCGACACAGAGGAAGCAAGATGTGAAGGCAGAACTGAGAAAAGCTACCAAGCCATGTGGCTAAACATAAGTAAGAATTTTGGGTTAATTTAAGTGAAAGAGCTAGTCAGTAATAAGCTTGAGCTAATGACCATACAGTTTGTAAGTAATATAAGCCTCTGTGTGTTTACTTGGGTCTGAGCAGTTGCAGGACCTGTGAGTGAGAGAGGTTTTTTCTGTCTGTGGTCCAGGTGGGACACAGGAAAACTTTCAGCTACAAATGGCACCAAAACATGGGGCAAGAGTTTCCACCTAAAACCTGAGAAAGCTTTAAAAAAACAGAGCTAAAAACAGTTTCCTAGTTGTGTCTTTCAGGCTAGATGCAACCTGCAGGCTTGAGCCACTCTATGGTGGGTTCACAGCATGTGGACTTGACCTGCAGCATGGCAGATTGCTGCCCCGGCAAACAGAGGCATCTCCAAGCTGCTCAGTATGCTGTGTGGTGGATTCAGCCTTTGGTAGTACAGAAAAATAAATAGGAAGGAAGAAAGAAAGAAAGAAAGAAAGAAAGAAAGAAAGAAGGAAGGAAGGAAGGAAGGAAGGAAGGGGAGAGAGAGAGAGAGAGAGAGAGAGAGGAAGGAAGGAAGGAAGGAAGGAAGGAAGGAAGGAAGGGGAGAGAGAGAGAGAGAGAGAGAGAGAGAGAGAGAGAGAGAGAGAGGAAGGAAGGAAGGAAGGAAGGAAGGAAGGAAGGAAGGAAGGAAGGAAGGAAGGAAGGTAGAAAAAGAGGTTTCTGGGCTACTGGATGCTTTGATAGAAGCACAGACCCATTGCCTTCCAGAGTCAGAGGAGAGCATGGAGATGAATTATCTCAGCCATGTTGAAAAGCTGAAATGGGCTGAGTCAGCAACCAAGGCTGCTGCTTCAGTCCTAAAAACGCAGTTTAGCAGTTTAAAATCTTTCCTGGTCAGAGAAGGATTATAGATTCACAATAAGTCAGATTCAGATAGAATAAGACTTTAAGTGGTTTACAGTGTGTGTAGAAATGTACATAGGCTTGGAAGGGAGAAGAAAATGAATATAGATAATTATATAAAGAAATAGTTTTAAAAAATAAAGTCTTTAAAGATAGAGTAAAGGTAATATAAAAAAATAAGCCACGTATAGATGGAAATCACACAGACTCTGGATTATATTGTCTTTGGCATTTTCAACTGCATAAAGAGATTTGATTGTAAAGGCTACTGAGTTAAATCAATATATATATTTTAAAATTATCTTGACATCAAAATTTGGATCTAAGGATATGTTGCTTTGCAAAGGAGGCTCTGCTTTTGTTTCCACAGGAAGCAAGAGGCGATGGATGTCTTCTAAGTTAAGATGGGTAATATTTGATCAAGCTAGACCTCCTGAACCTTAACGGATGGTACCTATCAACAAAAGTTATAGTCGGTCTTCCCAGGACTTGACCATTATCTCAAATTTTCCCAGGATCCCCATAAGACTACCAGCAGCCCCTATCAGCAGGAAGGATCCTAGAACACTATGCCCTCATTCCCCAAAAATGGATTATGGATGTTTGTCTTTGTTTAGGATTTTTTTTAACAAATCGTTATTGGTCATAGTCAATATCTTTCTAAAAATAGAAAGGGGAATATGATATTGGAATACATGATATAGATATGCTAGGATAAAAGGGTGGATTGCTGAACCTACTTTTAAAGAGCAACTTGTTTAAAATGTTTTACATTGGTATAGATTTTAGTTTATTGATACAAATGTAAAGTTAATTTTGTTATGCTATATGTATATTTCTACTCTTGTTTAAGGTATTATGTTTATATAACTCATTTAAATTGTAATAGATAATTAAGAAATACAGATTAATAATTAGTCTTCTATGATAGCCAAACTTATAGTCATGTTAAATTTTCTAGGTATATATAGATATAATTCAGTTAGGTTGATAATCTTCAAACACTTCAGAGATCTACAGAATATGGCATTTAAAATGTTTTAAAAAACTCAGATTTTTTTGGACTATGAGACACATCTGCTCCTGGCAGCACCATTTACTTCAAAGAGAAAGATTGGCATCAAAGACACTCTATATGGAGTTTATCTTCTTCTTGGCAAAAATAGCCATTTGGGCAAGAAACTTCTTGCCTGGACTGCTTGACAAAATGTTGCATCAACTAGACATGCAGGACCCCTAGGAAGGTGACCACTAAACTTTGCAAGGTAAGATGGTTCTTGAGGTTCCTGTTTCATAGAAGAAACTGGCAGACATTCCATAGGACAGAGAGGAAAAAAATGACTGAGAAACTAGGCCTATGGGCTGAAGATGGATGCACCAACAATACTGAGAAACTTCAGGTGACTGACCAGGCTGCCAGCTGTCTCTGTCATTCTGGAATTTTGGAAGTTGCTTACAATGCTCTTCCTGTTTACTTAGGTAATATTCTATCCTTCTGGGGTCTTTGATATAGTTGAAGATTATGGTTTTCCTTGGTTATGATATGAGAAAAGGTAGATGTAAATCTTTAGACTCACAAATATAGGATAGATGATAAAATATTTTCTTTAGTTTTGCCAACTACAAATAGACTAGATGTTATAATTGTATTTCTTGCTTGATAACAGTTTTGTTATATGTAATTTTTCTGTGTTGAAGATAAAACCTTCCTTTTGAATAGAAAGAATGTGGAAACGATGGGTGATGCCATTCTGTATGCTGTGAAAATGTGTTGCTCTGATTGGTTGATAAATAAAGCTGTTTGGCCAATGGCGAGTCAGAATAAGGTTAGGCAGGACATTCTAAAGAGAGAGAGGGGAAAGAAGAAGACAGAGCAGGGGAGATGCTGCTAGCTACTGCCAGAAGAAGCCTGATGTAAAGGTACTGGTAAGCCATGAGCCATATGACAAAGTATAGATTTATAGAAATGGGTTAATTTAACATATAAGAACTAGATAACAAGAAGCTTGCCATGGCCATGGCTTAAAAATAATATCTTGTGTGTGTTTATTTGGGTCCAAGTGGCTGTGGGACTGGCAGGTGAGAGAGATATGACCTGACCGTGGGCCAGGTAGGACACAGAAAATCTTTCAGCTACACTCTTCAGTTTGTAGTGTTTGCAGGGACCCACAAATCTACCACACTCTTTCCCTGAAAGGCTCAGGGATCAATGTGGAAGAGGGGGAGGAAAGAGTCCAAGAAATGGAGGTGGTGGATAACTACAAGGAAACGCTGTCTTCTGGACACAGCAGGGCAGTTCCTCAGTGGTAATAACAGAATTCACAAGAGCTGTGCAAGCTTCAGACAGACCAAATCTTAGGGTGGAGAGGTGTGGGCACAAAGTTCCACCTTCAGACAAAGAGCTGTTGGTATTTGATAGCTGCTGAGACAGGGAGAATCAGTTTTCTTTAAGAGTGTGGCCCCTGGTTGGTCAACCATACTCCACTGGAAGGCCACACATCCAAGAGTATATGGGCATCACAAATTTGATTTGATAGGGTAAAAATAAAAGAGGCCACAAAGTTGGGTGAGTAGGGAAGGGGGGGTGAATCTGGAGGAGTCAGGAGAGGAAGTAAATAGGATCAAAACATATTGTGTAAAAATTTCAAAGAACTAGTAAGAATATGCAGCCATGGAGTGAAAACATTTTGCCATATAAGGAGGAGTGAAATGCTGGTGTGTGGTGTAACATGGACAAGCCTGAAACACATAGGAAGGAAAATAAGTCTTTAAGGGACCATCTATTGTACAGGTTCTTGTGTATAAAGCTAATCCTCATCAAGTGCTTGTAACTAGTTTGCTTTCCCAGTTTACAAACGAAGAAATCACTGCACCACTTTTCCTGTGGGAAACAAACTAAGAAGCCAGATGTGCTGACACACACCTGCAACATCAGCTGTTGGGATGCTGAGGCAGAAGTCTTCATGGGCTACATTGTATCGGGTCAGTCGGGATGCTGAGGCAGATGGAAGTTTTCATGGCTACATTGTATCCTGTCAGTCGGGGTTCCATGACAACATCCTGTCTTCCTAAAATCAACCATAGCAACCAAAACCAATTTAATAACCAACCTCACCAAACGGGCAATGACTAGCAGAGTGAAGGTCCCACCACAAGCCTGTCTCATGTCTACATGCTGGCTTTTACTCACTAGCTTCTGGGTTGACTTTTTCCAAATTGTGAGACATGCTGGTGGATGAACTGATGAGTTGTTTTAACCTGCCATTTTCATGGAGCTGGGTGGGTGATTGGAGGGCACTGAGTCCAAGAGAGGAGGGGTTGAGGAAAGAGAAAGTAGGATTAACAAGGAGAATTACAAACTGGTAAATACTCACTCTAATAATTTTTTCTTTCATTTTTCCTTGATGACATAGAATGAAACAGAATAAACTGGAATTTAACCCCACTATCATTTTGTAGTTCGGAGCTGAATTTGCTTTTGAAGGAGGACTGCATTTGTTTTGGGTCAAACATTGTAATGAGCCCTTAGCTGTTATAGTCCAAAGCAAAAAGTACTCTAAAAGGAGACACTGAACTTCCGCACACAGTATCCTAAGACCTTGTTAATTGGGGTGGAGTGATATTCTGTTTATTTCTTTTAATAAAGTGAGGCCAGCCCCTAGAACCCATCCCTGGGCCCCAGCTGTTCCCCGGGAACACCCACCCAACTTGGCTCCAGTTGATGGTCAGTAGACAGAGCTCCTGCAGGAAGGCTCCCCCTTCACCAAGACCCCCTCATCAGACCCTGCAATCTACATGCCCTGCCCCCATAACCATCTGCCTGAGACCCCAGCCACTTCCAGAGGCTTGGAAACTAACCCCTAGCTCTCATCCAGGGCTAGAGCTCTCATCGGACCTAGAGAGAGAACTCTCATTGGACAAAGAGTTGTCATTCGACCAAGAGTAACTTCATCAGACAGGGAATCTGCCAGCCCTCATTAGACCAAGAGTGGCTTTCTGAGAAGTAGAATTTACCACTTCTCATTGGACCAAGAGAGGCTTCCTGAAACACAGAATCTGTCAGCTCTGACTGGACCAAGATCCCTGATAAGACCAAGAATGGATCCGTGACTCACAGAATCAACTAGCTTGGGTTGACCCAAGAGCAGCAGCCTGAGACACAGAATCTGCCTGCTCCAATTAGACCAAGAGCTAAGATTAGACCCAGAAGGCACCCCTGAGACACAGACACAACAAGCACAGAGTGGACCAACAGCAACTGGCTCAGACACAGGCACCTCTTATACCTATTAGACGAGGAGATGGGCAGACCTCAAGGCAGAAGTACATACAACAACAAAAAGATCAATATAGCATCACCAGAACCTAGACCTCCTCTAACAGCAAGACATGAACATCACAAGGTAGAAGAAGCACAAGAAAATGACCTTAAGAATAGCATCATGAAGATGCTAGAGGCCTTTCAAGAAAAAATGAAAAATGAAATTGAGGAAAAGACAAAAAATAATGTGGAAGAAATCAATAAAGAAATTGAGAAAAAGACAAACAAAAAATTGGAAGAAATCTATAAAGAAATAGAGGAAAAGACAAACAAAAAATTGGAAGAAATCTATAAAGAAATAGAGGAAAAGACAAATGAAAAATTGGAAGAATGCAATAAATCCCTTAAAGAAAACCATGAAAAAGCAATTAAACAGGTGAAGGAAACAGTTCAAGACCTGAAAAGGGAAATCGAAACAATAAAGAAGACACAAACAGAGGGAATGTTGGAAATAGAAAATCTGAGTAAACGAACAGGAAACACAGATGAAGGCATAACCAACAAAATACGAGAGATGGAAGAGAGGATCTCTGGTATAGTGGATACAATAGAGGAAATGGATTCCTCAGTCAAAAATACCAAAGCCAAAAATGTCATAACACAAAATGTCCAAGAAATCTGGGATACCATGAAAAGATCAAACCTAAGAATAATAGGGATAGAGGAAGAAGAAGAATACCAACAAAAAGGCACAGAAAATATTTCTCTTAAGGAAAAATATAATTATTCCTTGTCATTTTTATTGATGGAATATAAAATTGCTCTCCTTCCAGGGTGGTATGGGCTTTATCACACTTGGAAGATATAAGCAAAGATTAGCCTGTCACATAGTTGTTGAAATGGCAGCTGAGGAGAGGCTAGTCCTCTGTGAAACCTCCTGGAGGAGCCATATGACCTCAGAGTGACAGGGGAGGTTGGCAGGAAGAGAAGAAAAAAAAGGACCAGCTACAGCCATCTTCTTCCCAGGCACCAGTGTGACACATGGATTTCAGTAAGTTAGCTTCCTCTGAGACACATGGTGTGGTTGGTGGTCGGTGAGTTCCTGCTGGGTAGTTTCCTTTCCTGTTGCTTTGATAATATACTCTGAAAAAAGCCACTTAAGGTAGATGAGTTGATTAGGCTCCAATTCCAGGTTACAGTTCGCCATGGCTGAGAAGTCACAGTCAGAGGTCGGAGAGAACTGGTTACATGGCGTGCACTCAGTAACAGCGAGTGCCGTGACCCACACGGCCTGGGACCCAGAACTAGTGAGGGACGTCGAGGTTAAGCAGCACTCAGGACACACCGTGGTTCATCATTCAAAGAGAGCCCTTTATTGACTTTCCATCAGCCTTATATACCCTGCTACTTCCTACTCTCCATGGGGTCAGGCAGGGTACGGTCCTCAGATTCCCATTTGTGTCCCAGCAGCTCAGCCAAACAGGAAAACCGCAAGCAGAGAGCTGATTCTTGAAACAATGTTCCAGCAATAGCTATATGGTAAACATCCTGTGACTCACTGACCACAGGAAAAGACGAAGGACAAAAGGGCACCCACCTTAGGGCAGTGTAGGGCAAGCAAACAGGCTATGCACAAGGCCTGTTCAGTGTCTGCGGCCAACAAGCGAGCAATGACTGAATGCGAAGCTTGCCCTGTCACATATACAGTGCCAACAAGCGAGCAATGACTGAATGCGCAACTTACCCTGTCTCATATACAGTCTGCCATCCCTACTCCCTGCCCAGGAAATCAAGACAATCCCTTCAAATATCCCAGAAGCTACCTTTAAATCTAGACAGCCCTTCACAGGTGTGCCCTGAGGCTTGACTCCTAAGCCTTGAGCTGATCATCGTAGTCGGGCACTAAATTTTTTTTAAGGAAGTAGATTTCAAGTACCATAATGAAAAGTCTCCAAACTGCTTTTATTCCAAGCCTAGCTTTTATTGTGGCCAGATTAAAAACAAACCAGGGATGGCTTTATAAGTGATAAAGATTCACTAGCTGCTTTCCACTGATCACATGTTAAATATCAACCAATGGCAGACTCAATGTCAAAAGTTTAGACTAACTCCAAGGCAACAAACTGGAGGTGAAAGCGACAAACAGCTGTTTTTCTTTCTTAGGTTAGGCACATCTGGCCTTGTAGGCTGCCTGGAGCAACGACTGCAAGGCTGACATAAATCATACGGAGGGTAAATGTTTCCTCATTGGTTGTCCTGAAAGGGTGGAGCGCTGCTTTTGTGCCCAAAGCCAGGGTCACTCTGCAAGGAGGGCAGTTTTTCCTCCTTCAATAAAAGTTACAAGGAGCAAAGGCCTGGCCAGTGAGCTCTTTGACTTCCCTGGAGGGTCCCCCATCTTCCAGGGCTATCCTTTATTAGACTCTATTTAAGGTGTTAACTTTCTCTCACTTCCCTCCTGCTGTGTCCCTCCTCCTGGCAGCTGCCAAGATCTCCAGCTTCCCTGGCCTATTTTCTCTGATTCCCAGTAAACTGTCCATGAGTTCTCTTCTAAGTCAATCTTCAAATTCTTTTAACAAGACCAAGAACCTGCAGAGAGGTCTTTGTGCCCTAGTGACATAAGGACTGTTGTGGTTCACAGGAACATCTAAAGTTCTTCATCCTTTCTTTATAAGTCCCCTCTGTACCATGCCTTGGGATGTCTTACTTTAAATGCTACAGCCTAGTCTTAGCAGCCTTGTGAGGAACTTGGGATAAACTACATCTACAGGACATTCAGAGAGCACTGCTACTTGAGGGAATCTGTTAACAGATGGAGAGGTGTAGTGTAGAGGAAGAAAGCAGTTAGGAACAGAGGCAGACGTGCACGTGGCTCCTAGAAATAGGATGTGTTTGTGGACTATGTAAGCACTTCCAGATTCAGTGGAAATAAGAACCCTGACAGGGCACAGCCTTCTTGATGACAAGAAGCATGGCGTCAGGAGTAGCTAGGTTACATTTAAGAAGATATAGAGATGGAGCATATATATGTGTATATACTATATATTATTTTCCACTTACCATACTTTTGCCTTTTTACCATGTCTTTCATTTTATTGGCAACAGGTAGCTTTCAAATTCCAAGGTCTGGAATGCTGTTTGAAGCTAATCTGGCTAACAGATATTTGTGAATGAACTTCTGAGATGCCATTCCTTGTACTAGAAATATGCTATACTGCTATGAGGGAGCCATCAATCAGGCAGGGACTGTGGGTGGCCAGAGAAGAGTTCCAGGTGCAGGTTACTCTGGAGTAGGATTGTGAGGGACAAATCAGAATAGCCATTTGGAGGAGGTTGGGTGAAAATAAGACAGTCTTGGAGGGAGCACAGAAGGACCCAGAACAGGTTGAGAAGTAGAGTAAAAATGGGGTTGGGGATTTAGCTCAGTGGTTGTGAGCTGACTGATGTGGGTGGAGGGAACTGAACTCAGATCCTCTGTAAGAGTGGTCAGTGCTCTCCACTGCTGAGCTCTCTCTCCAGCACCACTTTTAAGTTCTTCTTCATTGTATTTCAGGTGTCACGGTGAAGAAATAATTCAGAAAGGTGATTTAGTTTATACAGACTTTATTGACCATCTGTTCAGTCAACCGAAACATCTCAACGAAATATGTCAATCTGGGAATGCGTATTTAGGATATGGAATGAGTGAAGCAGCTTTGGGCCAAGTTCTGTGGTATGGATAATTTCCTGCCCTACAAAGTCTTCCATAATGGATTAGAGAAAAAGAAGCAAGCTGTGATTATAGTTAAGCCAATAATGTCATGGAAATGCTATGGACTAGAAAGAGTGAGTACAATAATAGATGTAAATTTACACCTTTGGACTAATGTACTTTATCAGATCACTTTTATACCGTATGCCAGAGGGCCCTCAATGGAAAATCCTAGGTAGAAAGACACTCTCTCGATGTTCCTTCCACTTCTTAGTGGACCCGAGTACACAGAAGTCACTGGTATTTTTATTTTTGCCTCTGTTCCATATTCTACAGAGATTAGCTTGCCTTCAGCCTGACCATACTGCAGGCGAAGGAGATCTTTGACTTCCCTCTTTTCCCACACAACTCCACTCTGCCAGAAGGAATTTGAATCTTGTACTTCACCGAAGTATCGCTCGATTTCGGCCTTGTGAACAAGACTGTTCAGCCCCTTCTTCTGCCCCAGGTAGAACAGTGTGCTTGGCTGCTTGGACCTGCACATGCGCTTGTACTGTCTCCTGAAGGATCGATTCAGGGAGGAGACATACTTTTCTATGAGTGTGGAATCTTGATCTAGCTCTTTGTTTTCTGGCCAGAAAAGGAGGCAGGCCAGGAAATAAGGATCAGGATATGGATGACTTAGCCCCACAAGTTGTAGGACTTCTCGGAGCTTTGTTTTCAGTGTGTTAAATGGCAGGATGTACTTGGAAGTGGGCTTTAGACAACTGAGAATAATGTTGGCCAAAATAAAATTCTGTGTCTCCTTTGTCAGACCCTTGGCCATTCGCTTGGTTAGGCCTTGCTGTAATAGGAAGGTGTAGTCCTTCACTATGTTTTCCATGTTGTTAGCCTCTTTATGGTTTGGATTAAGATATTCAAGGAGTCCTGAAAATGTGTCTGCTCTCCATGCTTCTATGCGTTTCCTACAATTCTCCTCTAGGAGTAACAGGTTCTCTTTGCCCTGTAACAAACTGGTGTCCAATCGGCAGAAAAGGTCTGCATATTTTTTGAAACACCTGCCGACTTTCTTAATTAGTGAGAGTTCTGTCATTTCTTTTGGGGTGGTCCTTGGCTTTAGAAAACCCATATAATCCAAAAAAAATTGAAAGCATCGTCTCAAATCTGACTGTAAATTCTGTAGGTGGGATGTAAAGTTGCTGAGAACAGCATAATATTCATCTTTTGGGTCTGGAGGGATGATCCCCTTTCCAGATAAAAACTGTACCATAGCATCTTTCAACATTTCATTTTCTTTGTGGAAAAGGGGTGTGAGCTGAAGAATCTGGATAGTGTCAAGACCTACTTCTATTTCACCGAAGAACCCTGCTGTGTTGTATGTGTCATATCTTCTTTGGGACTTCTGTGGTGACCAGGCCTCTGTTTCATAGTCTTTACTATCGGTTTGCTGCTGAGACTCTTTGAACGCTTTGGAGGCCTTTTCAGCGATTTCTAGCAAATGTGTTAGATCATCCACACTAATACTTCCACAGGTCTTATTTTTACCCAACCACTGTTTGATCTCACTTTTGTAAACTTGACCAAGTGTATCTGAAATGTAGGAATTCTTAGGTGCTTTCCTTTTGGCCAAATTTGCCCAGACCAGAGCAGTACTAAAGTTCTTCTTTTTGATATAGAAATGTCTCGCTAAAGCTTGACAAATGAATGCATTTTGTGGGAATCGATCACTTCCTGCAGTCAAGATCTTTTCAGTTTCCTCATTCTGTAATTCTTCAATTAATGGGGAAAACAGAGTGTCTGTTTCGGCTCCATGCTCCCTACGTTGTCTTGTAAGCAAGAGAGTTTGCACATCATGCTTAAATTTGTCTCTTCCTATTCCAGAGTCATAGAATACATTCTCTTCTAGTATATTCAATGCAATTTGACACTTGTCCATTCCATAGCTCATTCCCAGTTCTTTTAAACAGCTGATGGCAATCAGAGGGTGAATGAGACGTATACCAGTATATCTCCCATATTCTGAAACTTCTGTTCTGATTAAAAGTGTGGAATAGGTTCCCATATTGTCTTCTATACTTTCAGGCTTCCCATGTTTAGTGGTGTAAGTGATTCCCAAAAATATTTCACACTGTGATACTGAAATGGTAGAATCTGTAACATAAGAGTTGAGTAATGCCAGGTAAGAAATGAGTTGGGCTTTCCTGCTGTGGGTGTCCAGGTCTTTCAGTGTATTCTTCACTACATTTTCTATGTAAGTTGTGTCAAAATTGCCTTTCAAGATCATGAAGGAATAAAAGTTTTCACAGTTCTTATGTTCCTTTTCGATTTCCTGAAGTTTGGCCTCAAAGGCTCTTTGTTCTTTGGTAGAAAGTTGGTATTTTAGTGAAATGCTTTCTGCTAATTTTGCACTTTGATCTGGATTCTGAGATCTCATGCAGTTCAGGATGATTACTAATGTTTTTTCATATCTCAGACCCTTTTCAGCTATAAAGGAATTGATGGCATTCTGCAGAATGTAGGCATTTTCTTGTTCTTCAAAATCATCCACAAGGAGAAGAACAGGAATGTAATCCTGGTGGCTGGTAGCCTTGTAGCTGATCAGCCTGCTTACTTGTTCTCCAATCTCTTCAAAATCAGTTGCTTTGTTTTTCAATACAGCACATCGGAACTTCTTTTTTAAGTCCCAGAGAACATTCATAGCCAACGTAGTACCTCCACAGCCTGGGTGATGGTACAGGTTGATGACTTTGGCAAATACAGGCTTAGGAGAGTCTGCACACTGTTGTATTAAAGTAGTAAGTTCTTCATAACTATCCCTTTTCACAAAAGCTGAGGAATAGTGTTCAGAAGAAAAATAGAAGTTCCACCAGGATACTCTGCCTCCTCGATAAAAGTGTTCTTCTCTCGATTTCTTAAATTTTAGGAATTCAAATTCATCTTTCTCTATGTCTGTGTCTCTACACTCATTTTCACAGAGGATTTCTAGTGCAGATAGGATATCTTCCTCCATTTTCTCCAGGATAACTGAGGAGGATCCACAAGAGGGCAAGAATCTTCTTGAAGACTGAATCACTGATTTCAGTTTAAGGATGGTGTTGTTGACCAGTTCTATATTTAAAGTGGAAATGCTATGTTCTGCTAAATCCTCTTTGATTTCCAGTCTTACTTGTAGCAGATCACTCCACCGTTGGTAGATACGTGAGTTGACACAGATACACAACATGTTGTCCATTCCATTGAAAACTTGATAAAAAGCACAGAAAGTCTCAATGAGTGGATCTTTCTGGTTTTCTACTGGAGAAAGTAAGAGAAACACCACCAAAACCTTCCCTCTTACCATTACGTTTTCATCTGTGAGAAATGAGATCAGTCTCCTGACCCCAGAAGCTCTTTCTCTCTGCCATAAATGTGGCTCTAGAGGTTGACATGAGTCATTCTGCAAGTCTAATCTGCCATTGCAGAATATCCAGCTGGGCTGCTCATAAAGTTTCAGAGTATCAATTTTCTCTTCCATGCTAGTTTTTTCTTCATACTGACTGGGTAGGTGGAGGTTTGCGATTCGGCTTTCTCTGTAAGCTTTGACCACTCCCTTCATCTGAGAGCAAGGATCAAAATCCAGCACAGCAAACAATTTAATTTCCTTTAGGAAATCTAAGTGTTCTATTTGATTTGGGGCACAGTTATTTGTTACAAGAATGTACCAGTCATAGTAAGAGTTATCCAGTGAGCCTTGGTGTCTGGTCAAAAGTTTACCTAGCTTTAGCCCCTCACTCTCCTTCTTAGTCACCATCCTGTCTTCCTCTTCAGCCTCTTTTCTAGATGCTGTCCATGTCTTTAAGTTCTCTAGAAATTTTCTGAACTCTCTATCCCGTTGCTTGGGATTGGCAAGGATATTCTTAGAGCTAGCCCCTTCCCTCACAAACAGTGAATTCTCTTTGCTTTGTTTCCATGTCTTATCTGTGTAACTTTGCATCATAATGTAGAAATACTTTTCTTTACATATAGAATGTTTGGGAATAACATCTACTTCAATGACAAATCTATCAGATGATGTATTGTTCTGTAGTAGGACTTCCACAAACCTTGGTCCCCGAATACATGCCCTGGCTTCTTTGATGTCACTGTCTTCAAAATACTTTGTGATCATTACATTGAAGTGATTAATGAAGACATCTTTACTGGTGACTTTCACACCAACAATTTGTCCATGTGGTTTGTCCTCAACTCCAAAATGGATAGTGCCATTGGTGCGTGAATTCATACAAGCTGATGCAAACCGGAAGACTTCATTGCTAAATTTCATCTTAATGTCCTCTCCTGTGGCTGTTTCTGTGTTTGTGAGGGCTTTGAATTCATGTACTGGGTCTATGAGATTGAGCGGCCCTGTTTCAGGAACTTGGAGAACAGAATGTTCTATGTAGCGTTTGTCATCATGGAAAGAATCAAAAGGATGTGGCATGCAAGACATCTGTTCTGCTTTGGGTTTATCACCTTCTGTGTCTTTAGTCACTATGTCACTTAACACATTTTCTCTCAGAAGACTTGGGTCTTGATCTTTATTCTGTCCCATATCTCTGAGATCATGATTGCTATTCAGTGAAATTGATTTCTCTTCCTCATTTTTGGTCTTTTTTTGGTGTTCTTTTATTGAGAGTTTTGTATTACTTAATTGTCTGGAATCTTGATTTTCACATTCAGGGGAATTATTCAATTTGTTATACATACGTCTTATTAGAAGTGCTGGACCCCGTGGCAACCCCATTTCTCTAAGATCCTTTTCAGTTAATTCCTGAAGAACCATGCCTGTCACCTCTTCATTGAGCAGGATTTGAGCATATTTCTCATCAATGTTAAGGTCTTCAGTTATCCATTTTTTCACATCTTCTTTGGTCCAGTCTTTGATCAGTTTAGGTTGAGTTACTTGTTCATTCATGTCAAAGCTTCAACGTTTCTTGAAAATAGTAATACAATAATATTTTAGCATTATATTTTTTTCATTGAAATCCCATAGCCAATTATTACCTTATACAAATTATATATAGAACGATGATAGTTTTCTAGAATAACTTAAAACTCCTTGGTAGTCATTTCCAATTATTGTCCACTTCACAGGCACTTGTAATTGTGATTCTGGAATAAGCAGTAACTGCTAGCTAGGGTAACAAACCTTTTTGTCTGTGATAACTTTCCTTTTTAGACTTCCCTGTGTGGAAGCTGGGATTCTGTAATTTAAAAGTAGTGTCTCCAGGAAGAGAATCACTTTTCATAGAATATTTTAGTTAAACTTTATATTAACAGCCACAAAAATCCTGTACTCAAATTGATCAGCAAATAAGATAATGACCTGAATAGGCCAAAGCAACTCTAAGCATGCAGAACAATGTGGTAGTACTGTAATACCTGATCTCAAATTGTACTCCAGAGCCATAGAGACAAAAGCAACATGGATTTATCACAAGAACAGACTCATAAACCATTGGAATAGACCAGAGGATCCAGAAATAAGTCCTACAGCCACAGTAACCTAAATTTCCACATAAGTGAGAGAAGGATATGTTGGAAGAAGACAACCTCACCAACAAATGCCTCTGGGAAAACTGTACATTCACATGAAGAAGGTGAATATTTCTTACTCAGCACAAAATCCAATTGAAAATTAGTCAAAAGCGTTAATGGAAGATCTGAAACTGACTGAGGAAAACATACCTAAGATACTGCAAGATTTAGGCATGGAATAGGTTTGGAATGAAGGTATTTTAAAGAGATACCCATGTCTCTCAATTTTGCTGTTGAACTATTGGAACATAGGACGCCAAAGAAATGAGAATTTCCCCCCAGGAATCTCATGCTGGGAGAAGGAAAAGGCCCCAGCCAGAGAGAGAATGTGCCTCCAAGTAAGAAAGTCACATAATTCCAAAAACTTGTCAGAACCCCTTACAGGATGAGACTCAAGCCCAGAGAGTTATGGGTCAGTGGTGGAAGAGGTCTGAGACTCAAGCCCAGAGAGTTATGGGTCAGTGGTGGAAGAGGTCTGAGACTCAAGCCCAGTGATGGGTCAGTGGTGGGCGGGGTCTAAGACTCAAGCTCTGACAGTGATGGGTCAGTGGTGGGCGGGGTCTAAGACTCAAGCCCAGTGATGGGTCAGTGGTGGGCAGGGTCTAAGACTCAAGCTCTGGCAGTGATGGGTGAGTGGTGGTCCAGGTCTAAGACTCAAGCCCTGACAGTGATGGGTCAAGTGGTGGTCCAGGTCTAAGACTCAAGCTCTGACAGTGATGGGTCAGTGGTGGGCGGGGTCTAAGACTCAAGCTCTGACAGTGATGGGTCAGTGGTGGGCGGGGTCTGAGACTCAAGCCCAGTTATGGGTCGGTGGTGTGTGGGACCACACTGTGACTGCTTACAGGTGTAAATCCTTGGCCCTCTCTCTTAACTTTAACCTCACTTTAGGACTCTGACAAAGAATAATGAGGCTACATTGAATAAATGCTATTTTCTGCTTTCCACTTTTTTTGGCTCTTCTAATTGGCTTATTAAGGACCTGACTTGGGGCACAGGCTGTGACCCCCAAGTTTGATAACAGGATAATCAATACCTTTCTCTGAAAAGGACTCCAGTAATACACACACACACACACACACACACACACACACACACACACACACTCCTAGGGATTGACAGATGGAATGATAAGAAATTTAAAATCTTCTGCATATTTAAGGAAACAATCAATTGAGGGAAGAGACGGTTGTTAGCAACTATGTATCAGACATGGGATTGATATCTAGAATACATGAACAACTTTAAAATACCAAAACAAATCATCCAGCCTATAAGTGGGCTAATGAACTGAATAGACAATTTTCAAAAGAAGAGATACAAGTGACCAAAAATATTTGAAAAATAATTGCCAGCATCCTTGGGCACCAGGGGATTACAAATTTAAGCTTCTTTGAGATTCCATCTCACCCCATTCAGAATGGCTATCATTGAGGAAAGAGATGACACAGATACCAGACAGGGTGGAGGGAGAGAGGAGCCCTTCTTTATTGCTGGAGGTGGGAGTGGGGGAATGGAAACTGGTATAGCCACTGTGGAAATCAGTTTATCAAAAACTAAAAACAGAGTTGCCATTATGACCCAGTTCTATGATCCCTAGGTAATCGTAGGACTCTAAGTCTCACAGAGGTATTTGGACATCTTTGTTTATTGTTACACTACAACAATAGCTAAGAAATGGAGCCAGCCTAAGTGTACATCCATAAATGAACAGACTTAAAATACTGTGGAGCACATATACAAATGAATTTTATTTAGTGGTAAAGAAAAAAAAATCATTACATTTACAGGAAAATGGATGGAACTTTGAGTGAAGTCACCTAGGCTCAGAAAGACACATGCCACATTTTCTCTCATGTGAGGAACTTAGATTTTTATTTTTATAAAGTGTGTGTGTGTGTGTGTGTGTGTGTGTGTGTGTAACTAGAAAGGGAAACATGAGAAGGAAAGGAGATATTGACAGAGGAGAAGGGGACACAGTGGGGAGGTGACAGAACACATGTGACAGGAAAGTGGAGAGAGGGCTACCAGGGGGTCTGAGAATGCCAGCAGCAGAGGGACAAGGAGGATCAGGCAGACTGCTGGGGAGGGGAATCAATGTAAACTAAGTATATGAAAATGCCATCATGAAACAAATCACTTTGTGTGCTGATTCAACAAAACTAATTTTCAAGATATTTAAGGAAGGTCTGTTTAAATTATTAATGTATGAACCACTAGTTATAAAGTCTAACAAAATATCAATTTAGCCTAACCATGTTTGACATTTCTTGCAAAGACTCACCCAGAGTCTCTCTCGTCTCAAAGCCTCACAAGGAAACAAGAGAAGAACTGAGGCTTGAGAGTACAGGCCTGGGATGGGCCAAAGGAGGAAATACACTATCGATGGGTAGAATATTTATCAGAATGATTGGCATAGGCTGTAGCCTTCCAGCCCCCAAGGAGCTTCCATTGACTTTGTTAAATTTCTCCCTGGTTGTTTTAGTGCCTTGAATTCTCTTATTTTTGGCTTCAATCTGAGGTCATTACCAGTCCCAAGATAACCAGAATTATGAGCAATAGGCACAGCAATCCCTATAAATGTATTTCAGATGATCAACTCTGTTCCTTTGGAATGCAGTTGGGTATGGTCTCAGAAGTTCCACAAAACACAGTGTATGTATTGTACTCAGAGATCAGTGCTTTTCTCCTCTTAGTCACTCAGTAAGAAGTTTGTATCTATTATGTATGAGGCATGATGTTCAAGAAAATTAGTGGTAACCCAAATAGATGTGAAGTTCTTTCATGATACTCATACTCCATTTAAAATGATTAAAGATATAAATGATACACATTACCCAAGCATACACAAAGATGTTCACAGTAATAAGCTGTGGTCTGTGGCAGGTGCAGGACACCAGAAGGGACATCTCACTGGGATCTGTAAGGAGGGTGGACTATGAGTAGGAGAAAGTGTGAGCCTGGCTCATGCCCAGTTAAAGGTGGGAGGGAGGAGGGGAACATGCCTTGGAGGCTGACAGAAGGAGCTGAGTGATGGTCTACCTAGGCTCCCATGGGTCTGCTTGGTAGTTCTAGGAACATGGCATGTGTGCTCTATCAGTGGACAGTCTCCTCTGAACCAGGGGTCAAGGCATTGGATTGCTCTGGCGTTGTCCAGGACAAAGAAATGCAGACCAGTAGCTGACTCTTCAGCCTGGAGACAGAGGGGCCCACCCCTGACTCTCCTACTTCTCTATATACATCCTCAGTGCCCATGTTCTGGTTTGCATCTAGTGTTTCAAATATTTGAGAGGACTGGGAGACTGTTACAGGATGGGAGTGGGCTGATTTGGCAGAAGTAGGTCACCATGAACAGGCCTTTGAAGTTTAATTCTGGCCCCTAGTTCCTGCTTTCATCTCTGCCTCCTGGTCCACCATGGTACAAAGAGCTCCTCTCTGCTGTAGACTCCTACTGCCACAAGGTCCTGCCTAAGAACAAGAATCCAAATAAACCTCTGAAACTGTGAGCCAAAATACACATTCCTTTAAACTGCTTCTGTTAGGATTTTGTTAGAACAGCACAAAAACAGCCAATTCAGTCATTTTCAGTAATATTGGGGAAAGGGGCCTTGTTATACCCATTATTAGCACTAGATAGCACTGATAGTATAGGCAGTTATACAACATCTTCTTAAAGGTTTTACCGAAGTCACTTTAGAAAAGAGGCTAATTTTAAAAATCACTCTTCTTTAAATGGGATGTTGAGCATATAAATCTCATATTATTTTAAACTTTAGTCTGTTGTGGGGCTGGAGAGATGGATTAGTAGGGAAAGGGTCCTGGTAACCAAAAAAAAAAAAAAAAAAAAAAGTTGGGCTCTCATGTGCAATCAAAGCACTAGGTTAGTGGAGACAGGAGAATCCTGGAGCTTGTTGGTCAGACCATCTAGTTTAATGGATGAGCCTTAGGTTCAGGGAGAGGCCCTGTCTCAGAAGCCAAGACTGACGAGTGACTGAAGATACTTGATGCCAACTTCTGATGTCCACACGCAGGTGCATACATATGGACATGCACACATACACCAACTTGTACACATGATAATTTACTAAATAATAGCAAGTCTATATGTAGCTGGGCTGGACTGAAACTTGAGAACCTCCTGCCTCAACCTCCTGACTGCCAGAGATTTAGGTATTCCACCATGCTCAGCTGTTTTTTGTGTATATATATATCAGACAGTTCAAGAGGACTTTCATGCTCACAAATGCTATTTTTATCATAATTATTGGTAGTTTGACAGACAGAATTAATCCATCTAATATTTTGGCCTATCAGCTTTCTAACTCCTTGTTTAATGGTTTCAGCCTCAACTCACTTCCACTCCTATGTTCATACACTTGATTTTGCCATTGTTATTATGGACTTATGGACCAAACTCTGTCCTCTGCACACAAGTTCCTGTGCTCAGAATCTAGCTTCTCTTGCCTAAGAATATGATCTTACTGGAGTACCAAGTTGTTTTCTATGCCATTATTTAACCCGAGAGGTCAGAAAGACAAAGCCTAATCCATTATAATTGGTATCATTGCCGAAGACGGATACATTTCTGTTGTTGAAAAAACAACTCAATTTTTGATACTTTGTTAACAGCAGCACAAAAAACAGAGTAAAGTTATTGTGGTGGTATTGTGTTCCCCAAAATATTGTGCACCCTAATAAACTTATCTGGGGTCAGAGACAGAACAGCCACTAGATACAAAGGCTAGAAAATGGTGGCACTCACACCTCTAATCCTAGCACTCCAGAGGTAGAAATCTCTCTGGATCTCTGTGAGTTCAAGGCCACATTGGAAACATGGCTTTAATCCCAGAAAGCGAGCCTTTAATCCCAGGGAGTGGTAGAAAACAGAAAGATATATAAGGCATGACGACCAGAAACTAGAAGCATTTGGCTGGTTAAGCTTTCAGGCTTTCGAGCAGCAGTTCAGCTGAGATCCATTCTGGTGAGGACTCAGAGGCTTCCAGTCTGAGGAAACAGGATATAGTGAGGAGTTGGCAAGGTGAAGTTGGCTGTGGCTCATTCTGCTTCTCTGATCTCTCAGTTTTCACCTCAATATCTGACTATGGGTTTTCTATTAATAAGACCTTTTAAAATTCGTGTTACAGGGAGGAACTGAGACTGTAGGGACACATGGGATTATTAAACCAGTCCCAGGAACTTAAGACATGCTGGACCAGGGGAAGGGTGTAACTCTGACCTGGCTCCAATAAAAGAGCAAAAGTAGACATACATAGAGTAAACTTGAGAACAATTTGACATCTAGGGATGCAGTTAGGAAGGAAAGAGCAGAGGGAATTGAGGAGGGGGACCAGACACCTAGCACTGAAATGGTAATGACCCCACGCCAACATATCATCTGATACCCGACGAGTGAGTGGATCAGGGCTAACAGGCAGAGAATGCCTGTTGTGGGCTGTTTTTCTGTACACTGTGAATATATGTTGTTCCCCTTCGTTAATAAATAAGCTGCATTGGCCTATGGCAAGGTAGCTTAGATGCAGGTGGTAAATCCAAGGAGAGAGACAGGAAAGAGAAAGGCAGAGTCTGGAGATACTTGAGCCACCCGCTGAAGGAACAACATGCAATGGGATGCAGGTAAAGCCACGGAACATGTGGCGATACATAGATTAATAGTTATGGGTTGAGTTAACTTATGAGAGCTAGATAACAAGAAGCCTGTCATAGGCCATACAGTTGGTAAGTAATATAAGCCTCTGTGTGTTTACTTGGGTCTGAGCATCTGCAGGACCATGGGCGAGAGAGTTTTGTTTGGACTGCAGGGGACTGAGAAACTTCTGGCTACAGATGCCCAACTATCCTAGGGCTGCAGCTCTTCTCAATCCCCCACTGCTGGGGCAGCTGCCTTGTGACTTTCTCATGCTGTCTCCCATTGCCATGGGGACCGGAACCCATCATTTTCTGTTCCAGTCCAGCTTTGTCTTTGCAGCTAACTACAGCTTTGCTCTCAATTCTTCCTCCCCTGAAGCCTGTTCTCCACAGTAGCAGATTCTCATCAATGCAGAATCTACTTGTATTTTTCTCAGCCCACTTCTGAATCTTCCTGAACTGTGCTGTACTCTACTTAACTAGTATTCAATCTGTAAACTGCATGCATGCACACTGAGAGCTAAATTTGCTGTGTGATATGGCAGTAATTATTAGTCATTAAGATTGGGTTAAAAGAGCTTGCACCTGCCTCAGCCAGATTACTGAGGTAGGGAGGGCTATCTGGCAAAGTGATGCCATTGGAGCCACTGAACCTTGTGAATTTATTGTAATTCAATTTGACACCATGGAAAGGCACAAATATTTTAGTCTATATTTCTGGCACTAGGTGCTCATGACAGTACCTCTGGCTGCTTTCACAACTCATATTTCTTGTGTTAGGTAATACTTGCAGCCTCAGCTCCCTGGTACATCCTCTTTTCACCATTTTCTCACAACCTACTGATATCACTCTGGTCTAAGCCACATGTTTTTGTTTTGAATAGTCTAACCAGTTGTACAGTAATTTATTTTTATTCTCTGGTTTTGTTCAAATCCCTGACTTATTCTATCGTCAGCATAGTAATTAGCACGATTCTGTTTAATGTAAGAGGAGTCACTAGACTGCTCAAAACTTCCCGATGACCTCTCATTTCACTTGAGGTAAAAGCTGAAGTCTCAGTGTTCAGATGCTCTGTCCAGTGCAGCCGCTGGCTTGCCTTGCTGCTCTTTACACACACCCGCCTGCTGCAGAACAGGTTGTACTGGCTATTTCCTCAGACTTAGAGCGCTTAGACAGCTCTCTTCCCAATGCTTACATTGCTCCTATCTTCACCCTTCAGCCTTTTACTCACACTCACTGAGGCCACTGTTGGTGCCTTTGTCAACACTTAACATTAAATAAGACTCTCTTCTTCCTCCAGCACTCTCATCCATTCTTGCTTGTTTCAATTTTTCTTTCTGAGATCTACACACAATATGTTCTACAATCAGTCTTTCTCATCTTGTTCCAGAAACTAAGATATAACATGTAGAAAGTAAACAGTTTTTATTTCTCATTCATGGGTGAATCACTAGGGTCCAGTAGTTGTTGAATGAAGAAACTGAGATTTTCCTGAATAGCAAAACAATTATATTTCAGTTTTGAAAATTCATGGTTTAGCAATATCTGTGCAGCAAAGGACTGGAAGATCTCTTCATTTATTACCCAGAGACCGGACCTAACTGCAGTTTCTAAGTTAACTATTCACTATGACTAAGAGAAGAATATTTATTTTTTGAAAAGGAAGTTAATAAAAATATATCCTTCAGGGACCTGAAGCCCAGCCATGAACCCTAATTTCTTTATCATCTGTGGTTGCCTTGATTATTGCTCCTGAATGGGCATGTTTATCACATGGGCTTTTCTTTGGAGGGGGTCTCTTTCTGTCCAAGATTCTCAGCTCCCTACAATTCCAAGGACCCTTGCAGTTCTAGGAAAATGGACCCTCCTCTGAAGATGCTCCTGTCATGCTTGATATACTGGCCCTGGTGTGTCTTAAGTGGTATCTTCTCTTGGCCAGAAACCTTTCCCAGCAACTTAATGCACCAACTGCTTCCTTATAATATCACAAAGATTGTAAGAACAAGCTCTGAGCTTCCTCTTTTTTATCGGCCAGTAATTACAGCTATTTTTTAAGGTTTACTTGTTTATTTAAAGTTTTTTTTTCATTTTATATATCACCCACTGTTCCCCCTCCCTTCCCTTCTCCCGCTGCTCCCCCATTCCACCCCTACCTACTCCTCATAGGGGGTAAGGCCTTCCTTGGGTATTCAACATAGGCAGGCATACCAAGTTGGGGCAGGCCCAAGCTCCTCCTCCCTGCATCAAGGCTGAGTAAGGCATGGCACCACAGTGAATGGGCTCTAAAAAACGCCAGTTCATGTACTCAGGATGAGTCCTGGTCCCACTGTCAGGGGACTCACAAACAGATCAAGCCACACATCTGTCACCTTCATTCAAGGGGCCTAGGGCAGTCCCATGCAGGCTCCCCAGCAGCTACAGCTATTTTTATACACCCTAGCCACCTATGAGGGCAACACATTAGGATGTCCTGCTTACTGGCTACTGTATACCTAGGGACCGCTGTGTATGTTTGCATACACGGGGTGTGTTTCTGTGGTATATGTGTGAGGTGAGGGGGCTGGTGGGACCTTTGTCTTTGTATCACCTCACACAATGGCAGCTTCCCCTCATTGTGTTCTCTGCTGTTTGAATTACAGGGAACTAGAAGCATCCTCCTCAAAGATAGCGACTGCCATCTGTTCTCCTCAAGCCTGCTATCATGTTATCTCTTCCTTATTACAGAAGTCTCCTCATTGTTCAAGGGTGAAGATCTGGGCAACTTAGCGATACTCTCACTAAAATTAAAACATTTTTCAAAAGTGGTGGGGTATAGTTCCATGGCAGAGTCCTTGACTAGCATGTGCAAGGTTCTGATTCAACTCCCAGTACTGAAAAAAGAAAGATGTAACCCCTTATAACATTGAAAAGCAATTCAATATTTTGTATGATGCCCTCCTTCCTCATATTCTCTCTCTCCCTCTCCCCCTTCTCTCTGTGTCTCTTCCTCCCTCCTTCCCTCTCTCTCTCTCCCTCCCTCTCTGTCGTGCTGGCCATAGGGCCACATGGTAGACACACACTCTACACTGAGCTACATTCTAATCCCGCAGCTACTGTATTTGTGACACTTGCATGCGACTTGCCCTCTGTCAGTCTGAAGAACATCTTATATGTCCGTGCAACACAATCGGAAGCTATGCATTTAGTTTAGGGTGACAATTGGTTTGATAAAGAAGTGTTACTAATACCTCGACATAATTCCTTGGCTCTTTTTACGATTTCAACTTTAAATCCAGGGCTGCAGGCATATTTTTAAATATACAGGCCTTTGATGCTGAGCAGAAAGCCACATTGTGGGAATATGGGGGAAGGAGTGTGATCAGGGAAACTGCTTGATGGTCACAGTCCTTCTCTTGCCAGCCAGGCTATTTCATAGTAGGGGACAATAGGTGGAAAACCGGTGTTGTTTTCCTTCACCTGCTGCAGAGGAAATGCACAGGAAACCTCTGTGTTCACACGGGACAGGGATGCCGGCTGTAGCTTGGAGAATCTTCCACCTATCCTTAGGTGGACCGAGCAATTCTGGGGTTCAGTTTTCTTATTAGTGCTCAGTTCTCAAAGAATTTCACTTTGTTATCTGCCTGGTTCAGCCGAGTAAGGAAGCATGTTGTCATGGCTGCTGACCTCAAGGTGTCTAGGCCTGAGTAGCAGCCCAGGCCTCCTTGTCTTCAGCCTGGCTGGAGCCCAACAGGGCACACCCTGCTCTCACATTTGGAGGAAATGAAACCACAGAGCAGTCAGTTTCATTTTCCTGAAGGGGATATTACAGCAGTGCTTTTTTTTTTTTTTTTTTTTCCATAGTCATTATATGCTGGCTGCAAAAGAAAGACTTGACTGCAATAGTGATTCAACTTTTCAACTTTGCAAGTTTCTCTTGGATTAGATGTAATGTTTGACATATTGTATAGTGTGTAGTTTGTAGTTGGTTATACTGTTCTACATGGTTTGCTATACTCAGATTCTTGACCGTGCCTAGACTTCCACCTCCAGAATATTGTGCATGCTCACTCACCAGGGTATCTGCAGTCAGCACCAGCCTCATCTAATAGTACATGCATGAAAAAGTGATATGATACTTCTTTTTCCTTCTAGAATATTTAATAAGAAATAGCATATGCGTTTGGGAGCATATGCATTTTTGAAGATATGCTTTAGTTTTCAGAATTGGGTTTTGTTTGTTTGAGATAGGGTCTCATATAACTTAGGATGGGACACAGACTCACTATGTAGCTGGGGCTGCCTTCAAACTCCTGATTCTTCTGCTTCAGTCTCCCAGATGCTGGCATTACAACTGGCTCTATAGACTAGCTTTTAAAGGTAGATGTTAAAGAAAGGAAAGGAGCCTTCAAGGATTAGAAACTTACCAGGGCTTTTCTGGAATCTTCTTTTTATATTAGAACTTGAGGTATGTGTTCTTGGAGCTATTTGATCTGGAATGTAGAAGAGTCAAGTTCTGTGACTCACCAGGAAGCAGATATATATGCGGGGCAGAGCTGGTCCTTATGCAGTTTTCCTAAAAGTGTATTTGTTGAGAACACCTTACTTCAAACAAACAAAAGCACCAGCAAAATTAATATTACAGTAAATTAAAATGCAACCAAATAGGTTACTGCTTAGGAAGTGTTTATGGTGTGTATTTCCTCTAAATGTTCTATCCCAAGCATTTTTAAACACATACTTTATAGAATAAAATGAAAGGAATTCTTTTTCCCCAGATGCCATCTTTCCCCATGCTTAAACCATTTTAATAAAAATAAACACCCAAAAGCATGTTGCAAGTTTGCTCTTCTCCTCTCTCACATGCTACTTGCACTATGAGGTAAGTTTTCAGCTGGTGAACGAACGTCCGGCATCACCACCCGCCTCTCCCTCTGGGACCAAGCTCCCACTCTGGTCTCTCCCAAACTGCAGGAAGAGCTCAACAACTCTCTTACAAATTTCCATCTCATTGCTTTCAATGCTTTCAGAGACTTTTTAAATCCCCTGGAGGGCCTGGCTTACCAATGCTAATAACATCACACTGGTGATGTTCATCCTCCGCAGTGGCTTCCATCTATTGACAGCATACGGCCTTACACGCCCAGGCATGCTCCTCCCCCTCTGCTACCATGCTTCCTTCCTTCCCACCCCTCCACACCTCACCTGGCTGCCTGGCCCTCTTCTTGCAGACAGTGCAAGCTCCTGTCGGGGGCTCCTCCTCTCCCTGGAATCCCCTGGGATACCCATAGTTCTTGGTTCCATACTTTCTTGGGGTCATCTTTTTTCTTTCAAATATCAGCCTCCCATGGGGCACTGCTTGGCTGGCTTACTGGTCCCATTTCCCAGTATTTCCTACTCCTTTTCTAGAATTATTTTTTATTTATTGAGGACTTATCACAAACAAATATTTCATACATTTTAACTTATTTATCTTGTTTTATTTGTCTCACCCATTATTCTATGTACTACATGAGACATTATTTGTCCACCATCTATTGATATATATAATCACCATAAAATATACTGGCTTCCTAAAAATCTTTAAAAACTTTAAAAAAATAAATGGAATACATTCTTACAGTGAAAATATGCATTTTTGAAAGCCTTCTGTGGGTCAAAGGATTTTTCCTCCTTTTACCAGGTAATTACTGAACTTGGCTAGCATGGGATCTAGCTATCTGGGATGTCTTTAGTGTTCCACTCATTAGACTAGAACAGCCTCCAGATTCTATCAACTGGTCATACAAAAAGGAAGTCTGAGGAAAAAGTAAGACGATGAATCAACATGTTTTTTTCCTGAAGTGCTTACAAGCCAGCGTCTAGTTTCACAATACACTTTCATAGCTTCCTGTTGGGGCCCTCTTGGGGTACTTAGTCCCAGAGGGAGGCCACTATTCCTCCAAGGTAGCCCTGGAAGAGGCCCCTTGGTGTTCCAGGCCTCAGTGCCCTCTGCCTACTTCACCTCCCTGCTAGGGACTTGCCCACAGGCTCACCCAGGCAGGGTCAAAAGCAGTGTCCCTTTCCTGTCAAGAACACTCAGTTAAATATTTAACTATTCACTCCCTCTCTGCCTCTCTTGAAGGTTGGGGACAGATTTCCTTTTCGGGTTTAGCCAAACGTGGAAACAAATTTCGACAAGACTCAGTATTCTAGAAAGTACTGCACATCAGGGATTTCCCTCTGCAGCCCATCCCTTCTATCTGGCAGTGAGTGCTGCTGGAAAAAACCACTGCTGCTTTGCCCACTCAAAACCCGTCTGCAGTAGACACCAAAGGGATAGACATATTCTCAGATCCTGAATCTCAATCCTGTTAAGTGGAACACCTTGCCTCAATATGATATGAAAATGTCAAAAATTCCCTCAGCATTCTAGCAGTTCAGAATGTAAGACTCAAATCTCTGATATTCAGCAAAGCTTTTAAAATCCTTTGCATTTGACAAATTTTAAGAGCATCTGGACGTGTAGTGTTGGAGTGAAGCAAAATTAAATTGCTATGAGTGGTCTGAACAACTTTTAAGAATGTCAAGTCGTAAATCTTTGCTGCTTAGAGCCCCTTGGCTTCCTGTTGTGAAGAGTGAACACAAATATTATTATTAACCATGTTAATTATTCAAAGCAGCTACAGGAGGCTGGCTCCGGAGAACTTGGCCTTTTTCACTCTCTGATGCGGAGCAAGACAGACAGGCATGCCTTCACCTCAGGGGTCCTGGGCAGCACCCTTGATCTCCAAGCCTGGAGGAGGAGCTCACTTGCTCTTTAGGACCAGAAAAGAAACTTCCCAATCATAGCTGAAGCCCCGGAGGGCTACACACTTTTTGATGGTCCAAGGAACTGCAGCTAAACACAGACCAAGTTAGTTTTGTTTTTCTAACAAAACAAAACAACAGCAACAAAGACCCCACCAGTTCCTCAGCTCTGCAGCTGCCTGAAATAGACGTGAACGGAGAGTTTAAATGGCTAGCTCAGGCGGGCGTTGCCTTTGATGGAGTGCAAGCAAAACTTTAAACAACATCTTACATTGTGTAGAAGGTAGAAACTGACATAATCACACTGGACTGTGGGTTCCACTACAACTTTTTTTTTGTTTATTGTTTAATTTCCTGACTCCCTTTGAGTTATTTCTCTATGTTTCTTAACTGCCCATTTGACACAATGAGAAACCCACACATTACCCCGACCAGTGCTCATCATCATAACTGTACTTAACGGAGCATTTCCATCCAGAAAGCATTTACAAATTAGTGTCAGTTAAATGTACTCCATTCAGTTACATATAAATATATATGTAATGTGCTGCGGTTATGAATTAACTTAATATTTTGTACATAGTAGTTCATTTATAAGACTGTATTGATATAAAAAGTACAGCTAGGATTTTAAGAAATAGCTTATAGCTTTCCCATCATAGGCATAAAAATGAGGAAAGATTTAATAATTGAGAAACTTACCAGAATTTCCCTGAAAACTTTTTTATTCCAGAAACTTGGAACCGGTCACTCTAAGCTGTCTTTTCTTATCTTTTATTCAGATACAATTCTAAGGAAAACACGGGAACTGTTCAGCTGCTCTGCCTTCCAAGCCCTGCCTCTGACGCCTCTGGAGCAGAATCAGAATGAGGAAGTAGTTTCAGTTTTGTTTTAATGCACAATCTTGAAGCAAGTTCTTTGTAGGGCTGTAGTCCCGTGGTAGAACACTAACTTAGCATGCATGAGACTCTGGGTTTGGTGCCCAGTACTTTAATAGATAAACAAACAAACAAGCAAATAAATAAATAAATAAATAAATAAATAAATAAATAAATAAATAAATACATTACAAAAAATTATCAGTAAATATGAACCGTGGAGAGCAATTATTCCCCAGGCTACATTTTTAAGTCACAAGAGCTAAAGTAATAGGAGAGAACACGAATACGAAGAAAACAGAAATTCCAGGAACAAAACACAATCTTGGTTTTGATTGTGTTTGGTGAGCTGAGCACCAGTTATGGCTTGAGTCCTACCTCCCCCAAATTCACATCCCAAAGTTCTGACTCTAAGAACATGGCTGTATTTGGATGTAAAGTTTATTTTTCTTTTTAAAAAAGTTTGGACAACAAATGGAAATTACATTATTGATAATCTTTTAGGGCTGATTTATGGACAAAGCTGAATCTGAAACAATGCAGATGCCCTTTACTGTGGGTTTTCTTCTTGAGTTTATAATTTAATTGCATTTCTCCCTTCACCTTCAAATCTCCCCTTACATTGCTCTCTGCTGTCTTTCAAATTCATGGCCTCTATTTTTCCAGTATTTTTTATTGCATGTATATACATATGTATTCCTAAATATAACCTGTCCAGTCCATAATAATGCTACCTGTATGTGTGTTTTCAGGGGTGACATTTGTCACTGGACATCAGTTGGTGTGCTCTTCCCTGGGGAAGGCCATTTTTCTCATTCTCAGACTTCCTCAGTTGCCTATACTTCTGTGAGCTTTAGATACAGGAGTTTTGTGGATGTGTCCATTGGGAAGGGAGAGCTCTTTAGGGATGGCAGCAATAGCAGGATACAAGTGATCTAATAGGAGAAATGGGGAAAGAGAGACTCCTTAGGGAGGGCGATGCAGGTAAATAGAAGAAACAGAAGAAGGTGGGAGGGAGTTATGAAAGGGACTAGCAGGATAGAGTTGATCTGAGAGAGAAAATGGGAAAAGAGAAGACTTTTGGGGAAAGGGGAAGAGAGGTAAATGTAGAAGAAGGAAAGAGGTGGGTAATATAACAAGGAGAATGTCTGAAAAAGTCACAAGGAATTATACTAGCAAAGGGCTTTTGGACCTCTCTGGTTCAGCCAGTCACAACACACAGCTCATCTCATAGGCTCAGGCTGTCTCTACTGCATCAGCTGCTGCTGTCCTTGGTGTCCTGGAATCTCCAATATCTTGAGATCACTACTGCAACTGTGGCCTCACCTTCACCAACAAACCCCTGAACTCTCTTCAGGGACCCTAATACTGTCACATGGTGCCAATTCTCAGCTTCTCTCCATGACTTTCTCAATCTTGTGCTTTCCAATGCAACTGAGGCTGTATCTTCACTAGTGGCCTTGTCTGGCCTTTCATGGTGTCAAACCTCAGCTTCTTTCCATGACCCCAACAAATCCTGTGGGTTTTATGCAGCCAAAACTAAGTACTACATCTAACACTCTTACACATTACCAAGGTCAGCTACTAGCTTGAGATGCAGCCTTGACTCTCTCTGGACCACAGTTTCTGAGTGCTAATCCTGAGGAAACACTTCCAAAAAGATTTCAGCTTGCCGGGCGGTGGTGGCGCACGCCTTTAATCCCAGCACTTGGGAGGCAGAGGCAGGAGGATCTCTATGAGTTCAAGGTCAGCCTGGTCTCCAAAGCGAGTTCCAGGAAAGGCGCAAAGCTACACAGAGAAACCCTGTCTCGAAAAAGCAAAAAAAAAAAAAAAAAAAAAAAAAAAAAAAAGGATTTCAGCTCAATGATAATTGGTCTCTTCTTAATAGGGCTGACCCCAGCTTTAGTTTGCTTATGTAGGCCGGTAGCTTATTCATCATACACTATTCTTCAGTCCCAGGTGACCACAAAGCACAAGAACTTAACTGAAATACACCATGTGAACAGGCCTGATGATAGAGTCTGTACTTCCCTCTGAAACTCCACAAGTCAGGCCTCCAGCATCTACATACATCTGGCTCTCAACTTCCAGGCTCCTACAGAATAGCCCACTAAGCTTTGAACATTGATGGATTTTTTTTTTATTCCAAAGTTCCAAACATTTCTACAATCCTCCCCCAAACACCATAGGTAGGTGTGCCACATGAATAGCCTGCTCTTTGCTACCAATTTCTTTCCTAATTGCCTTTCTATTGCGTAATACAGTGGTGAGCAAATACAGCTTGCTGGCTTATATGTCCTGATCACCTTGAGTCCAGCACTGAGGGAAGTGAAGGCAGGAACTGAAGCAGTGACTTTGGGAAGTTTTCTCTTTCCAGTTGACTCCGGTTTGTGTCAACTTGACAAAAACAACCCTCATAAGCACACCTCCCTTAAGGATATGAAAATAACTGTAGAAGAACTCAGACAATGACTGGAATTTGCTATAAATTCTCTAAAAATGTCAAATGAAACAAGCTCTTACTAGCTAAATCTAAGAAAATTAGAACACCAAAACTAACTGTAGAAATATACTGTAACCCTTTGGATGACATAGAAACCGTACAAGTACAAATAAATCAGGAAGTGCAAAGATCGGTGAGAAATACTATATGTATTTCATAACATTTCCAATTTTCATCTTCACAAAATACTTTCTAATGACAGAAAGAAGAAAAGCCAGCATTACTGAGGGGAAGCCTACCCAGCAGGCCGTTTCCACTGGAACTTTCAACTCATCAAAATGAATATCATCTGTCAATGATAACCATGCATCATCTAGTTTGGTGGTCCACTTCTTCATCAGCCATCATGTGAGGAGTGAGGATACTCACAGCACACTCCAGAGTATTGGGAGCCCTGTCATACTCCCCAGCTATGATGGTCTTACACTTTTTTTTCCACTTCTACCTTTGAGTTTCGGATCTGGGAATCTTGGCTAGTAGAGTAACAATACCATATGTTGGACACTGATTCAGAGCACATATGACCTTCTGGAGAAACTTGCCCCAATCTTCCAATATAGTGCCACCTCATATGTGTTATAGCCAAGTCCTAAGAGGTTACTGCTGTTCTATCAATCCAGCTGCTTCTGAATGTTAGGAGGTAAGACCATGGTTTCCATGAACAGCATCCACTGCTTTATTTCCCCTGCCTCTATTAAGTGTGTTTCCTGCCATGGTATCTTTTTCTGGAAAACCATGAATGAATTTCTTCTTTTTTTTCTTTTTTTAAATTTTAACTTTGGTTGATTCTCAGTGGCTTTCATATCATGCATTCTGATCCTATTTACCTCCCAATCCCCTCACATCTGCCATTTGCCCTTGCAACCTCCCCCAAAAACAAAACCAAATTTAAAAGAAAAACCAACAAAACAAGAGAGAGAGAGAGAGAGAGAGAGAGAAAGAGAGAGAGAATCTTGTTGTAGAAGTTATAGTGTGGCCCGTTGAGTCACACAGTTCACCAGACATGCCAGACTAAGGAAAGAATATCTATTCCTTCGTCTGGATTCTATAAAGTGATAGACGTCTATCATGGGGATGACACAGTCCCACATCAATCTGTTAAATTCCCAACTCTGGACAAAGGCTGAGGTGCCTGTTTAACATGCCAAAGGAGACCTGGCTGCCAGGTTCTCCCAGCATCCCTCAGTCCCTACCAGTTACAGGGTATGACTTTCAAACCCTACCTTCTACCCTGAACTCTCCAGCCCAGGGGTTGGGCTGCCCTTCCCCCAGAGGCTCTTCCCTATAATCCAGATAATACATTTGTACCTTTGGCATCCTGGCTGCTGCACCTGATTCCCCCTCTCCCCTCTCTCTTCCCCTCCCCCTCTCCCCACATGGCCCAGCTCAACCTGGTCATGCCCACTCTGGACTCTCCCAGATGTCCCTGCCTCTGGCTACGCTCTCCCACATATCTATAATAAACCTTCTCCTCCACCATACCTAGGAGCGGTCATGTCCTTTTCCCTTCTTCTTTCCCTTCCCTTCCCTCCCCTCCCCTCCCCTCCCCTTTCCCTTCCCCTTCCCCCTCCCTTCCCCTCCCTCCTCCTCCCCTCCCCTCCCCCCCTCCCCTCCCCTCCCCCCTTTCCCTTCCCCTCCCTCCTCCCCTCCCCCTCCCCTCCCCCTTCCCCCTCCCCTTCCCTCCCCTCTCCCCTTCCCTCCCCTCCCTCCTCCTCTCCCCCTCCCCTTTCCCTTCCCCTTCCCCTTCCCTTCCACTCCCTCCTCCTCTCCCCCCTCCCCTCCCCTCCCCTTTCCCTTCCCTCCTCTCCTCCCATCCCCTTCCCCCTCCCTCCCCTCTCCCCTCCCCTCCTCCCATCCTCCCCTCCCCTCTCCCCTCCCCTTCCCCCTCTCCTCCCCTCTCCCCTCCTCCTCTCCCCTCTCCCATCCCCTTTCCCCTCCCCTCCCCTCTCCCCTCTCCTCCTCCCATCTTCCCCTCCCCTCTCCCCTCCCCTTCCCCCTCCCCTCCCCTCTCCCCTCCTCCCCTCCCCTCTCCCCTCCCCTCTCCCCTCCCACCCCCTCCCCCCTCCCCTTCCCTCCCCTCCTCCCATCCCTTCCCCCTCCCCTCCCCTCTCCCCTCCCCTCCTCCCATCCTCCCCTCCCCTTCCCCTCTCCTCCCCTTCCCCCTCCCCTCCCTTCTCCCCTCCCCTCCCCTCCCCCCTTCCTTTCTCTCCCCTTCTCCCCTCCCCTCCCCTCCCCCTTCCTTTCTCTCCCCTTCTCCCTCCCCTTCCCTTCCCATTTCTTTTTTTCATTCACAGTCCACCATCTAATGCCTGGGTTTGCATCAAAGAGCTACAAGCAGGGACTCCTGGGCTGTCCCTGGATTTTCAGCTTGGCTTGATCTCCCACTAGTTGCATGGCCTACTTGACTGTCTGCCAGTCTTCCTGTTTTCCAGCCTGGACATTAACCCCTCATTTCCTTTACTCCAGCAACTCCAGCAGCAATTCCCTCCTGGCACTGGTCTGGTTCAGTAGTTTACCAATAAAGACTCTCTCCTGAATCACTCCTGAAACCTCTAGAACTCTGCTGCAGTCTCTTTAAGATGTATTCACTCTTACCCTGCATATATGCAAATAGATATATTTATTGCGTGCTGTGAGAGTTAATATTTGTAACTGATAACTGTGCTCATCTTGGCTAGGCTAACAAGGTTAGCAATATTTTTATTTGTTTGTTTGTTTGTTTGTTTTTGCTTTCTTGAGACAGGGTTTCTCTGTGTAGTTTTGGTGCCTGTCCTGGATCTCACTCTGTAGACCAGGCTGGCCTCGAACTCACTGAGATCCACCTGCCTCTGCCTCCTGAGTGCTAGGATTAAAGGCGTGCGCCACCACCGCCTGGCAGTCAGCAATGTTAAGTGACAGATTTCTGTCACTGAAACCAATAAACCCTATGAATTTATTGTTATCTGGTAAATTCTGACTTTGAGAAAGACACGTAGTAGTTCATGTTTCTGGCACAGTGCTCCCACAGCAGGCTTTTTAGCATGGATTTAACTTGTGCTCTCTTTTCCTGTTGGTTCACAACAGTACCTCCATCTCATCTTCTTTTATACAGTTTAACTTCCAGGTCAGAGGTTAACATGGAGGATGCTATCTGCATATTCCTTTCCCTTTGTAATCCCCCCTTCCACAAGCCAGTTCCTGCTGAGCGGGCAGGTGGCATCTTGGCCTCAGTACACACTTTCATCTTTGGGTACCCACAGCAGTGGCCACACCTCTGCAGTAGCCTGCTGACACTCTCCTCCTTTCTCTTGCTACTGGTGGGCAGGAGACCATCAGTGTTATGCAGTAAACACATGAACAGACCGAAAGTACCAAGGCAAGGCAAGCTCTTTTTGAAAAACGGGGGAACTGTGACCCAAACCAGGCGAGCAAGCACACCAGGCCGGGAAGTTCACTTGATTTGATTTTAAAGCATGTAGTAACTATGTCTTTTCCACATTCGCCAGAACCCAGCCTCATAGTTTTTCATGGTTGGCTGGTTTTAAAAGAATTGGCACGAAGGAAATAAAGCAAGGTGGGCGGAATGCAACAGGACCTTTGCATAAGCAGTTGTAGTAGGTAGGGAAGATGAAAAGAATTGCATGAAAGTTTTACAGTGTGGGGGAAATTTATAAAATATTGACCATTTTTGATTAAAAAATAATAATAGTTTCTCATTATCTAGAATCAGGACCATACAATTGCTCTCCCACAAATTCATCTTTGGTTCTTCTGTGCCCCCACTGTATTAGAACAAGGGCCTGCAACTTCAGGCCATAGACCAAATCCCCGTAGCCTTATTGGGGACAGAGTTTAAGAAGCCATCTATGCGATGACTCAAAAGCTCTCAATTTTTGTTACCTGGCTCCTCCATGCTCCTTGTACATATACCAAGCTGAACCAAACATAGGATATGGAACTTCCTTCCACTCCTAAAATGTTTTAGAAAATCAGTTTCTCCTTTGTTCTGGAATTGTTCTCAGACTCCTTGGGAGACTGCTCCAAAGGCTGCTGCTCTCTGAGGAGGCTCCTCTGCCTTCTCTAGCAACCCTAGCACAGAGGCTTCTCCTCCTCTCCCTTCCTACCCATCTACCCCTCTTATTCTTACTGTTTTTTTTCCCAGCTCAATCAACTTAAATGGGTTTTATTTGCTTCCCACTAACAAATCTTTATTTCCATTCATGAGAGCTGTAAGTCGACCATATTCAGCTTCCTTGCCCAGTAATTCAAAGGAAAACCCCAAAAAGATTAGTAAAGAAAAATGTAGGAATTAACACCTCCTAAATTTTTAAAAAATATGTTTAAGGTTGAATAGTGTTTTAGGTTTGTACTTCCTAGTAGGAAAACATTATCTGAATGAAGATCCTAATGGCAAATCTCTGTAAAATGCTTCAGCCGCAGTTGATGCAGCAGGGCGGGGAGAATCTTCTCAGCACCCCACCTCTCCCGATGAGGTCAGAGGTACACTGGTTTGTATCATTGCAACATCCAGTAAGTGAGCCGCTCTTCATTCAGCAAGGGCTCTGTTCGGCATTACACTTGACCTCCAAACTTGGCTGACAGTTTACTGATCAGATTCATAACCTTTGGGTTGCTCTGATATTTCGACGGATTTGCTGGGTTCTGGGCCACATCCTGGAAAGCCACCATGACTTCCTGATCCTGCATGGCTGCAAGAACCGATGGATCACTGAGGATTTCACTGAGTCCAGGCATTCCTGCCATTCCAGGCATGCCCCCCTCCCGTTCCGGACATTCCTCCAGGGAAATTACCAGGCATTCCTCCAGGAGCACCACCTGGAAAAGAGCCATGTTGAGCTCCAGACTGTCTTCTGGTTTCTTCTTCCCTCTGGGCTCTCTCTGCTAGAGCCTTCTTCTCCCTTTCTAGCCTTTCTTTTATCTTCCGCTCTTCACGTTTTCGCTCATAATTTTCTCCGATGTTCAGCAATTTTTTGAGCCCAAGGTTGAACCTCTTTCAGCATTGCACTGGCATCCTGGTCGTCATCCAGTTTACAGGCAAGGGTAAGATCGTGAGCTGCTTCTTCCCGGTGACCCAGGAGTCTGTGCTTTCCCTCGCCATTTGTATGGCTGAGCGGCATCAGGGTTTATTTCAATAGCTCTGTCACAGTCTCGGATGGCAGCATTTGGCTTCTGTAACTTGGCGAACACACTGGATCTCTTGGCATATAAATTGCCAAGCGAGGATTTAGCTTGATGGCATCAGTGAACAAGTCAATGGCTTTCTACAGCTCACCGTCGTTTAGGGCTCCAGTGGCCGCCCCTTCTTTCCATTTGCTTGATCCATCATCTCCTCAGTGATCTCTGCATTTTCCTCTCCCATCTCTTGAGGGGCATACGTACGTGTCTGGCTCAATTACCCCCTCACTGTCAATTTCCAGATCACTCTCCTCACTCATCTGTCTTTATGTTTTCCTCTGTCTTAATATCTCTTTTTTCTTCTGACTTAGTTTTATGAGTAGCAGGTGGTACTTTACCACCCCCACCCCCCGCCCCTGCCCTCCATGCTCTCCACCCAATCCCCCAGGAAACGCATTTCCTTGGTGTGCAGGACGCTTGGATCCTGCTTACACATCTTCATGAAGGCCCGAAGCTCGCGCTGACTTTGCGGGGATCCATGGTTGGAAGGCAGGAAGCTGGAGGCGGTGGGCAGTGGTGGAGACCCGAGGCCAGGCCCCGGGCGCGGCTCAACATGACCGAGTAGAAGGGCTTATTCTTACTCTCAATGAAGCTCCTCTCTAAGCTTGAGGGGATGCCTCTCCTTCCTTTTACAGCCCTGTTACATTTAGATCTCCATGTACTATATTGTTTCTGTCCAGTGTTCCCCCATGCACCTTGAATTCCAACCATGACTCTGAGGCCCTTAGTGGTGGTTTGAATATTGGCACACAGAGGCTCATATATTTGAATGTTTAGTCACCAAGGAGTGGCACTATTTGAAAGGATTAGGATTAGGGAATGTGGCCTTGTTGGAGGAAGTATGTCACACTGGGTGGGCTTTGAGGTTTCAAAAGGCCATGCCAAGCCCAGAGTCTCCCTCTCTTGGTCTGCAGATCAGGATGCAGCTACTTTTCCAGCATCAGGATGCAGATCAGGTTGCAGGTCTCATCTACTGTCCCAGCATCATTCATGCTGCCATGCTCCTCACCATAATGACAAAGAACTCACTTTCTGAAACTGTAAGCAAGTCCCCAATTAAATGCTTTTTTTTTTTTTGAGTTTTCTTGGTCATTGTGTCTTTTCATAGCAATAGAATGCTGACTGAGAAACCCTTTCAGTTTTGATAAACCTCATACCTGAAGATACTTGTACACTGTGTGAAAATGTATTGCTGTGATTGGTGTAATAAAAATCTGAAAGTCCAATAGCTAGACAGGAGGTATAGGCAGGACTTTAGGTCAGAGAGAACTCTGGGAAGAAGAAAGGCAGAGTCGCCAGCCAGACACAGAGGAAACAGGATGGGAAGTATGGTAATGGGGTAATGAGCCATGTGCCAGAATGAAGATTAAAAGATACGGGTTAATTTGTTATAAGAGCTAGTTGAGAATAAGCTTAAGCTAAGGCCAAGTTTTTATAACTAATAATAAGTCTCCATGTCATTATTTGAGGGTTGGCCACCCTGACAAAAAAGTACAACCATAGAATTAGGGATTATGTTTCGGCTTCCTTTCTTGACTAACCAGTGTTGTTAGCAATCATCTTTTGTCATATTTAGCACACTGATGAAAACAGGATATAGAAATCGAGCAAGTATGGCAGGGACCCCGAAACAACAGTTTTGAGAATGACCTTGCTAGAGGGCAGGAGTGCCAGAAGAGGGGTCTTGTTTCTTTGTTATCTCCTCAATGAGCACTCCCCCACTGAAAGTCTATATATGCCCATGTGATTAAAGCTGAGAGGATTCACCTTGTTCGGCCAATTGGACTGATCAGCCCATTCCCTCCCTATATTTTACCCTAGTTTCTGCAACAAGTCCTTTAAAAGATTTCTAGAGTAGTGGTTCAATGGTGCCCTTTTTTTCTGGGACCTCTCACACCCCTGCTATACATGAGCTATGTTTTCTCTCACCTTCTCTCTTAAGTGCCCGTCTATGAATCCACAACAAACTTCTCCCTAAAATTCACCCTCTATGTGTTAGCTAGCACTCAGGCATTCCCACCAGCATGCCATTAGGGACCAAGAGACAGCAGAACAGGTCATCATCAGACACTAAAGATGCGACACTGTCGCCAGGATTCACACACTCTCCCTAAGTGCATGCGCTAGAAAAGGCAATCTTCTCTCCCCACTCTTTTCACTTTCACTCTTGCTCAGAGGCAGCCTCTGCACTCCCCCCTGCAATAAACCTCTCGAGTGAGATCTGTTGCATGGTGTGACTTGGTGGTACCCCTTGGCTCCAACCCACCTAGGTACCTTCAGCAGCTAAATCATTACACCATGGCTCTGTGAATTTCATCCTTTAAATTCATAAGACAAGAACCTGAAAATCATTAGCTTTGGGAGACTTAGATGGGTGTTTAATTTCTGAAACACTAGCTTCTCAGGAAATGCCCCCTTATTCTTAAAGACACCCCGGTATTTATGTATTGCCATGTTTGGGCATTTATTTCTGTATTAATTTTCTCTAGGGAGATGCGAACAAATACTAAATCACTACAGATAGACACCAATGGTAGACCAAAGTATGATTTCACCAATGTTCAATTTAGTGAGACCAGAGTATTTTGAGCTTGCTTATAGGGCATGTGTGAAGGGTTACCTACAGGAGCATGGGTAACCCCTAAACAACTACATCACCATAAAGCCCACCCCATTATGTATAACAATGTCATGGAAACTAACTGATGAGGTTCCAATTTTGACCAATCTTCCATTTCCTGGCACTTTTCACTTGGAGCCAGGGGAAGGAGAATCTCAGGTATGAGACTCCTGACCACTTCCACCCTTGATCCACTTCCTGGGCAATGTCAGTAACTCTGTTGCCATTACAATAGACTTGGCTAGTGTAATAGTTTCTAGTTGTGAAGGCTAGCAGAGGAAAATCCCCAATGGGGTCATATTACCTCTGGAGAAAAAAAATGCTGCCACACAACAGTTTCTTGATTAAAAATACTTGGTACCCAGTTGGAACTGTTTGGGAAGGATTAGGAGGAGGTGAAGCCTTGTTGGAGAAGGTGTGTCACTGGAGGAGGGCTTTGAGATTCCATGCCATTCCCTGTATGCTTCCTTCTCATGGGTGGAGATGTGAGCTCTCAACTATTACTCTAGTACCAGGCATACCTGCCTGCTGTCCTACCCACCATGATGGTGTTAGGCTCTTAACCCTTGGGAGCAAGTCCAAGGTAAACTCTTCTATAAGTTACCTTTATCATGAAGTCTTACCACAGCAGTATAAAAATAACTAACGCATCACCAAATTTTTCTTTTCTTCTTTCTTTTTCTTTTTAAAACTGATTTTCCAATCACATTCCTTCCAAGTTCTAATATCCAGTTAAGCCATTGTTCACAGCTCAGGAATAGGTATACAACTACATATCCAGAAATTTCTCATCCTAAGCATAGTTAAAAACCAGGTGTGTTACTCAAATGTTCTGCCTACTGGGAAGATTTTCCTTCACAGCTGTTTGGAATGGAACTGTCATGCTACAACTGTCCACTTTTGGGTGATACCTTCACACAGAGCAGAACCATTTATAGATCAGACCCAAATATTTGATTTTTTTTAGTTGATTGTAAAGAACTTTATATAAGGCCACCTGTGATGCCTAGAAGAGAGAAGGCAGGCTGTCAAGAATACAATGAACATTTTGAATAGTTGTGCTGCTAGGGTTTTCTTGGATTGCATTGCCCTTTTTTGTTTGTTTAACAACCTCAATTTAAAGATAGAGTATTGTCATACATACCCAAACTTTTATCTTCTTAAGTCAAATGACATGCAGTTCATGCTGGGCAGTTCAAGTCTTATGATAACTTAGTGGCACATGATTAAACATTTAGTCTCTGTAAATATCCAATAGTAAGTTAAAAGTTAGTTCTCAAAAGTAGAGTAGTTACTTTTGAAGGCTATCCGGGCTTTGCTCCAAAATCTAGAAGACTTGCACTGTTATTCACCTGTATGTGTCTGCTAAAGATGGAACAGTGTCTATATCAGCCACTGTCAAGCAACTTTGGATCTGCTGGATTATACGGCCTAAGTGGCAGGACAATTTGCACAGTAGTCTGGATCAGTTACAGAACCATCTCTTGATCTGTGCTCACTGAAAAATAGCAGACTTTCAGGGTAGTGAATGCATGGACTTTAGTTACACACCCAGATGAGAAGTCCATTCACAGGACACTGTGCCTCTTTTATGACCAGCTCTAATACTGTGTCCTTTAGTTTAGAAAAGTTAACTTGATATGATATAAACTTTTGGACTCCTAGAAATTTCTTTAGGATAAAAGACCTCTAAATTTTTGTTGTATTTATTTTCTAGTCTCTGGTATCATTGTAGTGGACCAGTGTAATACCTTGTGTTAATTAAACTATGACATAAGACTGGAGAGCACACATATTCCTGAGGTCAGAAAGTGAAGCTATATTGTTAGCCCTGACAACTGAATGCAAACTGCCTCATTGGAATGTAGGGTCAGGTACAGAGAAAGCATTGTTCGTCATATCAAAAGCTTAATACAGGATACCAGGAGATGTGTTAATTTGTTTAAGCTATGAAGCCATATGCAGTATAGTGGCTACACCTGGAATGTGCTGGTTTGGATGAGAATGGCCCCCAAGGCTCGTATATTTGAATGCTTAGTCATCAGGGAGTGGCACTATTTGAGAATGATTGGTAGGTATGGCCTTAATGGAGTAGCTGTGGCCTTGTATGAGCAAGTGTGTCACTAGAGTTGGGCTTTGAGATTTCAAAAGCCCATGTCAGCCCAGTATCTCTGTCTCTACCTGAGGATTAGGACGTAATTCTACTTTTCCAGTACTATGCTTCTGCCATGATGATAATGGACTAAGACTTTGAAACTGTTAAGTAAGCCTCAATTCAATGCTTTTCTCTTATAAGAGTCGCCATGGTCATGGTGTCTCTTCACAGTAATAGAATATTAATTAGGACAGAACTTGGTACCAGCAACTGAGGTGTACTGCTGTGACAGACCTGACCATGCTGTTTGTTGGATGAATATGGAAGATTTTTGGAAATTTGGACTAGAAAAGTGGTTGGATGCTTTAAGCAGGGTTTAATGAGCCATCCTAGTAGGAGCATGGGAGACAATGGTTGAGGGCAATTTGAAATGTAGGGCCCTAGCGCAAGAAGTTTCCAAGGGGAAGAAGTAAGCGGCCTAGAGACCTGTTCTTTTGATATTTTTGGCAAAGAATGTGGCTGCTTTTTTGCCTGTTTCCTAAAAAGCTACTTGAGGCTAAATTTAAGAGTTTTGTATTAATGGCATTGGGAGAGAATATTTTAAGACAGCCTAATATTGACTGCATCCTCTGATTATTAGCAATCACTCTTATATAGCTCTGTAATGAAAAAGATCAAATTGAGCAAAGAAAAATATAAAATGTACAGTTTGAGGAAAAAAAGGAGCACCAGGAAGTGTAATGGAGCAAAGTCTAGTGCTCAAGAAGACAAAAAATATAAAGAAAAGCCTGATGCTTAATGAAATAAAGTGGGTAGTGACCCCAAGGCAAAGTCAACTCAATTAAGTTTCCAACTTATGAAGAAGAATTAAAGAAAATATCAACAGTGAAGGAAACTATAAAGAGCAGAAAATAATTATAAATGTAATTGAACAAGATCCAGCCCCATCAAGCAGCAGAAGTTGACAGCCTTGGCCATGTGGTTCTGGCTTTAGAGTCAAGAATATAAGAAAAGAGTTGTGGAATCTTCCTCTGTGGGCAAGGAAAACTACTGAGGTCAAATGTGTGTCAGGGGTGTCCCTGCATGGAGGCCCATAGAAGCCTATGAAGCTCTATGAAGGGGAAGACCAGATTGTGTAGGAGACCCCAAGATGTTGGAGATGCCAGAGTCCTGGGATACCAGGACTTTGACATCAGACATAGAGATACAGAACTTAGAGTTTGCCCTGCTGGTTTTTGGCCTTACTTTGGCCCATTATTTCTTTACTATGCTTTCTTCCCCTCCTTTAGAATGGTAATGTATATTCTGTGCCATTGTATGTTGGAAGTATGTGATCTGCTTTTTGATTTTTATTTTACAGGGGTGACAGTTAAGAGGTTACCTTAAGTCTCAGAAGAGAATGTATTTTTAAAGTGTTGAGACTTTAAAATGAAATATTATGGGAACTTTTGAAGTTGGACCAAATTCATTTTACATTATGATATGGCTATAAGTCTATGGGGGCCAGGGAGTAGAATGTGGTTTGAATGAGAATGAACCCATAGGTTCCTATGTTTGAATGTTTAGCCATTAGGGAATGGCACTATTTGAGAAGGATTAGAAGGATTAGATGTAGCCCTGTTGTAGTAGTTGTAGCCTTGTATGAAGAAGTGTGTCACTGAGGGTGGGCTTTGAGGTTTCATAATCCTATGCCAGGCCCAGCCTCCTTTGTGCCTGAGGATTAGGATGCAGCTCTCAGGTCCTGCTCCATTTCCATGCTCACTGCCAGGATGAAAATGAACTATCTCTGAAACTGTAAGCAAGCCCCCAATTCAATGCTTTCTTGTATAAGAATTGCCATTGTTTTGGTGTCTTTTTACAGTGACAAAACAGTGACAAAAACAATTACCAAGTCAAAACTATAACAATCCTTTAGACCTCAATCTTCATATGCCACCTTTCTTCTTCACAGGGTGATGAGCTGAGGCAAATGGGGAATTGGGAGACACCACCACTCATATCCCTCAAGAACTTGGGAGCACCAGTCTTAGCACTTATTCTAGGTATGATATGTTGGCTTCATTTTACTATTTTTCTAGACAATTATAGTGGCTTTTACTCAGAATATGGAGAGCTATAATAACCCTCACAAATCAGGTCAACCTCAACTATGGTTGTTTCAATAATGCAATACTGAACTAGGATAATCACCAAGGTTGAGTTTGTAGACCCACTGACTCATTATGAACCAGAAGTTAGTTACAATTTCATTGATCGCTTGACTTTGTTTTCTTTTTTAAAAGATTTATTTATTTTATGTGTGTTGGTTGCCTGCATGTATGTCTGTGTGAGGGTGCCAGATTCTCTGGAACTGGAGTTACAAACAGTTGTGAACTGCCATGTGGGTGCTGGAAATTGAACCTCAGTCCTCTGGAAGAGCAGCAATGCTCTTAACCACTAGGCCATCTCTCTAGCCTCAATTGTTTGACTATCATAAGTGTCTTTTTTTCTGGCTGCAAGGCCACAGTGATGTGATAGAAATTAATGTAAGTTGAGAGTCAGTGTGAAGCAGTCCTCCAAATGTCTGTTTCTCTTTTTCTGATACACTCTGATAAAAGGCTCTAAGTTTCTTTGGCTAATGATGGGATGAAGAGTAAGAGTACAGAGACAGGCCCAGCGGCGGCGGCCGGCAGAGACATACAGGGCCAGCGGCGGCCGGCAGAGACAGACAGGCCCGGCCCGGCGGCGGCCCGCAGAGGCTCGCAGAGGCAGGTAGGCCCAGCGGTGGTCCACAGAGGCAAGTAGGCCTGGCGGCAGTCCACAGAAGTAGACAGGCCTGGCAGAGGCAGGCAGGCCCAGCAGGCGTCGGCTAAAACACAGTTGCAATAAGGACCAGAAACTGAGCTATTACCCACTGAAGAGCTAGTGAAAACAAATTCTTAATCAAGAGCTTGGAACAGGGACACCTTTAAGCCCAACACCCGGGGAAGAAGCTATCTCCGTGGGACAGAAACAGAATGAATCTGAACACTGTCTGAGGCCAACCCAGGGCCCAGCTGCTGATCCTGCGAAACCCAACAACTTGGAGGTGTTGGTGAGACTACCCTGCTCAACTGAAATCCATCTGTGAGAGGATTCAGATCCTTACAGTTTGAAGTCTGAAGAAACAAGATCAGCTGAGGAGTTGATGAAGGAACAAAATGTGACCTGGGAACACAGAAGAAGGCACTGCCCAGTCACCAAACCAGATCACCAGAATCATAAGTATATACTTCACCGACTGAGATCAGCTGCTCCTGAAGAAACAGCCCAATAGCACCAATTTAACCAAGAACTCCTAGTGAACCAAGACTAAAAATTAGAACAAGAGAGGCACTCTCAGACATAGACACCACCTGCACTGAGCAGAGGAAGAGATGAGTAGACGCCAGTGCAAAAATACAGGCAACAACATAAAGACCTATATGACAACATCGGAACCTAGTGATTCTACACTTGCAAGACCTGAACATACCAAGACAGAAGAAACAGAAGAAATAAATCCTAAAAATGACTTTAAGAAGATGATAGAGGCCCTTAAAGAAGAAATAAAATATTCCCTTAAAGAGAAAATAAAAACTTCCCTTAAGGAGGAAATGAAAAACTCCAATAAAGAGGAAATAAAAACTTCCCTTAAAGAGGAAAGGAAAAACTCCATTAAAGAGGAAATAAAAACTTCCCTTAAAGAGGAAAGGAAAAACTCCATTAAAGAGGAAACAAAAACTTCCCTTAAAGAGGAAATGAAAAACTCCATTAAGGAGGAAATGAAAAACTCCCTTAACGAAATGGAAGAAAAAACTAACAAAAATGGTAAGAAATCAAAGAAAGCCAAGAAAAAGCAATTAAACAGATGAAAGAAACATTCCAAGATCTGAAAAATGAATTTGAGACAATAAAAAAAAAAAAAAAAAAAAAAACATGCTGAGGGAATGCTGGAAATAGAAATCCTGACTAGACGAACAGGAACTACAGAAACAAGCATAACCAGCCTATTGCAAGAGATGGAACAGAGACTCTCTGACACTGAAGAAACAATAGAGAAAATAGATTCATCAGTCGAAGAAAACACTAAAGACAAAAAAGTCGTAACACAAAACGTCCAAGAAATTTGGGACATCATGTAAAGACCAAACCTAAGAATAACAGGGATAGAAGAAGGAGAAGAATACCAACTCAAAGGCACAGAAAATATATTTAACAAAATCATAGAAGAAAACTTTCCTAAAGAAAGAAATACCTATGAAGATACAAGAAGCTTACAGAACACCAAATAGGCTGGATCCAAAAAAAAGTTCCCTTGCCTCATAATAATCAAAACACTAAACACACAGAACAAAGAAAAAATATTAAGAGCTACAAAGGAAAAAGACCAAGTAACATATAAAGGCAAACCCATCAGAATAACACCAGATTACTCAATAGAGACTATGAAAGCTAGAAGGTCATGGACAAATTTTATGCAGACACTAAGAGACCATGGATGCCAACCCAGACTGTTATACCCAGCAAAACTCTCAATCACCATAGGCGGAGTAAACAAAATATTTCAGGATAAAACCAGATTTAATCAATACCTGTCCACAAAACCAGCCCTACAGAAAGCACTAGAAGGGAAAATCCAACCCAAAGAGGCTAAACACATCCATGAAAAATCAAGCAATAGATAATCCCACACCAACATACAACAAAGAAGGACAACACAACACAACCACAAAAAATAACAGGAATTAACAATCACTGGTCATTAATATCCATCAATATCAATGGTCTCAACTCACCTGTAAAAAAGACACAGGCTAACAGAATGGATAAGAAAATAGGACCCATCCATCTGCTGCATACAAGAAACACACCTTAACTTCAAAGACAGACACTACCTCCAAGTAAATGGCTGGGAAAAAGCTTTCCAAGCAAATGGAACTAAGAAACAAGCTGGTGTAGCTATCCTAATATCTAATAAAATAGACTTCAAACTAAAATCAATCAAAAGAGATCAGGATGGACATTACATATTTATCACAGGAAAAATCCACCAAGATGAAGTCTCGATTCTAAACATTTATGCTCCAAATACAAAAGCACCCACATTCATAAAGGAAACACTACTAAAGTTTAAAACGCACATCAAACCCCACACATTAGTAGTGGGAGATTTTAACACACCACTCTCATCAAAAGATAGATCTACCAGATTGAAACTTAACAAAGAAATAAAGGACCTAACAGATGTTATGACTCAAATGGACTTAATAGATATCTACAGAACATTCCATCCTAACACAAAAGAATATACCTTCTTCTCAGCACCCCATGGAACCTTCTCAAAAATTGACCACATACTTGGCCACAAAACAAATCTCAACAGATACAAAAAAATTGGAATAACCTCCTGTATCTTATCAGACCACCATACCTTAAAGTTAGACCTCAACAACAACAAAAATTATAGAAAACCCACAAACTCATGGAAACTGAATAATGCCCACCTGAAACATCAATGGGTCAAGGAAGAAATAAAGAAAGAAATTAAAGATTTCCTAGAATTCAATGAAAATGGTAGTACAACATACCCAAACTTATGGGACACTATGAAAGCAGTGCTAAGAGGAAAATTCATAGCTCTAAATGCACACATAAAGAAAATGGAGCAATCCCATACTAATGAATTAACAGCACAACTGAAAGCTCTAGACCAAAAAGAAACAAACTCACCTAGGAGAAATAGATGCCAGGAAATAATCAAATTGAGGGCTGAAATCAACGAAATAGAAAACGAGAACAATACAAAAAAATAAATGAAACAAAGAGTTGGTTCTTTGAAAAAATCAACAAGATAGACAAACCCCTAGCCAAATTAACCAAAAGGCAAAGAGAGAGCACCCAAATTAACAAAATCAGAAATGAAAAGGGAGACATAACAACAGACAACTAGGAAATCCAGAGAATCATCAGATCATACTTCAAAAACCTGTACTCCACAAAAATGGAAAACCAGGAAGAAATGGACAATTTTCTGGATAAATACCACATACCAAAATTAAATCAAGACCAGATAAACCATTTAAATAGACCAATAACACCTAAAGAAATAGAAACAGTCATCAAAAGTCTCTCAACCAAAAAAAAAAGCCCAGGACCAGATGGTTTCAGTGCAGAATTCTACCAGACTTTCAAAGAAGAACTAATACCAATACTCTTGAAAGTGTTCCACACAATAGAAACAGAAGGAACACTACCAAACTCTTTTTATGAGGCTACAATTACCCTGATACCCAAACCACACAAAGATGCAACAAAGAAAGAGAACTACAGACCAATCTCCCTCATGAACATTGATGCAAAAATACTCAACAAAATATTGGCAAACCAAATCCAAGAATACATCAAAACAATTATCCATCACGACCAAGTAGGATTCATCCCAGGGATGCAAGGATAGTTCAACATATGAAAATTAGTCAATGTAATACACCATATAAACAAACTGAAAGAAAAAAAACCACATGATAATTTCATTAGATGCTGAAAAAGCTTTTGACAAAATCCAACACCCCTTCATGATAAAGGTCTTAGAAAGATCAGGAATACATGGAACATTTCTAAACATAATAAAGGCAATTTATAGCAAGCCAACAGCAAACATCAAGTTAAACGGAGAGAAACTCAAACAGATACCACTAAATTCAGAAACAAGACAAGGCTGTTCACTCTCCCCATATTTATTCAATATAGTACTAGAAGTTCTAGCTAGAGCAATAAGACAACAAAAGGAGATCAAAGGGATACAAATTGGAAAGGAAGAAGTCAAACTTTCACTACTTGCAGATGATATGATAGTATACATAAGTAACCCCAAAAACTCTACCAGGGAACTCCTATAGCTGATAAACTCCTTCAGTAAAGTGGCAGGATACAAGATCAACTCAGAAAAATCAGTAGCCCTCCTATACACAAATGATAAAAGGGCTGAGAAAGAAGTCAGAGAAACATCACCCTTTACAATAGCCACAAATAATATAAAATACCCAGGAACTTATGCAGGGACACTTGGCTTAGTCTGGGAAGAAGGGACTGGACCTCCCTGGACTGAGTCTACCAAGTTGATCACAATCCTCGGGGGAGGACGTGTCCTGGAGGAGGTGGGAATGGAGGGTGGGCTGGGGGTAAGGGGAGGGCGTGGGAGGGGGGAGAATAGGGGAACCCATGGCTGATATGTAGAACTGAATGGTATTGTAAAATAAAAAAATATATATCACAAAAAAATAAATAAATAAACAACAACAAAAAATAATAATAATAATATAAAATACCTTGGGATAACACTAACTAAACAAGTGAAGGACCTTTTTGATAAGAACTTTAAATCTCTAAAGAAAGAAATTGAAGAAGATATCAGAAAATGGAAGGATCTCCCATGCTCATGGATGGGTAGGATTAACATAGTAAAAATGGCAGTCTTACCAAAAGCAATCTACAGATTTAATGCAATCCCCATCAAAATCCCAACACAATTCTTCACAGACTTGGAAAGAAAAATACTCAACTTCAGACCCAAGATAGCTAAAACAATCCTATACGATAAAGCAACCTTTGGAGGCATCACCATCCCTGACCTCAAACTCTACTATAGAGCTATAGTAATAAAAACAGCTTGGTACTGGCATAAAACCCGACATACAGACCAATGGAATCGAATTGAAGACCTGACATTAATCCACACACATATAAACACCTGATTTTTGACAAAGAAACCAAAACTATACAATGGAAAAAAGAAAGTATCTTCAGCAAATGGTGCTGGCATAACTGGATGTCAATATGTAAAAGATTACAAATAGATCCATATCTGTCACCATGCACAAAACTCAAGTCCAAGTGGATCAAAGACCTGATCATAAATCCAGTTACACTAAACTTAATAGAAAAGAAAGTAGGAAGCAATCTTGAACGTATTGGCACCGGAGACCATTTCCTAAATATAACACCAACAGCACAGACCCTGAGCACAACAATTAATAAATGGGACCTCTCAAAATTGAGAAGCTTTTGCAGGGCAAAAGACACAGTCAATAAGACAAAAAGACAGCCAACAGAATGGGAAAAGATCTTCACCAACCCCACATCTGACAGAGGATTGATCTCCACAATATATAAAGAACTCAAGAAACTAGACATCAAAATACTGAACAGTCCAATTAAAAAATGGGCTAAAGAGCTAAACAGAGAATTCACAAAACAAGAACTACAAATGGCTGAAAGACATTTAAAGAAATGCTCAACATCCTTAATCATCAGAGAAATGCAAACCAAAACGACTCTGAGATACCACCTTACACCTGTCAGAATGGCTACGATCAAAAACACCAATGACAGTCAATGTTGGAGAGGATGTGGAGCAAAGGGAACACTCCTCCACTGTTGGTGGGAATGTAAGCTTGTACAACCACTGTGGAAATCAGTATGGCAGTTTCTCAGAAAATTAGGAATCCAACTACCTCAAGACCCAGCCATCCCACTCTTGGGCATATACCCAAGGAATGCTGATTCATACCATAAAGATACATGCTCAGCTATGTTCATAGCAGCACTATTTGTAATAGCCAGAACCTGGAACAACCTAGATGCCCATCAACTGAAGAATGGATGAAAAAAATGTGGTGCATATACACAATGGAGTACTACTCAGCAGAGAAAAACAATGAAAGCATGAAATTTGCAGGCAAATGAATGGAACTAGAAAAAATTATCCTGAGTGAGGTAACCCAAACCCAGAAAGACAGTCATGGTATGTACTCACTCATAAGTGGATTCTAGATATAAAATAAAGAACAATCAGACTACAACCCACAGAACCATGGAGGGTATATATATAGCATGGAGGTCCCTAGGACGACTGTGGCTTATAATACATTTTGGTTTTACTCAATTACTGAGCAAGCCTCAATGAAACATCTCACTATTAAGATAAGAATACATACTCTATCAAGATGATAATAGAAAAATAAATAAATTAATTTTAAACAATAAAAAATAAATAAAATAGAAAAATTTGAGATATTAAACAAACAAACAAACATTTTACTAAAGTTAAAAACAGGGAGAACTAGGGAGTCATCATTCCTCTCCCCATTCTATTCTTTCCCTTTTTTTTATGTATTTTAAATTTTTTTATCAGTGGATTCTGCTGGAGTTTATCAGTGGATTCTGCTGGAGGATCCGATGCAGATAAGCACAGGAGGGCTCCTGTTGCAAATCACCTTCTGGAGCAATGGAAGGATCTTTCTACCAGCACGTGGAGGAGACCCGATCTAGTGTTGGTGTGGCCCTGGAGTTTGGTTTATGTCTTTCCTCAGGACAATGAGGTTCCTCTTTGTATTCCTGAGCACTGAATGCACCCTGTGGCTGCTGCTGAAGCCCAACATGACAGAGACCTAATGGGTCATCATAAAAAAATCTACCCTTCTGATGCCAATGAAGATTGAGAGCCCAATATGGCCAGCTTTGGCAAGCATTAATGTAAGCCTAGGAACTGTAGCCATGAGATTGGATTCTCCAGAAGAGCTGCCAGCCAAAGTCATGCTGGGATCAAGAAAAACGGGCCTTGGCGGTTCGTGTTCCTGGAGTTGTATCCATGCCAGTGGATGTCCACACAATCCAGAAGAGAATTTGACATTGCTGCTGCTGTTGCTGTTATAACAATGGTGCACACCGCTACTACTGTTTCTGGGATTACCATTTCATAATTGCTTACTACAGCTAGCACAGTCGAGACCCTGGCAACAAAAGTAGCTACTACAGTTAGTTCATCTTTCATTCTATTGGGCATGATAAATTTAATTCAGTAGTGATATACATCTCGATTGGCTTTGAAAATTATAAATTTATAAACTCAAGTTCCAGTTGCTTTTGGGATACTATCTTACAAGGACTCCAACGTACAGTATGGCTCGATAAGGAAGGGAATGGCTCAGTTGCCTTTAGCCTACTGGCTATGGGTGAGAGAGGACCTCTGTTGGTCTTTTCTGTATCGAACACACAGATTGCAAGCCCAGTGCCACTTTGAGATCTTTGGCAGCAATTAACCATGCAGCTCACACACGATTGAGCTGATATGATAATGAGTATTCAGAGACAGGTAATGCCTGGGGGGCACTCACCAACCTAAGACAGAGTACCTGTGTGGCCTGGGCAGGCATCTCCATGACAGGTAAGGTGACCTGCTGATGTCCCACGCAACCCACGTCAGAAGCTCATTTTTTAATAAAAGGGGGACCTACAGGTCCCTGGCCCCCGTTTTGGGTAACTGTTGCCTTGCTTGCGGACCTTGACCTTGATATCCTCCCAATGCTAATTCCCTGCCAGGTTCCACCCTCCTGAATGCCTAAGGGAAGTTCCTTGTCTGTGTATCCTGAATAATGGGCATTAACAGCTTAGATGCAAGATTGTAAAACATCAGTAGGGAACTTCTGCCCTCCGGGGTCCTCCCATTGTGCTGTAAGCCTGTAATTAAGACCTCCTACCCCCTTCAAGAAATGACATTTGACATTTAAAATTAAATATATATATATATATATTTGAATGAATACTGCGAATGTAATCTATGAATACCACGAATGTGATTAATATCACGAGTGTAATTTAAAAAATAAAAATAAAAGAGTAAGAGTACAAAATTTGGTAGTGGATTATTGTCTTTCTTTGAGGAGACCTACCCTCTGCTTCTCCCAAGAGATTCTGGTTTGGTTTGGTTTTGTTTTAAACTGACTCAAGTACATAAACTGATTGAGAGGCCATGACTTTGTGTTTATAATTCAGACTTGGTTCACACAATCTAGAGATTTTCTGTCTACAGAGATCAAATATGAAGTTAGTAGGTTCCCTGTTTCATTTCTAAGAACACCATATTAGACTCGGTCTGGATAACTACACTTACTTTATCTTTGGCCATTTTTAATATCACTATTTGGCTCTGTCACTCTGGGATTCAAGTAATTCATTTTATTCAGATTTCCCAAATCAATGTTAGCTGTTCTGACTCTGAGGTCTATTCTACAGATAAGGCTTTCACAGAGTTTTTCAAGTGCCTCTCTCTAAACTTATTGCTTTTAGTAATTAGTGAAGGCTATGTATTCTCATTCTCATAATGTGAGTGGTCACTCCCAGGCTAACACACTGTTTCCCTTAGACCTTTAACCTTCCTGTTGCAATGTAGGCCTGCACCTTTAGGCCAGATCTCATATCAGGCCATGCCTCTCTGCCATTTTCCTTGGAACTGAGAGTCGAGAAGCCCTCTGTGCTGTGATAACAGCAGTCCCAAAATTATGATCCTAACCCGTATCTGGATCCACCATGCTCTTTGTCATATATGCTATGTTGAATCAAATTGAAACATTGTAGAGGGTGAACAAGCCCTTGTGCACACAGATAAGCAATGGAGAAGCCAGACAGTCATCATTCGAAACAAAGAGCTTTTTAACCTGTCCTCCTCCTAAATCCTGGGAATGGATGTAGTTTACAACTTGATGATTCATTGCTCTCTGATGAGCCAGGCTCCACTGTATCTTCCAGAATGCGTGTTTTACTTACACTAGACCCTTCCCCCCTAAAACCTTGAGCATTACTTCTAGGCTGTAGAACTCATCCCTGTGAGAGATGTCATTTGTACTTGACAACAGCCTAATTGACTTCTATGTCATCTTAGGGCCAGGCCAAATCCTGACTTCCACAGGGATTGTGTTTACTTCAGTAATTCTCCCTAGACCCTTATCTTGATCATTGTTTCTGAGTCAAGAACCCATCTTATGGATGTAGTCACGTAGACTTTGTAAGAAGCTTCAATGTAAACGTGTCTTGAGCTTTGCTGTACTCACAGGGCTGAGTTAATTGTTATCAGAAATCTCCCCCTCCCCAATTGTGCTGTACTTTAAATATGGCAAAAATATGCAAACTGATGTTAGACTCTAGAAGTCCTGGCCCAGCACTGGTACTAAAATCAGGCTTAATCAAGTTTCATTCTTGTCTTTCCTTGGCTCATTTCTCTGCCATCTGTAAAGCCTGCAGAGAGCCTCCACACTTTTTGCCATTCCCAAAAGGTTTTTAAAAGTCAGAATACTCCTTTGTTTCAGAGAGTAGCATGAGACCTCAAGAGGACTGCTGGAGAGTGTCTGAAGGCTGCTTTCTGAACGAGACTCCTCTTGCCTCTTCCCACCATCTCTCTCATTCCTTCTTCCCTCTCTCTCTTTCACACTTTCTGTACCCTATTCTCACTCTTAATGAAGCTCCTGTCCATGCTTTGAAGGGAAGCTGCTCCATCCCTTAAAAGGCCCATCATGTTTAAATCTCCATACATTGTATTACTTCTGTCTAATGCACCCCTTCACCTGAAGAGACAGTTACAGGCTTGAAGTTCTTTCATAATAATAAACCTCATGCATCAATGAAATTATGAGTTATGTATCAGCTTTCATTCTGAACTGACCACTGCTGTTATTTTCCACTATATTTATCACTTTTATTTATGCTACATCCTGGCATGCCCAGCCTTGCCAAGCCATTCACAAAGTTTAAAAAAAATTAAATTATTATTTTATTTTATGAGTATGGGTGTTCTGCTTGTATGTATGTTTTTGTACCACATGCATGCCTGGTGTCAGCAGATGTCAGAAAAGAGTTTCAGATCCCCTGGAACTAGAGTTACAGGAAGTTGTGAGCCACCATATGGGTTCTGGAAATCAAACCGTGGTCTTCTGGAAGAGCAGCCACTGCTGTTAACCACTGAGCAATCCCTCCAGTTCCTAGTCACTCACAAGTTTTTGCCAAGTAAAAACCATGATGATGATGATGATGATGATGATGATGATGATGATGAGCACTATTTAATAACACTAGCAAACCTCAAAAAAACCATTAGAGATATTACTGATTCTGCCCACTGCCACATTGTAGTATCTCTTTTCAGTGAATCCATGTCAATAAATTCATCTCAAACCAAACTCTATCTTTCTGTCACCATTTTCTCCTCTTATTATCCACTCCTAGGTATGTCCCAGAGCTTTCTGTCTTCGTAAAATCTATTTAAAGGTATGTACTCACTCTTAAGTGAATATGAGCTGTAAAGGAGAACCATGCTACAAACCACAGACCCAGAGAGGCTAAGTAACAAGGAGGACTCAAGGCAGGGCCCTTGAGTGTTCTTTAATTCATGAATCTCACTGAGGGGAAGTAGAAAAGGCATTGCCAGTGCATGGGAGAAGGGCCTGGGAGAGGGAATGGGGAGGGGAACAGGGGGATCAGGTGTGGGGAGAATGGAGGGAGAGAGAGTACTGGGAGAGACACCTGGAATCAGGGGCATCTCTGAGATGAGCTAGAAACCTAGAGCAATGAAAACTCCCAGGAATCTACAAGGGTGACTCTAGCTAAGACTCCTAAAGATGGGGGATATGGAGCCTAAACTGACCATCTCCTGTAACCAGTCAAGACTTCCAGTGAAGGGACTGGGACCCCAATCCAGCCACATAACCTTTGACGTATAATTTGTACAGCTTACAAGATGTGCTGGGGTAAAGACATCACAGAAATTGTGGGAGTGACCAACTAATGACTGGCAGAACTGGAGACTCATACTCTGAGAGGGAGCTCACCCCTGAAGGCTGGGACCCAGATGCAGGATACCCCAGAGACCTAGGACAGAACCAAACAGGACTGGCAAAAAAAATCAGTGAAATGATTCCTAATGATATCTGCTATATATATATAGATTGGTGCTTAACCCAACTGTCGCCAGAGAGGCTTCATTTGGCAACTGGTGGAAACATGCAGAGACCCACAGCCAAACATTAGGCAGTGCTAGGGGAATCTTGCAGAAGAGGGGGAGGAAGGGTTGTAGGAGCCAGTGAGGTCAAGGGAATCACAAGAAAAACTCACAAAACCAAAATTAAAAAAAAAAAAAACCCAAAACGAAAACAAAACAAAACAAAAGAACCCACTAACCTGGGCTCATAGGAGCTCACAGAGATTGATCTGACAACTAGGGGAGCCTGCATGAGACTGGTCTAAGCCTTCTACATATATGCTACAGTCATGTAACTTGGTCTTCATGTAAGACCCCTAATAGTGAGAGCAGGGGCTGTCTCTGACTCGGTTACCAGGTTTTGAGACCCAATTCTCCTACTGAATTGCCTCATCCAGCCTTAATAGAAGAGGAGTATCCTAGTCTCACTGCAACTTGATATACCATGCTGGCTGATATCCATGGGAGGCCTGTCTGTATCTGAAGAGAAACAGTGGATAGGAAGTGGATGGAGTATGAGACGGGGAAGGGGAGAGGGGAGAAGCTGGGAAGAGGGGAGGGAGGGGAACTTTGATTGGGATGTAAAAACAACAAAAAAATCTATTAAAAGACATTGGACTGTGGTGTGAAAAAATCACAGAATGTAAACCCAAACAAGATAAATTCATTGCCAAGGAAACATTCTTTCATGATTCTAGATTTAATGCCCTGGCCCAGATATAACATCTCAAAATATGTCAAGATTATGGAGCTGCCTTAGAAGAATATTTAAAAAGTGATCACAAGACTTAGAGAGGAGAATAATTTATAATAGACATATTTTATCCCCCCGGAAATTCCACTACTGACTTATTTTTCCTGACAACTCCTCAGAGGATATTCTACAGCAATTTAAAAAGCTCAGTAATGGCTGTTTGGTGAAGGTCAATGTCAGTTGTAGGAGATGTAGGCATAGAACTAGGCTAGGTAGGGCTAATAGTGTTTTAGAATGGCAGTGTCCAAAGGACAGCATTTAAATGAGGAAGCTATGTAGAACAAGAGTGAATCACAAGAGCAGATTGGTGAAGACAAGCTTGTGGTTGTCTAGGGTTCTAGTGTGTTTCTAGAAATAAGATGCATACAAATCCAAAACTATACAAAATATATACAATACAAAAAGTATAGCCTGACCCACTTGGTTAAAAAGATTAAAAGTAAGATATAAGTCATTGGACAGTAATAATGCTATAACTATTGTCAAAATCTAAACTAGTTAATAGATCCAGATCCCATGCCCCAGCAAATAAATATGATTAGACTTAGGGCCATAGAAGAGGGAAGGTAGTGGAGCGCCAATGTCAGTCCATCTTACAGTCGAGATCAATTCACAAACTCACATTGGTTATTTCTCCTGTTCTTAAGCAATTGTGACAGGCTCACAATATTCTTACTTGATTTCACCACTTATGGGACCAGAGCCACTAGTAGATAGGACTGAGTATAAGTTTCTGGAAGCTGAGTAGAAGTGTCATAACCAGTATTGCCAATGCAATAAATCAGAAGTAATTCTCCTGTCTGAAGAGATGCAGAAGTTAGGATTCCTTTCAAAAACTCTGAGGAAGAATGAGTTGTTATGCTTAAAGTATTTCCATTCAAACTACCTACACAGCTACTTCAAAAATAGATGAATCAATCATGTGGTAGTGGGCTACTGTCACCTTAATGAAATGGCAGTCTTAGTCACAGCTGCTGTGCCAGATTTGGTATTGGCACTGAAACGGCTAAAGCATTTAGTTAAACTTCTATCACTAATGACAACCCAAACCAGTTTACTTTAATACTGGGGTGAGACCATAAAAACCCACAGAGGTTTTTATGCATTATAATTAAGAGATTCATTATATCTCTTAATACAGTCTAAAAGGATCTAGATCATGTTAATATTCCACAGGACATCGTATTTGTCAACTCTTTGGTTTACTTACTAAGTTAGATACATGCCAACGTGCTAGATGATATATGACACAAATCCAACCTCACATCAGTGGAGTGTTTAGAAACCTTATGACCTGTGAAGTCCAGGATTTAAAGAGCTCTGTAGAACCAAACAATCTGCTTTGCTACTGGAGCAGACCTCATGATACACATGGTGGATGCAAATGCTGTGTATGTTCCCAGAAATGAGGCATGTTGACAATTTTCCAGGATTCTGGAGTAGGAACAGGACTTTTGTACAAAAAACTACTTGTTTGAAAAAGACTAGAACAGAAGAAACTAGGTGCCTAACCATGCGGAGTGAGTGATAATATGTTTAGAGTGTCCTAACACAGACAAGATGGTCCCTATTTTAGTATGTGTGCTGTTAGAGAAAGCACAGGGCAGAATATTATCAGACCCAATGAGTCATGAGAACAATCAGATGAAATGGCAGTCTGTAAAATAATGCGATGATGTGTCCACATCACATCTGAGCAAGTCCAGAGGTCACAAGCAATGTCAATAATGGGTGGCATGGAGTTCCACATAGCCTAGTTCAGTTGCATTGTTGCTTTTCTCTCAAAGTATTTTTATGGCATCACAGATATTCTTTATGACTAAATGAGACATGAGATTGTAACTCAGACTAGGTTCATAAATGAGTCAACTCAGTATGTTGACATTAACAGAAAACAAACAGTTACTGTAGAAGAGCCATACTTAACAATAATCTTGACAAAAATGATGAAGGAAAATCTTTCCAGTGATAGAGTACTGACACTAACCATTCATTCATATGTAGGACTAAGTTATTCAAAGTATGAATATTCATAAGACCTTGAGCCGTAGTCTTTGGGGTGGGGGTGGGGCAAAATGGAAATACTGGAAACAAAGGCATTTAGGGAAAATGCATACAGAGAGTGTTTTTGGAATGACTTCCTACTGTGAGGATTCCTTTACCTTGTGTTATATATGTCAGGGAACATCTCCTAAGAAAAGGTGTGGAAACTGGGGAGATGGTCTAGCCCAGAAAGTGTCTGCCAAGGAAGAGTGAGGACCTTAGCTCTGAGCCCCAGCACACACACACACAAAAGCTTGACGCAGCAGCATGCTTTGATTCAACATTGGCCTGGATTTCTTACAAGGTCATTTAGATGAGAAGTATGTAGGTTGGGAAATTAAAAGTGGAATTATTAACATGATTCAAACTAATATGATTGTTGAGAGATAATAGTGATCCAGATCAGTGTGGTGGTGGAGATGCAGAGAGGCTGCATCTGAGAGGTGAAAAGCAAAACCAACAGTGTTGGAGGATGAATGCCGGGGTCACATGAAGACAGGGAGTGACTTTTCATATTTGGGTTGTATAGTTTGATGCCTGGTGAGGTCATTTATAGAACTGGAAGGGAACACTGAAAGAATACATTTGGAAGGGAAATAAGTTAACATGTGGCTTCAGAGACTGAGATGCCTTAAAGAAGTGAAGTCTTTAGTACAGTGTGTGTGTGTGTGTGTGTGTGTGTGTGTGTGTGTGTGTGTGTGTTGCAGGGTGTTTTCCTGGAACCCAGAGAAATGCACTGGGTATGAAATTAGAGTTTAAGGTTTATTTGCAAATAGTAACTGAAAGCATTTATATGGAGAAGTTACCTAGAAAAAGATTAAAGCACTAAGGGGTCTAAAGAGATGGCTCATCAGTTCAGAGCACTTGTTCCTCTTGCAGAAGACCTATGTTTGGTCCCCAGCACTGACATGGTAGCTAACAATAATCTCTAACTCCAGTTACAGAGGATACAGTGCTATCTTCTGGGTTTTGTGGGCACTATGTATGCATGTGGTACACTTACATACATGTACACAAACCACCCATACATATAATATCAAATAAATAGATCTTAAAACAAAGGAAAAGAAGAGTGCCTGAGACTTAGCTGAATATTTTATGGCCAATGAGAGGAAGGTGAACAAAGGTAGAGCTGAGAACAGACAGGAGGAGCACAGCTGTGAGTGTTGACTGCTTCTGAGGTCTGATCAATACTGGACATCAGCCCATAAATTAATTTTGTTCATTTAGCTTTTAATACACTCATGTTATTTGTGGATTTCTGAGACAGAGTGTGGAGCTGAGACTGAAGCTGAACTTCGGATGCCCCTGCCTTCACCTCCGAGTGTTGGGATTCTAAGTGTATGCCACCACACTCAGCTTATCTGGTTGGTGGGGATTAAACCCAGGATATTCATGCTAGGTGTGCTAGCTAGTTTTATGTCAATGTGACACAAGCTAGAGTCATCAGAGGAAGGAGCCTCAGATGAGGAAATGCCTCCATGAGATCCAGCTGTAAGGCATTTTCTCATTTAGTGATCAATGGGAGTGGGCCCAGACCATGGTGGATGGTGACATCCCTGGGCTGGTGGTCCTGGCTTCTATAAGGAGCAGGCTGAACAAGTCATGAGGAGCAAGCCAGTAATCAGCACCCCTCCATGGCCTCTGCATCAGCTCCTGCCTTCAGGTTCCTGCCCTGCTTGAGTTCCTGCCCTCACTGCTTTTGAAGATGAACTATTAAATGGGACTGTGAGTGACATAAGCCCTTTCCTCCCCAAGTTGTCTTTGGTCGTGTTGTTTCATTACAGCAATTGTAACCCTAAGGATTACACTAGGCAAGCATTGTACCAACTGAGCTGCACACCTGACCAGCCCATATATTTATCAACATGGAGATTGACTGTGACTGTCCAGAAAGCTGTGTTGATAGAGTGATGGAGCCATGTTCCACACAAGAATGAATCTAAGGTTGAGTAGAAGGTGTGAAAATTGTGGCATTAAATAGAGAAGACTAAGACGTTCAACCATGATATAAGCTGTAATAGGATTATAGTTTGCCAGAAGTGTGGGAGATGGAGATTTGAATGAGGAACTCTTTATATTTTATTTAAAATACCATTCACTACAGTTTGTTTTGAAGGCAATGGCAAACTGTGAGTTGAGAAGAGAGGTTACTTATACAACAAGAAGAAAAGGAATTATGGGTAGTGAAAAGTTCTTGTTAGGTAACAGGGCAGAATTCAAAGCTGAGGTACAGCCATCAGTCCCATCTATGACAATGCAAAAGACAATAATCAGAAATGAGATACAAAGCACGTTTAAGAAAATGGAATTTCTATCTGGGGGTTTGTGTTTTCCTTTTCTTTTTTCTATTTTTTATTATTTAAACAATTTTTAAATGTAAATATATTTTGATCGTATTCTTTCCCTCCCTCAAGTATTTCCAGATGCTCTCCTCCTACCCACCCAAGTTTAAATTCTTTCTGAAAAAATAAACAAAAACAAAAACTCAATACAACAACAAAATCCCTAAAACCTAGAAAATAAAATACAATCCCCCCAAAAGACCAAACTGTAACCAAATAAACACATGCATACACACACACACACACACACACACACACACACACAACTGTGGAGTTCATTATTTGTTGGTCAACTATTGAACATGAAACCTGTCCTGGAGTGGTTGATATACTCATTGTCATTCTGTTGGAGAAAACTGATATTCCCCACTTCCAGTAGGTATAAATGACAGTTTAGTTGTTAGTATTTACCTTAGTGGCTAGGTTTTCATTATTAATTAATTCATTTTATTTTAAATATAACAAAATAAAATATAGTAAGATGAAACAAAAGCTATCACATTGAAATTGAAGAAAGACAAACCAAGAGAAGGGAAAGAGCCCAAGAGAAGACACAAGAATCACAGACCCACTTGTTCACACACTCAGGAATCCCATAAAAACACTGAAGTGGAAGCCATACTATAAACACAGCGGACCTGGTGCAGAGCCACGCGGACCCTGTCTGCTTCAGCCTCTCTGAGTTCATATGAACTCTGCTCAGTTGATTTAGAGGGCTTGTTCTTCTGGTGTCCCCCATTCCCACTGGTTCTTACACTCTCTCTGCCTTCTTTTCTATAGGGTTCCCCGAGTTCTGAGGGGAGGAAGTTGATGGAGACATCCCATTTAGGGCTGAGTGTTCCAAGGTCAATCATTCTCTGCATAGTATCTGGCTGTGGGTCTCTGTGTTTTTACCCTTCTGCTGCAGGAGAAAGCTTCTCTGAAGATGGCTGAGCAAGGCACCCGACCTATGAGTACAGCAGAAAGTCATTAGGAGCCATTTTATCCCTACATCTTTTCCTTTTTTCTTCTTTTTTTCCATTCCTTTTTCTCTTTTCCTCCCTCCTTCCTTCTTTTCTCTCTTCCTTCTTTTTTCTTTCTTCCTTTTTTTTTTTAAAAAAGAACATTCATGTTTGTCTTTTTCCTAGGTCCCTGCACTATCTAGTTTCAAGTTCTTCATTGCCCAAACAAAGTTGGGTATGGGTTCCATCTTGTGTAGTTGGCCTTAAGTCAAATCAGTTATTGGTTGGTTACTCCCACAAACATCTTACAGGTAGTACACTGCTTTAGACAACGGGTTTGTGGCTGGCTTGGTGTCCCCATTTCTCTTCTGATAATATGCAGAGTACATTTCTCTAACAGACACTGGGACACAGAAGTGAAGGCTCTATACAGAAATCAGCCGCATTGATTGATTGAGTAGGATCTTTCTTTGCAATGGGGCTTTGCGGTCAGTTTGTGGAGAGCAACATATACTCTTGGCAACTGCTTGGATTGTTTGGGGATTCCTGTGGGGCACCTTTGGTCAATAATTCTGTCAGATGAAACCCAAACCTGTTACTGGAAGCTTCATTTGGTGACGAGAGATGGCCAGCTGGGACTCTGTCTCCCCCTTTATTTGGTGATTTCATTTAAATGGCCTTCATGTATATACACATGTATATTTCAGGAGGTGCTTCGGGATGTTCTGTATGTTAAATGTGTTGCTCTGATTGGTTAATAAATAAAACACTGATTGACCAGTAGCAGGAAGTATAGGCAGGACAAGGAGAGAGGAGAATTCGGGGAAGTGGAAGGCTGAGGCAGAGAGACACTGCCAGCCACACCCATGAGAAGATGCTAAGATACCAGTAAGCCACAAGCCACGTGGCAACTTATAGATTAATAGAAATGGGTTAATTTAAGATATAAGAACTAGATAACAAGAAGCCTGCCACGGCCATACAGTTTGTAAGCAATATAAGTCTCTGTGTGTTGACTTGGTTGGATCTGAGTGACTGGACGACTGGTGGGTGAGAGAGATTTGTCCTGACCATGGGCCAGACAGGGCCAGGAAAACTCTAGCTACAAGGAGGTTTCTACTGTATTTCGTTCCCATACTAATCATAAAATGCTCCTTAATTTTAGCTGTATCTTCCCATCATTGCTGCTCTCTTCGTAATCTTCAGAAACTGGAAACAAGCTGTTGGAAGGCTCTGTTGCTTAAGGTTGCAGTTCACCATGTCCAGATAGCTTTCTGAGCTCGACATAATACGGAGGAGGACTCCCTTTGCAGCAGGGCTCTCTCCTGACCCTATTTGGAAGCTGTCCCTGAGCCTGGATGCCAGATGTAAGTGTGACCTTTGACACGGTTCCCTACAAATGCCTCCCCTCTGCTGTGCATATGATAATTAGGCATGTACTCCAGCTGTATGGCAGGACCACACTGCCAAATGTAAATTAGGTGGTGCCCCAGACACTGTCCCCATCTGTCACTGGGGGCTTGGGGCCCTTTTGGGGAGGGTCACCACTCAGCTCCCAAATAAATCACCCACAGAGGCTTATTCTTACTTACGAATGCCCGGCCTTACCTTGGCTTGTTTCTAGCCAGCTTTACTTAAATTATCCCATCTCTCTTTTGCCTCTGGGCTTTTCCAAGTCTCTTAACTCTGTAAATCTTATTCTTACTTGGTGGCTTGCTGTGTAGCTGGGTGGCTGGCCCCTGGAGTCCTCCTCCTTCTCTGGTTCCTTGTTGATCTCCCCTCCCAGATTTCTCCTTCTATATATTCTCTCTGCTTGCCAGCCCCACCTATCCTTTCTCCTGCCTTGCTATTGGCAGTTCAGATCTTTATTAAATCATCAGGTGTTTTAAACAGGCACAGTAACACAGCTTCACAGAGTTAAACAAATGCAGCATAAACAGAAGTAACACACCTTAAAATAATATTCTACAACACCCCTCCTATATATTCCCATTACTCTGAAATAGAGCTGCACTGTAATACTGAGGCAGACTCCTGGAAGGCTATTTCCATTGTACTCACAGGCTGTACAAAGCCCTGCAAGCTGCCTCTGCTTCCTTTGTGCTCTTGGATTGGTGGCCAATGGACCACAAAGAAAAGGGAGACCCCACAACAATGTGGATGTATCTCAACAGAAGAATGGATAAAGAAAACATGGTACATTTACACAATGGAATATTACTCAGATATTTAAAAAAAATGACACCATAAAATATGCAGGCAAATGAACAGAACTAGAAAAAACAATATCCTGAATGAGATATCCCAGACCCAAAAAGACATATATAGTATGTATTCACTTACATGTGGATATTAGCATTTGAATCAATGATAACCAAGCTGTAGTCCATAGAAACACAGAGGTTGGTATAGAGTAAGGAACTAGAAGGCACAGATGGGTCTTGTTAGGAACTGGAAAGAGAATAGATTGTTATGGGTGGATACGGGGCAGTCTGGAATGGGAGGGTCAAGTGAGGAGAGGTTAGGGAGAAGGTGTTGGGGGAGGGAATATGGGGCAAGGTTTGTGTTTCTTCGTAAAGGACTTTATATCATTTATCTTGGCTGGAAAATGTGTCAAGTACTACAGTCTCTCCGAGTACATCCAGAGAGTCTACTTTCTAGGTTCGCATTCATGTAGTTTTGAGGGTTATGAATCATATTATTTTGAGGTGCTATTGTGTATTGTAGAATTATATGGTGATTTTGGCTTTGGAAGTTTATGAAAGACCTAACATCTTTCTATAAGGAGAAAAATTAGAGATTTCAACTGAATGGATTTTCTTTCTTATAATAAATTCCAAGGAGATTATGTCATGTTTCATAATTAGTCATTTGTTCTAAATAATACTGTACTAAATGTTTTTATACCTTCATCATTTTCTAGACATTCAATAACTGGGGCAAAGAGTCTAAATATCTTCAGATTTTGTACCATCAAATCACCTTCCTGAATTTTGTCCAGATCATGGAATTAAAGCCAAAAGGCAAAATATAATCAAGTGATGAAGTCATTAATTTTACACCAGGAGACATCACAATATTTATAATTGGCCTCACACAAACACTTTCCAAATTGGGACCCTAGGTGGCACTAAAAGATTAAGGAATATGAGCATTTGGCACTCAGGTTTAAAAAGTATTTAAAAGTATGTCTCAGACACTCTTTTAAAGTAGGTAAGCCATCAGCTGTAATAGAGAAAGATGTTTTTAACATTATATCTAATCTTGGCTATACTGTAGCTCTTTTCAAGAAAGAAGCACATGGGTCATGAGTCAGAAAGGTAAGCCACGCCCATCTGGTCATAAAGCTTAGCACTATGACACTGGCCATGAATTTCTGTGACATACTTAACTTGGAAAATTGCTCTGATTTAGCTTGAAATGAAAATTGGAGAATAGCTTCCATTTTGTAACCTTTTTCAACAATAATACCAGAAAAAAAATAAACTTTAATTGACACTGAAGTATACATTTTTTTTTTTTTTTTTTGAGACAAGGTTTCTTTGTGTAGCTTTGTGCCTTTCCTGGAACTCGCTTTGGAGACCAGGCTGGCCTCGAACTCACAGAGATCCACCTGCCTCTGCCTCCCAAGTGCTGGGATTAAAGGCGTGTGCCACCACTGCCCAGCTGAAGTATACATTTTTATGGGCAGAATATAATAACATTATGTGTATGTAATACATAATGATCAAGTCAGGGAAATTAGCATATCCATCTTAGAGTGCTATCATTTCCCTGTACTGGGGATTTTTGAACTCTGCATAAAATTGTCACAAATTAACTAAAAATCATAAAATGTGAATCTTGAGTACTTGCCACTTACAGTAAAGTCTTTTGGTTTTGTCTTTGTGTTTTTTAGATGCAGAAGTCAAAGGAGTTGGGTGTACTCATTAAAACTAGTTTACACTAGTTTAAACAAATTCCATTGCTTCAGAAACCCTTCAGACCTTGCCCCCCCCACCACCACACACACACTTCTTCTGGGCCTTCAAATATAAATAAATCCCCATCATTAATATTATTGAAACAGTTCTGTATTAGAGACAGGAGCTGAGTGAAATCCTGCCTGTTCAATTCTAGAAATGGAAAGACCACCTTACCTCACCTTTGTCTGCAGAAGAGAAGTTTCTGATTTGCTTCACAGCCATGAAAACATCATGGGAATGTAATAAACATGTGTGTAAATGTTGATACAAATGAACAAATGCATGTATGTATGTGCACAGAATTAAATACGTGCCAGCAGAAACATACATACTCTTTCACAAAAGAATAATTCTGGAAAAGTCCATCACTTTTGTTTCTTTCCATATAGTAGAAGTCTTCGGACCCTCAGACAAATTAGCACTTGATATAAATCTAGATAGCTGAGAAGCTCTGGGGACCTCTGTCAGTAAACTTACTGCTCCAGAAGATGCAACTATAACTACGTAAAACAGCGCATTCTGGAAACGGCTGGCAGGAGCTGAGAGTGGAGAACACATTGTTCACTAGTTGATGACACCCTATGGTTCCCTGGCCTCCAAGAACCTCAGTTCTTCATTTATAAGTAGGGACAATTCTACAAACCATTATAAGGCTTAAAAGAGAAGACATTTTCAGTACTTGGCAGAGTTTTTCAATATTGCCCACCAAATTGCAACAATAAGTCAATTAAATACATTCATGAAAAGTCTTTGTGTTTTGTGTTCCACTCAGTGTAGTTCAAGACAGTTCAGTGCAATTTCAAGTCATAAGACACAAGACTCCCCAATACTTTATGCTGTTCACCAACCCTTTTGAAGCCCTGGAATTGCTACAGTATGTCAAGCCTAGTTTTTCTTATGGAAGCTTTTTCATTCCAAGTTTCTCTGTTTCTTTCTACAGCCCAGTGGGACAGATAGCTACTGCATTAAAGCCAACTGTATACACTTTGGCGAAGATCAAATATTCTGGATTTCAGCTGAGCTTTGTTTTAAATGTCTATGATCAGCTACTGAATCTTCCTGGTTACACAGCTCAGAATTCTTTTTGAGATCCTTCAGATTTGAGGATCACTGACCCTGACCTGTGCCTAACTCTGAGTCACCACTCAATGCCACCCATTTACACTCTCAGACTTTCACCTTTCAAGAACTCAGCTTAGATCACAGAGAAAAAAAATGAAAACTATGTAAGCCAGGAGAAATGAAACCAGGACAAAGGGAAGAGAAGGAGGAATGAGATAAGAAAAATGTAGAGACAACAAAAAGAATGTAGATGAAGAGGAACACACACACACACACACACACACACACACACACACACACACACACACGAGATGTGTGCTTTATAATGTCAAATATTCATTTTACATTTTAATATATATATTCATAACAAAGCGCTTTAAAATTGATTTATTCTTTGGTGATTTCATATAGGAATAAAATGTATTTGGATAATATCCGCTTTTCTCCCACCTCCAACTCCTTCCAGACGCTGCTTCCACACCCCCTCCAAATCTCATGTCTCCCTGCCACTCTGCCTCACTTCCCACCCTTCTCTTCCCCCGTTATAACCCACTGTGTCCAATTACTCCTGTCCATATGTGCATGGGTGTTCGGCACCACCCACTGGAGTGTAGTCCTATCACGGACTACATCACTTGAGAAAACTGGCTCCTCTTAGCACCCATCAGCTGCCCATAACACCTCAGTTGGGGTGGGGGCTTGTGAATTCCTCCCCTCTCCATCCTGGAGTGTTTAGTGTCAGCACAATTTTGTGTAAAATCAAACTGAAAGGTGGTTAAGCCTCCTCCCTGTGGCTCCTTTATTATTCCTAGAGTTAGTTATGGAATATTTTCTGTGTGTATAGAAATAAAAGTTTTAATTCACACATGGACTCAACATAAAACTGATCCATGGCATTGTTTTTTTTTCCCCACATTGTTATAATCAAATTTGTCTCTTACCTTTTACTAGCTGGAGTTTCTTGACTTTATTTAATTAGACTAAATTAAATTAAATTAAATCCCCAGTTGATATCACTTTGCTTTGGTCTCTAATTTCCTTCCTTTAAACATATATGTTTGAGAATGAGAAAATTATTGGGAGAAGTATTTAGTAGAGGATATCTGGCAGTGGTTATTTATGTGTAATGATTTGATGGTGTTTACAGTGACGGGTGCTGTCCAGTGATGAGGAGGGTCCCAGGTTCTGTGTTAGCCCTCCTATGAGAAAGCAAACCCTTTACATCCAGGTCCTGATTCAGCTCCTGAAGCAGAGGCTGTAATTTGGGTAGAAGATTTGAACCATGTAGCATCTGCTTGCTGAGAAGACACTGATAGTTTTAAAAAAGAAATGTAGTCACAGGCTACGGGACTTTGAGGAATCCCAGAGCATGTGTGGTCTGCTCATATTTCCCAATCAAATTAGATAAGCACCAAAAAGTATGTGGGTTTACATGTACATTTATGGTGTGAGGAGGATAATAAAATGTATAGGTTTGTAATCTTACAACTGATACATTGTTTTTAAATAACTTTATATATTGTAAAATAGGGAGAAATAGACATGTGACTATGACTCCAAGGAAGCTTTGTAGCTTCAATATGATGACACGTTGTCTTGGACGTTTCTGGAGAAGCTGCACAGCAAAGGTAGATAGTCTCAAAGAATGAACAGGCTTTTCCAGATGGAAAAGGAGACAAAAGAGACTTTCTCATGTATGGTCATGATACAATTTATCACTCAAATTGGAACTCTTCTGGTAGTGGAGGTTTGAAGTGCAGGTGCGTTAAGTGTCTCTGTTGGAGCAGCAGGAGGATGATAGGCAATTTCCTCCACAGTGTGGGAAACTAGGCTAAGGTCAGAGGTTATTTGATGGACAAGGCATCAAGCATAAATGTTTGTGAGCATCCATTTCTGATTGCCTGGCAGGTCAGCCTCTATTACCATGGGCTTTTTTTGTTTTGTTTTTGTTTTGAAATAGAGAATCAGGATTTCTAATTGTCAATATTTCCAATATTATGTGGAAAAATAATAGTCACAACAAAAGCAATTATATAATATACATATATTCATTAGACTAATAAAATTTCACTAAAAAAAGAATTGTCTGAGAAAGTGGCTTTGGGAGGCCAGCAAAAACACAGGAACCTTATTTTCCCTAATTACTTGTGGCTACACATTACCAGAATCTGTATCCCTCCCTGATCTCACTCCACGTTTCCTGCTCATTTAACTATGACTTCTTAACCTATCCTCATTCACTTTGATTCCTGTAGTTCATTTTTTTCAAGGGCCCTTAGTGCTTCCTTATAACTTGGTTTCCACCTCATCTTCTGACGTGTTTATTCCTTTTCCTTATTTCCATAAAGGCCTCCATTTTATCTATTGTTCTCCTCCCCAACCCTGGCCATGTGCTCCTGGGGATGTTGGCTTTCTCTTCATCTCCAAGGACTAAATTCTGAGTGTTATTTTAAGCAAATTTGTCCCATTCCTTTGCCAACAGTTGCTTTGGGGAAGGACATGTAACTAGTTTGGTCAAGAAAACAAATACTGAGCTGGGCGGTGGTGGCACACGCCTTTAATCTCAGCACTCAGGAGGCAGAGCCAGGTGGATCTCTGTGAGTTTGAGGCCAGCCTGGTCTACCAAGTAAGTTCCAGGACAGGCTCCAAAGCTACACAGAGAAACCCTGTCTCAAAATACAAAAAACAAACAAACAACAACAACAACAAAAAAAACCCAACAACAACAAAAAAACAAATACTGCAATTCCAGCAGAGGCTGCAGGGAACAGTTTCCTCATACCCAAGAAAATAACACAGAGAAAGGCTTAGCATACCAGTGCCATTGTAATGAGTGCTTAGGGGAATTACAGGATGTTAGTTTCTTCTCAATGGTCCTTGTCTTGACTATGCCTCGTCTTACTTCTCGTCACTATGATATTGTTGACAGTTGCTCAGATGGAACCACAATGCTACTTTTCATCAAGACGTTATCCTTGAGGGCTGGAGAGATGGCTCAGTCGTTAAGAGCACTGACTGAACTCTGGAGGTCCTGTGTTCTATTCCCAGTGACTCACAACCATCTGTAATGAGGTAATGAGATTTGGTGCCCTCTTCTCTGGCCTGCAAGGGCACATGCAGGCAGAAGACTGTATACATAATAAATAAATAAATCTTAAAAAAAAAAGACTTTACCCAAGCAGTTTTCTCTCCCTCAAGTTCTTCCCTCACATATTTTCACCTGGCTGATTCTTGGTCCTTGGAGGTTCAGCTCAGCTTTCTTCAGGAATGTATGTTTGAATTCTCTGGACTCCATCTGATGTACTCACAGAAGCTTCTGGGGTGTGCTCTGTGCTATTCCATCATAGTTAGTGTGCCGTGTTGTATGTTATGCACTCCTAGTGTTATTATCAAACACCCTGCCTATTTCTCTAATTGATTATAAATTCTTAGAAGGTAAAGAGTGGACCAAAGTTGATCCTTCTCTGTCTTTTGGCACATTGAAGATAGTTAACAGAATATTACCAGCATAATTGAGCTTAAATTTCTCACCATATTTATTTTCCAAGTACTGGATTTATGTGCTTGTATAAATTTCCAAATTACTCCTCCACATGTTCCTTGTGTTGCATCTGCCTGCCATACTTTCTCATCGTATATTACAAATAGTGCTTCATATTACATGTTCTAAAGCTGATCAACTCTTCTTTAACTGTGACACCATATATACTGTGAGAAATTTTCCTGGGTTGCTTGCCTTGATGTTCTCACATACTGCTACAGCCATATTTAGAGCACAGCATTGTAATGAACTCTTTATATCACTGACCCATGGCATAACTACAGTAAGGTGACAAGGACTTCAATAGATGTGTAATGAGAGCATAAGAAAGTACCTGGTCAGCTTGGAGCCATCTGCATGAAAGATTCCCTGTGAGGAAAAACTATTGTTCCTGGTGGTGTGGTGCAGGGTTTTGCGCATACCCAGCAGGTATTATACCAATGAATCACAACCCCAGTCTACTGTGGGATAAATTAAAACTAGGCAGAGACCTTTTATTTTCTGCATGTTTTGAGAGCAAAACTGAGGCCCAGGGTATCTGAGTCTCAGTTTTACTATCCATAAAGTCTGGTGACCACAGATTTGTAACTTACAAAATAGTAAACATTATTTTATAAGTAATGAAAATAACATATATAGGTGCAATCACACTCTCAAAACGCCACTTAAAGAACAAACAACTTGAATAGGGTCTTGGTGAACTGTAAGGAAAAAACAGCTCTCAAAGTTATTAAGTGACCTTGGGAGTCAAAGGAGCTTGGTTATTGGAAACAAGGTAATTTATTTGTCTCCTACAGATGGCATTTTTATTAAACATACAGAAGAGAGGGCATGCAATTCAGCTCAGTGAAGTTCAAAAGGTACTTATTGTGTGGGTTCTAAAATGTGTATGTCAGGGAAGAGGCCACAGGGGACTCTCAGAAGGGCAGGCCTGCGGTCGGGTCACTGAAGCCCTAGCTCCTGAGACAATTGCTTATGTTAGATGTGAGGAGAGCGTCCACTGGGAATTTTTTCAGGCATGAAAACAATCTATCAGTTTACCCTCTGTCAAGAGAAAGCCCTTGGGCTGTCATCTTTCCTGGGAACATATTGAAATGTGAAAGTTCTTAGACATAAACAAATAAACAAGTGAGTAAACTGTTTTCTGGAAACCCAATTGGATTCCAAGCTAATACAGTTCTCAAGGAAAGGCTGACAGTAGATACATTGCTTTGTGCTCTGCTTCTGGATGCCACGTCCAGAGAATCACGTGGTGTCTAGGAAAGGACCGTTGCCCCAGGCTTGGAGCCAGACAGCGAAGTTAGTTACAAGATCAGCCCTGTCACTCGTTGTTATTAGGAAATCACTGAAGCCTCACGGTCTCAGTTTCTCTCACTGTAAAGTGAACATACTTGTTTTAGTCTACAGGTTTGTTGTGTTCTCTATGAAGAACGAGGACATTAGGTATGCGAAAGTGCTTACAGATGTCAAGGTTAAGGGACTGAGGGTATGGTTGAGTGGCAGAGCATTCCCATCGCATGTACAAGGTCTGGATTTTATTTTCAGCACTGGGCTAAAAGAAAAGAAATCAAGTCTAAGTCCATAGTCACAATACACAGTGTGTTTATAACATGAGAAGAAGAGTGGGTAAGAGACTTAAACCCACAGCTAATTCCTATGGTCTTTGCCTTTGTTTTCTTATTGTCTCATGAAACTAAAACATATTTATGCACATGTGAATGTGAACTATAAGTGAATAAAAAGAATGACATGAAAAAACATGGTTATATACAATAATGTAGAAGCAGAAAATAAATAAAAACTGGGAGAAAACAGTAAAAATAGCTACCCATCTGCTCAGTATTTACTGTGTTGTCACTCAAATTTTATTATTGTAACAAAACTTTTGAAGGGATATAATCTCCCGGGATGAAGGCTCATGTGGACCTGTTTTCTGAGACTGTGCCAATTTAATTGAAACTCCTTATTCACATGGAAATACAAACAGAAAACCAAGGAAAACTGTATTTTACGTGTTTCTGATTTTTGCTTGAAATCCACCCATAGGTTGTGCTGTTTGAAAATAATAAGCACTGAGGTCAGGATTCTTTTCCAAATGATCAGTGGTAACATAAGCTAAAATCCAGCAAGAGCTAAGATTGTGTTTAGTAATAAGAAGGGAACTTTAGGCTGTTTTTTAAAGATTAATTTATTAATTACGTGAACATCTGGGTTTTGGTTCATCACTTCCCTTGGAAACCTTGATTAATTTATGAGATTTTCATCCCCATTTACTAAAAAAGCAGCGAGTCGTCGTCCGGCGTTCCACACCAATGAAGGCAAAAGTTAATTGGATTCGAGATTTTTTCCTATTTCTCCCTCCAGCAGTTCCTTGCTGCTGCTCTGAGTGGAACCAGGCGCTAAGGGATTCTGTCTGTGTGTGAGAGAGAGATACAGAACTGAGAGGAATTACAAGTGATTGGAAAGTGAGTTTGAAAAAAATATTATTTGATATTTCCTTTGGTTTGGGTGAGAAAATCTCGAAAGAAGAACAAAAAAGCTAACTTAGGGACTAGTAAACATGTTTTCTTGGTGCATGCTTGAAAAAAAAAAACGATTTGATTTGGGAATCATGTGTATGCATTACAAGAAAGGGCTGTTTAAGATTTTCTGTGGATTAAAGTGTTTAGGGTTTGGAAAGAGGAAGTCAGAGGTGCCCAGAGCTCACAATCTGCCCTCCTAGTGAGAGATGTATCAGCAGATAAAGCCCCCAGCCCTGCCCCCCAGGAAAAGGGGGCAGGAGACTGAGAAAGGGGAGGTGGCTAGAGCTGAGGCAGTTAGCTGATTGCCAATATGGACAACTGCCCGTGGCCCTTAGCAAAGCACAGGCAGCTGAGATGGCCATTAGGAGAGACACACCTGCATTTGTGTCTTGATCTTGGTGGCATAAAGCAATAGTCACCCAAGAAGGGGAATTCAGTACACCACTTACAACCTCACTTCTGCCTTTCTCCTGCCTCCCCTCGAATCTCTCATCTGGTTCTCTCCACAACATTAGTTTTTGAGTTACATTTGACCTTGTAATCTACACATTTATATGAACTATTAGATACCTTTTCTGGGGCTTGATGGAGTATGTTACACATATGAATAATGTTGGGAAATTCTGAGAGGTTGCTTCTGGAAGGTAAGACAGGAATTTTAATTGTGTGAGGGCCAGTGTTCTGCATACCCAGATGTATGACTATGTTTATGGTGACCATGAATTCATTTTCTAATCAGATAGGGTAGTTCATGTTTTTACTAAGCACAGAAGAAAGGATTTGTGGTAACAAGGATTGACTTTTTCATCAGAAAGATCTGTAAATGTGGCAGAGCTAGAAGACAGAGAAGAACTGTGAGATTCAGTTCTGATTTTACTTTTTCCATATGCCTTTATGAAAATATAAGACAGGAGAAGCATAGTGGTTCACTTCAAATATTTAAAAAAATAAATTACATTAAAATGTTCTTTTCCTGCATAAAGTAGCCAACCATGAGAGAATAGGTTTTGGTTTTTAATAATTTTCCATTTTATTTGCACAATGGAAAATAAGAATAAAAAAATCTTAACTTTTCAATCTGACTTTAAAATAAGACCTTACAATCTAAAGAATCAAGGCTATGTAAAAGCAAAGCAGAACAATCTATTTCAATTTATTCTTTCCTTGAACAAAAATGAAAACGAGACTTTACCAAGCCATTTCCTTAAACATTTTGCCAGTCTTCGCAAAAACACCATTGACAACACAGTTTATTGACAACACAGACTTACTTTTGTGTTAAGCATCCTTAATTGTTTGTGACACAAATAGCAAGAAATCCGTTTGGGGCAGAAGAAGGTGTTTTGCTATCATGACAGTAACGAGCATGTGACAGAACAAAGCTTATCACGAACATGCACAAAGGTCAAGTCTCCGAGTTCGTAGGTGGCACAGGGCAGTGCCAGTGTGGATGAGAGTGGAGCGTAGGTGAGCGCTGACTGGGATGCTGGAAAGCCTTCGCCTACAGAGCGGCTGCGGAGCTCCTTGTCTTCTTCCTCCCAGTCTAACTGATAAGCAGCGTCCACAGAGGAATAGTCCCACCATGTTCCTCGGTCACACAGCCTGTGTGTCAGGAAACCTGCCTGTGAGCTGGCATAGGAACCTCTACTCTGCATTTACAAGTGTGACCGAGGCTGCAGAGGCCTTATTTCTTCACGGATTCCAGATGTTTTCTCTCAGAATATTATTTCACTCCAATATACCATTTTGCTCATGGGATCTCACCTGGTGAAGAGATACATAAATGTATTAAATGTTCTGCAGATTTCTAGGTTTATGGGTAAAGGAACCTTAACTACTTTAATTTGATAGCTGTGAAGATGAAGAATATGAGTGTTTTGAGCTGATTTAAGAAAACTAGATCAATCAATAGTATAAAGGGTAAAAAATAGTTTTGTAGATAATTAAATTTTGGAACTTAAGGTTTAATTATCTAAATGTCTAGTTTTCAAGATAATAATGACCATGGGAGTAGCCAACCACATTTTGATTTGTTTTAAGGCCCACTCTGTGAGACAGAATCCTGGTACTGCTAAAGTAGCCCAGAGTCTGATACTAGATAGCTGATGGGCCTGGGGAAACCTGCTACTGCTATTCTGCTAAAAGAACACAGCGATCAAATGAATCCTAACGATGTATCACTATATCCACACACAGCACATTGTTCAACCCCATCAGAGAAGCTTTCTCTTGCAGCAGATGATAATTAACAAAGACACCCACAACTGGACACTGTACAGAGAGTAGAGACTTTGGGGGAACTCAGCCCTAAATGTGATGTCTTTATCAAACCTGTCCTCTCCTGGCTCAGGGAACTAAGCAGAGCGGGGACAGAAAGATTCTAAGAGCCAGAGGTGGTGGATGATGCCAAGAAAACAGCGTCTTCCAGACACCACAGGACTGATGCACACATGAACTCACAGAGTCTGTCAATGAGCACAAGTTCAAACCAGAAACTGTAGCACCGAGAAGGGGAAGTGGACACAAAGTCTCACCTCTAACCAAGAAGCTCTTTGCAATTGATGTTGGCTGGAAAGGGAAAACCAGTTTTCTCCAATGGTGTGTAAGTGGGGTGTATCAACCACACTCCAGGGCAGGCCCCATGCCCAGGAGTAGTTGGACAACACAAAGCAGACTCCGGATTTTTTTTTTTGTCATATTGATTTTTTATCTTTTTACTTGATCTTTTTGTTTCTGTTGTTTTTTTTTTTTTCAGAGAGAGACAGGGACAGAGAGACAGAGAGAGAGAGAAAGGGAGAAAGAGAGAGAGAGAAAGCATGAATTTGGATGTGTAGGGAGATGGAGAGAATCTAGAAGGAGTTGGAAAGATTATGATCAAAATATATTATGTAAAAAACTGAATAAAAAATTTTGAAAAGATACAAACAACAAAACTTGGGTTTAAAACATACTGGGCCAAGATCATTTAATGGTATCAATGAATAATATTTCAGTAAATGCAACTCTATGTTCAACAAACAAATCATTGAGCTGAGTACTAGCATATGAATAGATCAATTTACTGATTTGTTAAACAGGAGTCCAATTTGTCAACATGTACTAAAAAACAAACAAACAAAAACAGTCTAAGGATCAAAGAATGAAATTACTTAACCAGTTTTCCTACCTTAGAAAAGATTTTCAGTAAAGGTTAGAGAAACCAGTTAGTTAGAATTCTTCCCCTAGAACTAGCTCCTTCACTTTGGAAGAGAGGGATGGGACAGAGCCAACACCTTATATGCTCATTATTAATGAAATTGATACATAGAGAAAACCATAAGCAATCAGAAGACAAAAACCATCTCTGCATCTGCAGGCAACATTTACACTATGAAAGAATTTCCTTTATGAAAGCTCTTTTGTTAAGCAAAAAGGAGTCTACAAAATTACAAAATCCTGAAAAGACTGGGTGTTCTTTAATCCTTCTCATTGGGACACCCCAAAGACTCTGGTAATATTTGTGGATTTATGTAAAGAGGTACAAAATAATTTTTGGTGGAAAATACTTAAAGTATTCTTTTTTTAAAAAAAAAAAATTAGAATAGGTAGCATGAGTCTGTGTTAAAAAGAAAATAAAAGGGCCGGGCGGTAGTGGCGCACGCCTTTAATCCCAGCACTCGGGAGGCAGAGGCAGGCAGATTTCTGTGAGTTCGAGGCCAGCCTGGTCTCCAAAGTGAGTTCCAGGAAAGACGCAAAGCTACACAGAGAAACCCTGTCTCAAAAAACAAAAAAAAAAAGAAAGAAAGAAAGAAAGAAAAGAAAAGTTTTGAAATGTTTGCTTCCTGACTGTATGAGTTAGAAGGAAAAACTTGAAAGGGATAATTTATTACTTGGTGTAGTAGAGATGCTGTTCATGTTCACACCCTTTAAAAAGGAATTGTAGATGGGAGTGGGGTAGTCTTATTGAAATAGAGAGAGAGGGAGGGGCAAACTCAAATGTCAAGGGGAAGAGAAAGCCATTGGAGCACATACAGAGAAACAAAACAAAAGAACAGGTCTCGGAAGACCGGGGCCTCTGAGCGGAGTGGGGGTCTGGGCAGCACAGTGTGGAGGGTGAGCACTGGGACTGGAGTGGCGCAGGACCTGATGTTCTGGGGGTGACTGCATACTCAAGCCCCGAGGCCTCAGGGGCAATTTAAAATAGTTCTTTGCTTGAGAAAGTATTCGCTTTGTTTTCAACCACCAGAAATTGTTTCTGAAATAAACTTTTATCGGACCAAGGATTTTTGAGGATTTTCTCATTTCAGACAGGCATCTGTTTACATAGAACAATTTTTAAAACTATTAGCTTTTTGAGAAGTAAAATTAACTCATTTACTTTATTTTGTATCCTGAAGTTATACCCGCTATATTCACAACTTTACATTCATTTCAGTGTTAGGAGCCTTTCTTAAAAGACAAATCTTAAGTTTCCATTGGTTTGTTAGCATTCTAGTAGTAAAAGTAGATACTTAGAACACAGAGTATATAGAAAAACAAGTAAATTTAAACTGGAGAGATTTTAAAATTATCTTAAAAATTTTTATGTGTGTGTGTATGTGTATGTATGTGATGTATAAATGTGATGTGTAGCCGGGCGGTGGTGGCGCACGCCTTTAATCCCAGCACTTGGGAGGCAGAGGCAGGCAGATCTCTGTGAGTTTGAGGCCAGCCTGGTCTACCAAGTGAGTTCCAGGAAAGGCGCAAAGCTACACAAAGAAACCCTGTCTCGGAAAAACCAAAAATAAATAAATAAATAAATAAATAAATAAATAAATAAATAAATAAATAAATAAATAAATAAATGTGATGTGTTCCTGTGTGTTATCATGCACATTTGGGTGGGTGCATGTGCAAATGTGTGTGTGTGTGTGTGTGTGTGTGTGTGTGTATGCAAGGGGGAAGGTCATCATCAAGTGTCTTTCTCAATTGCTTTTCTGACTTATTTATTTATTTATAAGTAAATAAACAAATATTTATAATAAGTATTTGAGACAAGGTCTCTCTGAACCTGGAGCTTGCTGATGGGCCAGACTGCCTGGCCCACACATTCCTGGGATTTTCCTGTCTCTGGTTCAGGGTGCTTGCTGCTCTACCAGACTTTCTACATGAGTTCTGGGATCCAAACTCAGGCCCTCATGCTCTCGTGGCAAGGACTTTACAAACTGAACCATGCCCCAGCTCTGGGGTAAGTTTTATGTTTATTTTTCACTGGATTCAGTCTTAGAAAATAGACATGATCTCAGGAGTGCTGGATATGGATATGTTAATTAACCTGATTTGATCATTATGCCATGGGCCAAAACATTATATTGTACGCCCTAACTAAGCACAGCTAATACTTATCAATCAAGCTATTTTTCATCTACCTGACTTCACGAGCATTTTCTCTGACGGGGCCCTCCGAAGTTTCTCATCACACATTTAACTCTAAAACAACTGCATTGGCCCTGTGTGTGGGTTCTTTCTCTATCAGATAATTCTCACTGCACCCCTGTACTCTTAGCTGTTATTTTTAATATTCACCCAGAAGTGAGCAGGAATTACAATGTGGGAACTGTTCCATTTGCCAGAGGGGAAGTTCCTGTGTGTGGTTATTGACATTCTTTTCAAAGTCAACAAATGACAGCTAAAGAAAGGGTGGAAGATGATTTGTGGCAGTTAGGCCTGCAGGCAGCTACACACACGTAAACAGAAGTTGATTTCATTATTTCCAAAGACTGTGGGCTTAGCTCCTCCATGGCAGAGAAGAGACAGGTCTTCTAGTAACAGCCTTGAGCTTAACTGGGTAAGTGGATCAGTCGTATGTACCCAGAAATAGTCAGCCTCGAATGGAAAGATGTGCCTGTACCGTTCTCCCCCGGTAGCCTTTTGACAGCCTCATCTTTAGTGACGGAGCATTGTGGCTATAAAACGACGATGGTCACTGCAAAGTCATGAGGATAAGTAAGACGGCTTGAGCCCTGGCCTGACTGAGCCTTTCATACCCAGATGTGGATTTCTCGGAGACACGCTGAACAGGCGAAACATACGCAACAGGCAATTGCAGAACTCTGCTTCTTGTCTACCTGCCCATGTGCATGGCTCTAGGTGATATTTCTATACTTGCCTGTTCCATTTCTCAAAATTATTTTCAAATGAGGATATATCTTGAAGAATTTCACATGTTTTGAAGCTACACTTTCCTGTTTTAGTATTTGGCGGCGGCGGCGGTGGGGAGGGGGTTCCAATAAACCTTCAGGAAAGCAGAAGCTGACCTTTGAGATCCTCCATTGTACCCACCAATGCAGATTCAGACTTACTCCAGATTGTCTTGTTGGGCAGGGATGTGCTGAATAACTTCATAAATGGTTCCGTGGAAATCTTGCCCTGTCACACCATCAGAGGCTGGGGCAGACCTACTTGGCATCTAGAAAACACAGCACATTAAAAGAAAAAACTTAGCCCAAGATTAACTGGAAACATGCCACAGCTTGAGGAGGCCAGAACAGATGAATGAATGTTCACCACCTCTGGAATGTGACTGCCTCCTTGCTACAGTTTCCTGCACTCAGACTATGTTGTTGATTTATTTCAGGAATAGCTTGACAATCCTACCACTTTTTTCATCATTTAAGAAGAAAGCTGGAAACATTGTACAGAAAATAAATAATAGGGAGAAAAGTAGCAAAAAGGGAGATTAAAAAAAAAAAACAGCTTGGCAGCTTAGAATCAGAGAGCACATGTAACTGTTATATTTTATCTTAATTGTTCTTTTGGACATTTTTTTGTCAATCACACATGCAAGCGTGGCCTAACAGAAAGAAAAATGTGAAGTCAAAAGTCCTCATCATATTGCAAGTGATTAAAATGACAGAGTGACGCTTTGGTTTTAATGTTACGGTAACGGCTTTGAAAACTAAAGGCTTGGCTGAACATGGAAGGGAATGTAGTGGATTTGTCTGCTCAACATCATCCTATACTTGGTCGAACTGCATTTTACATGTTTCCTCCCATTCCTCATACTCTGTAGTTGCTTTCTTTCTGTAAGCATTGTCTACTGGATTACTGTCAGCCTGGTATTCCTTCCCTCTCACCCCCCAGTTTAATCGCACGTCTACATATCTTCACATCTCACATCCACACAGCACCCCTAGGATGTGTTTGCTCTGGGCAAGACTGAGGCACACATTCACTTTCCAGTTTGAGCTGCCAGGCTATACTGGGACACCTTTGTTGTATGTGGTTTGGGGAACTTTTCATTCCTCTTCCTAAAGTTCTCATGGGAAGTCCTATGGCCACAGGCCATGATTTCTCTGGTCATTTTATGTTGAGATTTTGATAGCATTTACAATTGAGATTGACTTCACTTTCCTTGGCATGAAAATGGTCAGGGGCTATGGTAGATGCATGCTAACATATATGATATAATGTTAGAACTGTTGAATAAAAACACAGTTGTTAATTTTATGCATTTGTCCTCTGACCAACCCCTGGAAGAAGTGCTAAATTGATAATGAAATGCACAATGGGTAAAGAGAGCAGCAATCCATCTTACATGTACTGTAATAACCAAAGAGGTGGTTTTGGTTTTTAAGATCCGAATAAGTTAGCAATTACATTGATTTCCCTTCTTATTGACAAGTTTGAGATGTTTTCTTTTATTAATTGTTGTTTTCTTCTCATGTTCATTGCCTTGGGCTACCAACCTTCCCAAGTAGATGCCATCCTGGCTTCTCACTCAGCTCCTTCTCCCCATACCACTGTCCTCTTTTCCTCCTCCAGCTGTTCGCTTTGATTTCTCACTTCATCCCCAAAGCACATGGCATGGTCAACTTAGAATGTCAGCGAAATTCTCAGGAGGTTTCTGATTCGATATGAGTATGGTCCCAAATCAAGTTATGCCGTGGGTTACAGAACTAAGCCAAGCCTCAGAGATGCAGCTCAGGGGCATATTTCTCTGCTTCAAGTTCCTGGACACTAAGGTACTTGGAGGCAGCAGGGGCCTCAAATAATACCCCAGTCTGTGTACTGATTAATCACCAGGCTAAATGTAAATTTCTTACATAACTCTCACTCCTTTATAATGAAGTACTAGGAATAAAATGTGTGCATTTTTGAATAAAGAAACTCATTTCAAAACTCAGTATGCCCTTTTAGCTCTTCATCCCACTGCTCTACTCTCTGAAGCTACACCTTAAAAGGGGGTTTATGGCACTGTGGAAGGTCTTTAGTTAACAGATCAACAAATTATTTATTTCGTCGTTTTGGTTGTAGATGTGAAGAGGGAAACACTCCTGTCTAAGATTGAATAGGGCACCACAAAGCCTTTGTCAGGTGTGTCTCCTCTTCATCTGTGACAGTGTGGGTGACTCACCCTCGGGGAGGAGGAAATCCAATCAACTCCTCTCCATTACTCACAGGACATTTCTGAAAGAAAGTCTGTGGCCAGGAAACTCACCGGATGAAGCACACAGGGTGATAGAATGCTTAAAACAAAGGGGCCATTTCCTAATAGCAAATAGGTCTTTGCTAAAAAATGGAAGAAAGAACACCCAGAAGCAAGCAATTCATTTTTGGTTCCATCCAAGTGGACTATTATAGGGGGATAAGGAGACAGAGGAAAAACCTGTCCTTTACAAACCTATGAGTGCTCATGAGCTAATAATTCAGGGACACATCCTGCATGAAACTGATTATTTACAATTTTTTTAAAAAAGAGACTGACTGAAAACAAATGGTTTCAACTGTAAAAGCCCCTACCTTTAAAAATGAGTGCTCCTTTAGGGTAATAGTAAAGATATATACCCATCTGTTATTAGGTTTTTACTCTATGACAACACCCTTATGACAAGCAAGGATGTGACTGAATATCTTTGAAAAGTTATTGAGAGTTAGGGGGCAGAAAGGAAGGAAACTGAGGAATAGAGTGAGTTCTAGAAAGTGAAGGGCTGAGGTCACTGAAACAGCATGAAATAATTTAAGCCAGGGACTCCTGGTCCCCTGTTCTTCTTTTCTCTCTCTAGTCAACCTAGTTACTTCTTTATTCATAGACTATATCCGGTAAAGAGTGTTTATTAAATAGTGTAACCTCCTTATTTGGGTCACGTTTACTGTCTCTATAAAAGAAGAAAAGTAAGAAAAATGCCTTAGCTCCACAAATCTCTGCACGCAGTGAGACCACACTGTGGAATGCAGTGAGGCCCAGTGAAGCCACTGGACATTACTGCCCTCCTCCTTCAACGAATGCTGCTTACACCTCTGGGGAAGCAGAATTCTACTTCTCGGTCAATAGCCACTAGGAAAACCAACCCTGGAAATACCAGACGCATCTGGAAAAGCCACAAATTCGTATATTCCGAAGTCGCCCAGAGCATCTTCATGGCCTGAAAGGAAAAACGACAGACTTAGAGATGCAATGCTCTCCTTTGATATTTAAACATTCATGCTTTTATTTTCATTTCTTAGGAATAGTTGCAGAACTTATCTTCATTGTCTGCTTCAAGTGATATTTGCATGAAACCATTTAATATTCCCTAGTGCCATATGGTCCTATTGGCATTGAATGGTTCGGGGAACAAGTTCTTCTCAAGAGGAAAAAAGAAACTGAAACTGACCAATTATTCTTAAGGTTTGATGTGGATTTTTGTATTCCATTCTTAAATATACAGACAGGATCAGGGATTCAAGAACACTGAGGACTTAGCCTGGAGGTCATAGCAACCCTTGATCCACCCATGATATCTGCTGTGCTGCGATAGATCTAACAGGAACATTAGACAGGAGTAAGGCCAGAAGCTACACAGACACATAAAACCCACTGCAGCACAATGGGAACATTACCCAAGCTTTATCTGGGAAAAGAAGAGGGTGGAGGTGTCTGGGAGGAGCCAGAAGGTCTCGGGACCCTTGCCCTCTGTGACACCCAATTACTGTAGTAAGAGAAAAAGGACTAGATAAGAGGAAGAGCCATTTTCTTTTCTTTCTTTCTTTCTTTCTTTTTTTTTTAAGAGTCACATTAGGCTCTTCACATCATTTTATTTTAATTCTCATAGCAGCTCCAGGAGGAAATTTTTATTCCTGTTATTTAGATAAGGAATTTGAGGTTAAGAAAAATAATTTTCCCAAGGAAAATGTGGCAGATAGAGGACCGAAACCTGGCTCTTGGCGACAGCGCCGTCTGAGCATAAGCTCCAACGTTAACTCCGAACAACCCAGGACAGAGTCAACAACAGTGAGGGTTGGCTGGGGACAAAGGAGCAGCCCTGCCCCGATCACTCCTCCATTTCTTCCTCTCCTTAGGATGGGCTGCCAGAGTCGTACATCCTCCCAAAACTACGAAAGGCTCCCTCTGCTCTTACAGACTAATGATGAGAGGGCTAAGGAGAGAGAATGGAGCAGAACTCATCTTTATTTCTCTGGTCTTCCGTTGCCCTGCTTGTGGAGTTGAGAGTCCTTCCTGAGCTTATCCTACAGACCTGTGTGGCTCACAGAAAACCACCCCAGAGGCAGTACTTAGTAAAGGGGAGACACTGAACAACATAGGGACTGTGAATTCTATTGCAGTCATTTACAAAGCTGTAAATATCCCCAATAAACACCGATGATTAGTTAACACACATTGCTGTGGATAACACTCCTTTCCAGCCTGACCATTACCTGAAAAAGTTTGAGCTTTTCTGTATTCCGACTCTGGTCTGAAAAGATAAGTAGATGTATTAATCAGGCGTTATAATTGAGGGAAGAATTTAAAGTTATTTTCACAGAAACATATACATTACCTGCCTTCTAGCTTCTGCCTTATAGCTAAAAGGAAAAGAGAGGGCAAAACACAGTAAAGTATATTTTTGGAATGTTTCTAAAATGTATTATTATTTTTTTCTAATTTTAACCTACCTTTGTAGGGTTGATATTTTTTCCACAAAAAAAGAAGACACATGGATATAATCAAAAACAGCGATATTCCAGTTATACTTGCTAATGGGGACAGTGATTTTCCTTTTTGTGCAAGCTTCTCCAGCCCTAAAAAATAGTAATAAATTACTATATAATCTGAAATGCTTATGACTGTTATCTACTTTAGTAAGACACCATTGCCTGCTTCTCTCTCTCTCTCTCTCTCTCTCTCTCTCTCTCTCTCTCTCTCTCTCTCTCTCTCTCTCTCATTCTCTCCTTCATCCCCACATGGATGGGACACAGTGATTTAAAACATAATCTCCAAACTCCCTGGGGACATTTGTGCTTGGAGATGTGGCAAGATAACCGGGAAATACTGAGGTCACGTCCTAGTCACAGACAGTTGTTCCTGTCACACTTCTCATTTGTGTTTGCCGTGTCCGTCCCAGCTCACTGTCTCTCCACCCTCGGATGCAGGATGCTCTCCCTGCCTTCAGTCTTGCTGTTTTAATGATTCTGGGAGTGATCTTTCCAGGGACACAGTGGTACCCATTTAAGGATGTGAGAAGAGTGCTTATTTCAAATATACTTTACCAATTTTAACCAATCAAGAAATGCCAGTTCCCAAATAACATGTGCATGCAAGTTTCAATAAAATATTTAAAGTCAGGCCTGCCAGATGGCTTGGCTCAGCTGGTAAAAGCACTCGGTACAAACTTGAAGACCTACCTGAGATTAACACTGCAACCCACTGTGGAAGGAGAAACCCATCTCCTGAAAATCGACCTCCACATGAGCACTGTGGAACATGTGCAGTGCCACACACACACACACACACACACACACACACACACACACACACACACACTCACACACATCACACATCACACAGACACCAATACAATAAAATTTAAAATGTAGAATTCCATCTTGCAACTAAAAGTCACTTTGTTTTGTAGGCCATTCCTTTTATTACTGGAACTGTATTAAGCATGGTGCTAGTAGCTGTAATACACATGCTGAATGCTTACAGCAAACCGAGCTCTGTGCTCAGGATGCATGATCCATAGTCACTGCATCACCTTGGTAATGTTATTAGAGAGCAATTCTATTATCATCTCTTCTGGATGAGGAAGCTGAGTCCTGCAAAAGTCACCTAGGTTATAATGGTGGGGATAATCCCAGGCTTTTAGTATTGCATTCTGCCTCTTTCCAATGCTGTTTGACACAACGTATTGACTGAGGTTGCATTAATATCAGCTGTGGGCTATGATATGCCTAGTCATTTATTAACCTGTGTAGGAGGAAGTAGTTTGTGACCTTTCACAAGCAGCTCTGATATTGATGTGGGAATGACTGGTGGCAGTTGCCTGTCTTCCCCGACTGATGGGGACTGAATTTATGTAATGCCATCTCCGTTGCGGACACAGCCCGGGAATCTGGGTGTCATGAGGAATATAGTGGTAACTCAGGTCTGCAATAAATGCCAAGCCAGCACCTTCTTCTTCCCCCATGGAGTTAAAGTGAGGGGAACCCTTAATCCTCTCCTATTCCCTCTATGGGGCTATCTAAAATCCTCTTGATTTCCCCTGTAGAATACTGTCATTTAAAAATGTCTCATCTTTTTCTTTCGACTGTGGCATAGCTGGCAAACTCCAGATCCTAGTAGACAGGTTATGGAAACCATGCTATCCCCTCTAATCTGACCACGCACTGCTGTTCTCATGACCTCTTTAAGTCTGAGACAGGGACGGCTCCTATCACGAAAAATTCTGTGCCCTTTTGGGGTCTCTGTGATCCTTTTGACTCTCCACCAATGTTTATATTAATACCCTGCTTGTTCGTTAGTGATGCGAGTGATCTCTCTGCTGACCTGGATTTTAATCACACATTTATCTGAAGTCTAATTTTGTCACATCATGGTTGAATGTCACCATAGGTTAACTCACCAGTGTCGAAGCATTCTGTTGAAAGGATCATCTCCCTTTGGGAGACATATTTCCCCTAGGCTAGTACCAAGGCCCTAGCTTCTTCTTTCTTTTGTCATGAGACTCTGGGAAAATTCCAATTAAAAAAGATTTTATTATTATTATTATTATTTGTGTGTGTGTGTGTGTGTGTGTGTGTGTGTGTGTGTGTGTGTGTGTATTCCACTTCTGTGCAAGGGTCTGTGGAGGCCAGTAAAGACCATCAGATTTCCTGGATCTGGAGTTACAAGCAGTTGTGAACTCTCTGATCTGATCTGAATTTGGGTCCGCTGGAAGAGCAGCAAGTATTCTTAACAGCCAAATCATCTCTCCAGCCCCAGAAAGTTCCAAGTTTTAACACCAAACTTCAAATGTTTCAGCCTTTTCACCTCACAACAGCCACACTGTTAAAATTCAGAACCTCTAAACATAATTAAGTGCTAACTTATTTGATTATTCAGAAAAACATTTTAGTATACTTTGGGATGTTTTTAAATTTCTTCTTAAAATAAAAATATGTCAATGATGACTGTTTCAAACTATACTTGATTCACTCTGGCATCCACTTTTGTCAAGTGCTTCTATGATTCTTAAACCTGGCAAGAGGTTTAATACAAAATAATTGACTGTCTTATCCTAAGACACAAAGGACACATATTCCTGTCCTCCATTTTTAACTTCTCCTTCCTTCGACAAGGCATTCAATTTGTCGACTCTCTTCCACAGAGGGTCACAACCTTCCCATTCCTCCTCCTCCTCGTCTCTTTTGACTTCTTCCTTGCTGCCCTCTCATGGCCTCCCGTTGGCTTCTACTCTTCTGCGATCAGAGACCCACCTTGTTGGGACCAATCCCTGGGATCCAAAAGCCTGGCTGCAGTGAAGGCCAGCATCCTCTCCACAGATCCTTTTCTGAAAACAAATGATCTTTCTTCATCCTTCATCTAAAGAGCTATAGGTCTCTGCTCTTGTTCCTGTCTCTCCATCTAGAATACACATCTAAGGGCACCATTGCTGCAGTCTCAGCCCTAGACAAGGGTGCTTTTGGATAAATGAGCTTCTAGAACTCTGCCTTGAAAATAGAACAGTAGGGAAATTCTAGTCTTATTGCCTGGGGAGTATATCGGGACCTGCAATGCAGGTCTGAGTACTTGGAGGAGCTCCCTTCTCTCCTTTCAGAGTTTATGTTACTCGTTTGTGTATCACATACCATCCTTCCCACTAGTTAAACACGATGGACTCATTTACCAAAGCCGGAGTGCAAATGATATTTGCTCCCTCCTTAGGCAAACAAATAAAATGGAATAACATGTTAAGTGTAAATATAGGTGAGAGGTGTGGTATCCATGGTATCGCTACCCTGCTGTTTGAGGCTGCACTCCACACAGGACAGCCATATGCTACATAGGCAGTGTGTCTATTTCTAGATGGGAATGGAGCCCCGAGAACTCTTCCATCCAATCTGTTCACTAATTATGGCAGCTGCCTCATGTCCCTGTGGAGATGAAGATGCCATACTGGGCTGTGTTACCTCCACACTCTTCATGGCCCCACTTGACAGATATTCTGTGGTAGGTTCTCAAGCAGCTATCATCAAAGGTCTCAGGATCTAGAAGTCAAGGTTAAGGTTGTATCTCAATCTGTATCTTAACTGACCCAAAGTTGAGAGACTTGTAGCTAAATAGGGGAAATTAACCGTTTTTTCTTTCTATCTCATGTTCTTTCTTACTTTTTAATGAAAAGATTCGAATTATAATTTTGGAATGATTGATTTATCCACATTACATATAAATCTAAAACACACATATTAAAGATACTTCTTAAACCATGTCCACATGTCCTTAGGGAATTGTGATTATACACTTGAATATCTTCATTAAATACAAAACTTTACATTCCAAGTTGATGGCTACATTCATACACACACACACACACACACACACACACACACACACACACACATATATATGTCACAGTTGTAATTTAGGTTCAGTTAATACTTTAAAATATGGATAGCGGTATCCAAAGAAGTCCTTAATTAAGGTAGAAAATTACTACTTTCAAATATAAATGCTAATTTGTTATTTTCTAATGCCTATTATTTCCTTGAAAAAAATTGACATTATTTTTGGCTATAGATATTTCACTGTTTCTCATAAGTAGGAAAGAGTATATCTTGTGGACAAAGTATTTGCATATTTATGCATTAAATTAGCTGAGAAAATTATTCAAAGAAAACTACCTTGAATATAGATATCCGTATTTTAAAGTATTTACTGAACACAAATCACTACTGTCACACACACACACACACACACACACACACACACACACACTGCTTTATACTCATGATCTTATATATATTGATTAAAAGGACAACATTCACACAAATAGTTTAATGACCTAAAAAGAATAGAATTTTTAAGATCATTAAAAAGGAAGGCTTTGAATTCAGATGCTATTTTGCCATGCATTTGCAGTATGACTCTGCCAATTGCCTCTGTTTTCTTTAGATATCTGCACTGAGTCACAGAAAGGTCAATTAATCATATCTCAAATTAGATGTGAATCACAGCCCGCAGAGGTGGAAGTCCCCATCTGCCTCGCTTCACACAGGCTGAAGACAGAGAGCTAATTGTCACATTCTCTAGCTTTCCTCTCCTTAACTGAAAGTCGCCAATAACTTTTGATTATTTCCTGGCCTGGCTATTTTCTTTCCATGTCTGTGACCCTGGAATCATCTTTGACCCCCTTTTCCTTTCTCCTCTACATCTTATTGACGAGACTTCAAAGCAGTTATATAGTTTTGCCTCATTAAAAATAAAGAGATTCATCTATTTCCTGCAAGTTGCCTCTGGAGACATAAAACTTCAACTTGACTCTAGAAAATCTTAAACACAAACATCTCACTCTTACAAATGATTTCAAATTCCCTACAAGTCTTAATATAGCTTGTTTGTCAGAATGAATTTTCTATCTGTGTTCAGATGACCTTGTAAGCAATGGTCATGTGTGTCAGTTTGTGTGTGTTTAATCTGTATTGCAGAAATCCATTCATTTTGAAACAGAAACATTGAACACATCACATCCGCACTAGTGATTTTCTTCCTCTTTTTACTGTTGTTGGAGTCAAAGCTCTGTGAACATTGAAGACTGGGAAACAGCTATGGAGACCACAATGAGGCCGCTAATGTTGACAATCCTGGATCACTCTGAAAATCAGCACCTGTTCTCCTTATTTACTGCAATAACAAATGCTAGTCTGTGTTCAGGTCAAACAGGTTTTTGAGACTTTGCTAAAGACAATTACCTGACAGGAAGACTGTAGCTGTCTTTGGTAATAAGATCTCAGTCAAATACCCGGGGCTTCTGATATTATGAACACTTCCTGGCTGAGTATTAATGCAGAAAGTTTAAGAAGTGGGGAAGTAAGTCTCAACTGTAATATACTACTCCATAGTATATCTGTATTTTCACTTGCACTGAGTAAAAAGAACAAGTCTAACATGATACCACCAAACATGGATCCCACCAAACAATCCCATATATGCTTTGGTACACACACACACACACACACACACACACACACACACACACACACTCACTCACTCACTCACTCACTCACTCACTCACTCACTCACAGCTTGTTTTAAACTGAGTTTCAGTTAGCTACATGATGAAAAGCTGGTTGAGTCTATAAAAATATAGTAAATTATAAGGCAAAAGATGTTCTTTAGTTGTCTGTATGTTTGACATATTACATTTTGATCAGGGATTGAAGAGGAACCAATGAAGACCAAGGAACAAATGGAAAACCAAGACCCCAACTCATCCCTATTTGTCCTTCTAACCCAACATAACAATACACATAAACTCTTAACTGAGAAGTCTGTTCCTTTTATGTCCCTGCTTGTAAAATAAGGAAAGCAATAACACATACTTAGAGGTAATTTACTGACTCTTCATAGCTCCCCAAAAGCTATCATTTGAATTTCCCTATATTTTGTTTTTTTATTCTTCAAGCCTCATGGCTTAGTGAATTGAGAAAAGAGACTGTTCAAACAACAGCAAAATTCTGTTCTCTTCTCCATAGGCATTTGGGAAATCGAGGCTGGCGTGCTTTTGTGTTTTATAAAGGGTTGACCTTTCACACACTTACCTACGGAAGTGATGATGATGGTGAAATGAGTTTCATCGCGCCTTCCAGTTACATTGTTGTAAGCACAGCACACGTAGTCAGTGGTCTTCTGGGCCACTTTCTCAGATGCAACTTCTAAACGAGGCCCATGTTTAATGACATACGTTGTATTGTCAGACCTTCGGATCCAGGAGTAGGTGTTGGGGGGATAAGAATCAGCAGAACAATCAAACAGGATGGCTTCTCCTAGGTCAACAGTGAACACTTCTCCCACTTTTAGCCCTTTGTCAGAATTAACTTGAAGTCCGTAAGGTCCATCTGTATAAAGCAAAAAGAGATGGGGAGTGTGTGTCATATAAACAATCACAGCACAGTTTCAGGGCTTGAAGAGCTTAGAGTCAGTTTACTTTCTTTAAAGTCTTCATGCGGACTTGACAAAATACATCCTCATTCAAATCCCCGATTAGATCTCTCTCTGTTTTATTCTGATACTTGCAAAAATGCAAAGTACTTGATTGGACATGTTTGTGATAGTTAAAGCCTGAAACTTAACTTGCAGATTTACAGACACTGCCATCATCAATGTGGGGCTAAGCTTTTTCAGTGCCGTATTGATAAATGCACACTGTTGCTAGGCAACCTCTGTCTTTCTGGAATAGGAATTACACTTGAAAATACTTTTACAACAAATAGATACTACTTTCTCATTGGCAAGCATACTCTGAGAAGTGTCTGTTTTTCCTCTTAATGCTAGGTCATGCAAATATTTATTGAAGACAGAGTTTCAGACGGAACACAGATTTGTGCAAATAGGCAGAGATGTGTTTCAGATTTTCTTAAGATTTTAACATATTAAAAAATCCTTTAAAGCTTCAGATTTCATGTGGAATACACACACACACTCACACATTACACACACACACCACACTCACACAACACTCACACACCTATACACACATTCACATTACATACTCACACACTCCACACACACTCTATGCATACATACACACACACTTACACACACACATACACACACACACTCATTGACACATCTGTGTCATTAACAGATAGTCACTGAAAAATTAAAAAACTATTAAACCGTGGCTATTTGACGGTGTTTTCCCACACAGTTCCACACCTATGACAACCCCAGATGAAGACACGTGATACATGGCTTCTCGTAGAGAATAAGAACAATATTAAAGATACTTCCCAGATACAAAGTTTCTCCTCTAGTCTAAGTCATTTTGGACATGGCTACACTGACTTTTCACTTCACATTAACTGACACTCACTAGACACTGGCCGTGGGAAGGGACTCTTTGTAATCAGACATATAGCATACATTTTATCCTGAAAAAACTTCATGAGACAGATGTTATTATTCTCACTATAATGTTTTTAAATGTAATTTCCCATAGCCACATATCTGTTAGATAGCAGCATTAAGACACTTTAAGCAATGAGGTTTATGTTATATAATTTTTCTATGTCAGAAGATTGTTGGTTAACCATTTTGTTTTATGATAAATTACTGCCTCATATAATTACATAATTAGTCAAACAACCATTTAATAAACAAATGTTTGAGAGATAATAAGTATAAAATAATTTGTAATTATATATTTAGGAATATATGTGTATATTTGTGACCATTAGAAAAACAGGCCATGAATTTGAGGAGAGATCAAGGAGGTGCATGGAAGAGGTTGGAGGTAGGAAAGTAAAAGGGGAAATAATGTAATTATAAAAATTAAAATATATTTAGTACACAAAAGGCATAAACAATTTGCATTGCTAAGGAATTTACAAACTGGATAAAATCCTCAGTATTTTCGTTTTTTTAAATAACTGTCTCTAAATGTATAATTGTGTGGATGAAAGGACTAGATTTTAGGGTAACATTTTTCTCATTCATGAATTAAGTGTTCTTTAGAACTGCTGGTGGGAATGCAAGCTTGTACAACCACTTTGGAAATCAATATGGCGCTTTCTTAGAAAATTGGGAATCAATCTCCCCCAAGATCCAGCTATACCACTCTTGGGCATATACCCAAGAAATGCTCAATCATACCACAAGAGCACTTGCTCAGCTTTGTTTATATCAGCATTGTTTGTAATAGCCAAAACCTGGAAACAACCTAGATGCCCTTCAACTGAAGAATGGATAAATAAATTGTGGCACATATACACAATGGAATACTACTCAGCAGAGAAAAACAATGACATCATGAGGTTTGCAGGCAAATGGATGGATCTAGAACAAATCATCCTGAGTGAGGTAACCCAGACTCAGAAAGACAAATATGGTATGTACTCACATATAGGAGGATACTAGATGTGGAACAAGGATGATTGGACTGCTACTCACATCACCACTGAGGCTACCTGGAAAACAGGACCCTAAGAAAGACACGGGGATCACCCAATGACAGAGAAGTGGATGAGATCTACATGAACAGCCTGGACATGAGTGGGAGCGATGAACGGCGAGGGTCGAGGGAAAGAGAGCGGAAGATCCCAGCTGGATCAAGAACAGAGAGGGAGAACAAGGAATAGGAAACCATGGTAAATGAAGACCACATGAGAAAAGGAAGAAACAAAGTGCTAAAGAGACCCACAGAAATCCACAAAGATACCCCCACAAAAGACTGCTGGCAATGGCCGAGAGACAGCCGGGACTGACCTACTCTGGTGATGGGATGGCCAAACACCCTAATAGTTGTGCCAGAAACCCCATTCAAGTACTGAGGAATCTGGATGCAGACATCCATGGCTAGGCCCTGGGTGGAGCGCTGGGAGTCTAATTAGTGAGAAAGAGGAGGGTTTATATGAGCGAGAATTGTTGAGGCCAAGGTTGGATAAAGCACAGGGACAAATAGCCAAACGAAGGGAAACACATGAACTATGAACCAAGGGCTGGGGGCGGGCAGCTGGATCAGGCCCTCTGAATAGGTGAGACAGTTGATTGGCTTGATCTGTTTGGGAGGCATCTAGGCAGTGGTACCAGGTCCTGGGCTCACTGCATGAGATAGTTGTTTGAAACCTGGGACTTATACAGGGACGCTTGGCTCAATCTGGGAGGAGGGGAATGGACCTGCCTGGACTGAGTCTATCAGGTTGATCTCAGTCCTCGGGGGTGGCCTTGATCTGGAGGTGGTGGGAAAGGGGGGTGGGCTGGGGGAAGGGGAGGGGCCAGGAAGGGGGAGAACAAGGAAATCTGTGGCTGTTATGTAGAACTGAATAGTATTGTAAAATAAAATAAATAAGTAAATAAAAATGGTGCAGCAGTAAAGAAAAAAAAAGAAGTTATTTATAGTTTTGAGATCTCTTCATCTTTTAATATAAAAATATGAGAAACTGCCAACATTATTTATGCCTTTGAAATTATGAAAAAATTCTTTATGTTACACTCTAGCATTTGGGGCAAGCTGACCTTAATTAAGTTTGTAGATCCTCAGAGTGATTCTCCACTGTGCCATAATTTTTTGATCCATCTACCATTGTGAAGACGAGTTTCATAAGATATAACAGAACTGGAAACACTACTTTATAGATTATGTTTAGTTATATAGCATGTCTTCTTTCTGAAGAGATAGGAAAATGTGAAGTGTCCCCATAGCATTATATTACTATAGTTATACCAGTAAACCTCTTATTAGAAAGAAAGCTGAAGCCAGCTTAGTCAGCTCTTAGTATCCTGAAATATTGGTTTACAGGGCCCACTCTGGATACACAAATCGGTAGATGCTGAAGTCACGTATAGAAGATGGTATACTAATTGTATATTATTTACATATATCCCCCTGTAAAATGTAAACTTGCCTAGATTACTTATGACACTGAATACAATGTAAATGTTCTGCAAATAGTTGTTATGCTTCATTCTCTAGGGGATGATGTGAAAAAACCATGTGTGTGTGTTCAGTACAGGTGCAATGTGGGAGTCTAGCTCCCACCTTTTGAAGGATTCTTGGGTGGAGGAGAGAGAAATGAGGAAATATTAGGTAGAAAGATAGGCCTAGACAACGAGGAGAAAGACAGACACAGGATAGCTTCAGGAGGGCCCTGGGTCAATATCCAGCCACCCAGAGGTTTATTCAAAAGGGCTTTTAAAATATGCCAAAGGGAGAGGCAAAAGATCTCTATCTTGCAAGATCAAAGCACAAGATCATACAGTCAAGTGTAGACTCTTCCAAATACCTGGTAAACACATCTGTGGCCAAATCATCTCCTTGTGCAGCCCTGCTGGGTGAAGCAAGCTCAGATTCTCTGACTCTAAGTAATTTGGGCCCACACAGTGCAATTTTTTCAGTATTTCAATTTGACTTTGGCTATGTCTGATGATGTAAAATACGTAGATGTGGAGTGCTGGCTTACCTCAAATTGAAAGCAATTGGAGGATGGAGATAGATGATTATAATGAGAAAGCCTGGATGCCTGTTTCTGTGAGTGACCTAGGGTTCGCCACACTGCCCTCTCCCAGGCTGTGTCTTGGGACAAGTCACTGTGACAAGGGACTAAGAACAGTGACACTCAGCCTCTTATCCTGAGCTTGGCTGAGGAGTGAGCAGTATGTCAGGAATGAAAAGTTGCTTTTACCGACTCAGAAAAAAAATCAACATCAAGGTGTTCTTATGCACAGTACTGTTCTAGGCATCACAGGAGGAACTGGGATGTTGAAAAAATGGCTCCCTAGACTATGTCTCCTTCTCTGTGCTGCAGCAGGGGCTCTTCCTTCCTGCTGCCAGCACTGATGAGACGTAAGACAGTGTAGCCAGGGGCCACTAACTGCTTCACGTGGAAGAAAAGCAACGGAAGGAATGTGTGTGGTTTGGAAGCTCAGGAGACCTATGTTCCTGTGCACCATCTGAAATCTGAGAACCATTGTAGAGCAGAGCAATGCAGATTTGAGAAGGAACACAAGAGTGATCATTAAAATAGGTCTTTCTGTTTGGACCCCTGTGTTCCCACTGCCTTTCAGGGTTTACAGAATATGCCTATAAACACATGTGAGTGACGGTGGTGCCTTTCAAAGTGTACTGGTGTTCTTCCTGGGAGGAACTCCCCCTGGGAATTGTCTTAAGATCTTGCAATATATTTGAGTATTCCCACAGATAGCATTTCTCTAATCTTGGAGGGTGGGTTGACTCTGTAGAGGAAGTCCATGTGTAGAGCCATGGTTAGGTGAGTAAGGTCAATAATTTAATAAAATAACTAGCTTTAAATAAAATATACTTTGAAAGGAGAGAATCTTATTATGCAGCTTTCTTCTCTCCTCATGTCTGTTGATTTTGCTACTTCCTTATTTGTTGGGTTTCACGGTTGGCATCATCTTTTCTCTTTGTCTTAACATATGCCATATCTGAAGATGTTTTTAACATATCCCCAGAGTCAGCTTCACATCTCTTAACCCTCTGTGCACCCTCCTTGCCAAGCATTTCTTCCAGTTCTTGAAAACTAATACTTTGAGGCATTTGAATTCATTACTTCTGATATAATTTTATAAAATTTATATTTTATCTGATTATAAAAAGGAAATGCATGTTTATTGCAAAAAATCATAAAAGAGTGTAGCATGAATCTTAAAAGGTCTTATTAATAAAAACAAACTTGGGAGCCAGGTATTGGGGTGAATGCTGAAAGATCAGAGAACCAGAACAAACCACAGTCTCACCTCGCCAATTACTCAGCTGATCCTGTTTCCTCAGACTGGAAGCCTCTGAGTCCTCATCCAGAATGAATCTCAGCTGAACTGTTGCTCAAAAGCCTAAAAGCTTAACCAGGCTAGTTCCTGGTCCTCATACCTTATATATCTTTCTTCTTCCTGCCATCACTTCCTGAGATTAAAGGCGTGAGTCACCATGCCTGGCTGTTTCCAGTGTGGCTTTGAACTCACAGAGACCCAGAAGGATCTCTGCCTCTGGAGTGCTAGAATTAAAGGTGCGTGTGCCACCATTTTCTGGCCTCTATGTGTATCTAGTGGCTGTTCTAAGCCAGATAAGTTTATTAGGATGCACAATATTTTGGGGAACACAATATCACCACAATAGAGAATCACACCAATGAAAAGCTATCTTTAATTTCCTAGAGACCCAACATCTGTACAATCATCCCTTTCTCTAGTTACATCTCTCTCTTTCCCATTATTCTCTTCCACCTCCTCTTTTCTGCTACTCCTATTCCTCTCACCCCTTTCTCTGTGGCTGTGTTTGGGTCTGTGTTCATTTCTTTCTCTGTGTTCCTTCCTCTTACACACACAGGCATCCACTTCATCTCACACTGTTTACATTCTATTCTCCCCTGACTGGACTATGGTGTGATTTTCTCTACACTGCTTAGCACTTCAGACAGAACATTTTGACGGAGAATTAGCATATTATTCAAATGAACAGGCAGCCCTGTAGGAGACCTTCAGAGTGGCTCAACTAGAGTGGCCTCTGATACAGATAAAAGCAGATGGATGATTCCATTTGGCTTTGGATTATGGTTCACCGTCTTGCCTTTGGCAGAACACTCTCAATAGAAATGAACTCTTTGCCTTAGGGATGGCTGTTTACTAAATGACTTGTAAAATCACATATCATCTGTTCTCTTTAACAATTTATGACTGGGTGGGAACAGTACCTAAGTTTCCATCATGATGCTGCCTGCCACCCTGCGAGGGAGCAGATGGTAAGTATTTACTGTAAATGACCTTTTTTCCCTTTAATTTTTATCACTTAGAGTACTCCCCGCAGCAGTGCCATGTGTTTCACACAAAATGTAGTGGTTATTGGGCTATTATTTACAGTTGGAGCTAGAAGGCATTTACATTTTGTAAGCCATAATTAGATATTTGCTGACTTTTTACTTGTCATTGTATTCCACCAAGGTAACACCACATTATGACATCATGACCCAATGAACATATAATCAATCTTGATAGATTTTGTTATAACTTTTCTAGCAACAAAAACATAATTCCTGCTTTGCAAGAAGAAAATGTCATGGAAACAATGAAAACAGAATAGAGAATCCATGACAGAATTGTAAATCATTATGTGGATATCTATGGGAGATGATTAGACTATGAAAGTCACTTGATTACTGATCTTTGCCTGACCACAGAGCCATGGAGTAAAAGTGGGATCTGAAGCATGATACGAACAAAATAGTCTATTTCATTTTAGCCAGGTTAAACTGAGTTCCTAATGGTGTCAAGTATTGCCCTATAAAATTAAAGATGCTTAAGCGATGTGGAACTCCTAGAGTTTGTTGTACTGATGAATGGAGAAGAGTCAAGGAAGATATACTGTAGTGAGGACCAGAGAGAGACATGTGCAGGATGCTGTCTTTGCACAGAGAATTGAATTTCTTAGTGACACTGAGGAGGTGAGAACAGGCCAGGACAGATGGGTCTTTCAGTAGGAGATAATGAAAGAAGAGGAGTAATTACATACAAACGGAGCATTGGAGAACAGCATCAAACAAGGAAAATATTCCAGTGTACATGGAATGAGAACACTGAGAACACTTCAATGCCACCTCAATAGATGAGTGACAAACACTCATGCATGCTATTTAAACTTTGTCACCTGAAACCAAGAAGACAAATCAAAACAAAAACTAGTAATAAAACAGGGCTGGAGTCATGATAGCAAGAGAAACTAATACTGAGTGTAGGTTTGTGCTTTTAGGTCTTATGATTAGATCATTGCTAAGCCAAGTAAAACCTGGTTGCAAGACTTACCTTTGATTCAGTTTGTCTGTTCATATTTTCTTTTCCCAGTGCTCACATAGCTCACATATTTATGTTTGTGCTGCTTGTATTTGAATTGAAGTTTTAACTCGTGTCCTAATAACTTGCTTAGTAAAGAAATACAGATATAAATTGGCTGCACTGTTTCTGAATCTTCCCTACAATTCTTCGCTGGCCGCACAGCATTGCTCTAGCTTAGGCTTTCTCTGTGCATCTGTTGCCTCTGCTTTAAAAACAGACAGAACATTCTCATAGGGCTATCTGAAAAAACCTTTTAAAACCTTTTAAAACCTGAATTAAGCTATAAAAATAATTTGCCATGGTTAAATAAATACAAATCAGGTATCATAGCTCATGCTTGCAATGTCAGTACACAGGAGGCTGACTCTGGAGATTACCCTAAACTCAAGCCTAGCCTACGTATTAAGTCCCAGGTCAGCCTGGAATGTAGAATGATATGCTGTCTCTAAAACAGATGAGCAAACAAACAAAACAAACCATGATCTGTCTCAGTCCTTGAAAAATACGTTTACTTCCTCTTTGTGTCTGGTCTCTTGCTGAGTGGGCATGTGATGGCTTTCCAGACCTTTCCACTTGCTCAACCATATTCATTGTTACACATTGACTCAAATGTCACTTTATGAAAGGAGACTTTCCTTTAGTAGGAAGCAATGTTTTCAGTCTTTGTATTCACAAGGGATAACAACATTTTAATGAAACACTGGCGAACCATTCTGCAGCACTGACCATGGGCCAGTCAAGGGCTCTATCACTTTACATACAGTGGCAGTTCAGTCCCCACAATTACTCCGTGACCTAAGTTTCCAAGGTCATCATTAAATGAATGAAGAGAGCGATGTTCAGAGCGATAAGCTTGCCAACCCAGGATTTGAACCCTGGCCCATGACTCCATAGTTCTTGCTCCTGTCTATTATGCTTCTTTTGACACATCTCTAAAATAGCCATGATATTTTCCTCTGTACATTTTATCATACACAGCTTCTGCCTTCTACTAAAATATAGGATCAATGTCCAGTTTTAAGATCCAGTAATTCTATTTCCTTCAGCTGAACTGGCCGGTTGTCAGGCAAAGCCTCGGGTATATCTTTATCACTCCTCTGTCTTCCTTCCAATCCCAGCAGCTCCCTTCCCTGTCTCAGTGCTGGTATTCAGTTTTATTTTAAGTATTATCTGGTTGCAGACGACTACATTTTAATTCACATGCTAGCACTTTTCTCTAAAGTTTTGTTTGTTTGTTTGTTTGTTGACACATGTCCTTGAGAGAACTCTGTCTGTCGGTGTTTTAGTGGAGAAAACAGATGCACATATATGAAGCAGATGAAGACAGATGTGTTGATAGATAGTAGCACCATCTTCTCTTTAGTGAGTGATTGTTTGTATGCTTCTTTGTCTAGTTTTTTGGACAATATCTCATTTAATCTCAGGAATACAGTGAGGTAATTTCAAATGTCTCCATTTTATAAATGAGGCCCCGAAAGACCAGAGGATTTACTGAGGTCACATAGGTCATTATCAACCCCATTTCTCATTCCTGTTGTCTGACTTGTAAGCACTAGGTGCAGGGTTTTGTGTCTCTTCTGCTATTATGAAGATGCATTTGATGAGTGTGCAGATATGTGTACCAGGCTCAATTCTCCCGTCAGAAGATGAAAGCCTCACCCTCATGCCAGAGGAGACAAGTTTTCCTTTGCCACATCTCACTTTTCTTAGCTGCATAGTTGCTTTTGCAATCTCACACTGAGGCTTCCCAAAGAGGTAGGCTGTTGGCTTTCAGCTGAAGAGGTACTGCCCAACTCACAGAGGTCATACAGTAACGTTCAGAGATAGGTTTTAGTTAGTGCTGGCATGCACTGATGGTGGACAGAGAGGCTTCAGAATACTCTAAATTGTCCAGGACAGTCAGTCCCACAGCAAAGTTATCCAGTCCCCCAATGTCACTGTTCTAAAAGTTGACAACTTCCATGTGATGTTAAACTTTGCATACAATACAAAGCACCTTAGAGGTTAGGTGAGATGACTTGGTGGATAAGCTGATTTCTTTCCAGCCTGACAATATGATTTCCCTTTCCTAGGACCTACATGGTGGAAAGAGAGAGAGGACTGACTCTTGAAAAATTGTCCTCTGACTTCCACAGGCATGCTGTGGCATGTGCACACCTAAACACACAACTCTCTCTCTCTCTCTCTCTCTCTCTCTCTCTCTCTCTCTCTCTCTCTCTCTCTAAATACATAAATAAAATGGAATCCTACTAGAGGTAGTGCTAATGCCCTGTATTGACTAGAAAAATAATAGACTAAGGAAAAGGAGGAACATTGCTTGGAGTTGTGATGGTAACATGATACAACCTGAAGAGTTTGACACACTTTATTTGTACGTGAGATTCAATGTCAACAATGAAAACAATAACTGAAGAGAATTAAAATTCAGAAGTAATTACTGATCTTCTTGGGAAAACACCTGAGATTGCTCTGAGTAGGATCCTTCCTGAACCCTTCTTTCAGAAATGGGAAAATCATTTCTGGGCCTTTGGCTAAGATCAAGTGTAGAAATGGCGGAGAGAAAACAGGTGTAGGGAACCCTTGTCCTTCAGGGCATTCTTCCACACATAACCCAGGAGTGTTCCTTTTCCATGCGGTCCACAGAGCACATCCCACATCCCCAGGACCCCATCATTTACCCTTCCTTCTGAAGGGAAATGAATGAATCAGCACCTCTTTGTGGTACTAGATTCTTGGGATTGAGAATTTCACTACACATGAGATCATCCAATGGTTAGAATCACAAATTTCACTTTGAATGCCTTGAGATTAATGCTTCACTTGATCTTTAAAAGGTAAAGTTGTGTCAATAGGCATATTTCTGGGCCAGACAATGCCTAGGTGACATAACTATACCAAGTACTGAGCTACAATACTGGTAAAGACCAAATGACATCTGGTGCTGATATTATCTATACCTATTCCTATGAGATCTTCCCATAAATACTGACATAAGAAAAAAAAGTTACTTACAATATATGGTAGGCATGATGGTGTCACTTTCCACCTCACTGACAGGGTTTGACACAAGGCAGCTGTAGTTCCCAGTGTCCTCCTTTGTCACTGGAACAATCCAAAGGGTGTTGTTTTGGGGAGAAAATGAGTGGTTGGAGTTGATGCAAACAGGCTTCCCATTTTTTCGCCACTGGTAAACTAGCCTGGTACCCCCTTCCACCTGGCAGGTCAAGGTAATGTTGCCCACATACTCCACAGCCCCAGAAGCAGGATGGAACTGAACCACTGGCTTCATGACAGGATCTGTAATATCAAGAGATGTAGAAATAATCACTTTCCATCCATGGAGCTAGAGTACAATTCTAAGAAACCTTTCCAATATTGAGTCCTGGGGAAATGATTCCAACATTTTAATATTTTGTAAATGTAAACAGCCTGGATAACAGTTAAAGAGGACATTAAAAAGTCACAGAAATTTAAAAATGGTAAAATATGTTAGAGCTAATCAAATTCTAGAACTTGAATTCAAGTATTGCCAGTTAATCTATTTACTTTTTATATAGTTAATGGTTGAAAGCCCAGAGTTCCACTTTCCTATTCATCATGCTTTCTCTACCACCAAAGCTTCTCTCCCCTCCCCCTTTCTGAACTTAAGGGATCATGCAAATGCTTATCTGCCGTGAAGGTACACTCTCACAGGCCAAATGTATACAGTTATTTCCCTTTCCTGACTTGTAATGTGCCAAAAGCACCTGGCAAGAAGGGATGTAGCAACCTCACATTTTTTTGTGTGTGTTTTGTTTTGTTTTTCGAGACAGGGTTTCTCTGAGTAGCTTTGCGCCTTTCCTGGAGTTCACTTGGTAGCCCAGGCTGGCCTCGAACTCACAGAGATCCGCCTGCCTCTGCCTCCCGAGTGCTGGGATTAAAAGTGTGCGCCGCCGCCGCCACCACCACCTGGCTGCAACCTCACATTTTTATTCACCTTCTGAAAAGTAAATTATACAGCTCATGTATGGTATATGTTTGAAAGCGTGTAGGGGGATTTTTGGAGAGTGGCATATATGAAATTTCATTAACAAGCTAAAGTCTAAATTTCAGTCAACACTGAATCAATTTAACAGTAGGATATGATATATTATTGAGATTTTTATTAAACTTGAAATATAAAAGAAATTCCTGCTAGAGAGAGAAGCAATGAGAAACTAGCTTTATTTTATGAATGTGGCACTCAGTTGGCAAACATAAAGGAACACAAACATTTCTTCACTGACTTTTAGCTCTAAGTAAATGGATAGAATTGGTAATCACATATGCATTCACTATCATTCCAGCAACATCATCAATCTTCAAAGTTCTTTACCCTGTTTGATAAAATAGTGATTTGTGGGCCAGCGAGATGGCTCAGTGGTAAAGGCACTTGCTGTCAAGCCAGAGTTTGATCTCCAGATCCTACATGGCGGAAGGAGTGAAACTACTCCAGCAAGTTTCTTCTGACCTCCACATGTGCTCTGAGGCATGTTCAGGAACACACACCCACACACGTGTAGATAAACAGAGTAGACGTAAGAAAATAGTTACTTGTTCAGAGTTAAATAGCAAAGAGAAGAGGCCCTTACACTTGTCAATGTATTGTTCCTGCATTTTAGAAAGATAGACATTAATAGTCTCTATCTCTGTAAGCTCACAGAGCACAGAGAGGCCAAGGTTGCAACTCCTAGGCAGCCTGTGATTGGATCCAGTACTTCAGGTGTTGATTTCCCATCAAGCCCGCAGTTGAGTTTGATGCTTCTTCCTCAGGCAAATTTCTCTTATATTATTGTTACATTTTTTTTAAATGGAAACTGCATGAGGGCCCAAACAGGTCCAATTCTCCAGCCCAGGGCAAACAGAAACAAATGAAAGATAAGGAAAAACAAGGTTGAAGAAACTAGGAGGGGAGCTGAACAACTTGGGAACATCTGGCATTTTTCAAGGTGGATGTCGTCTACTGGTTTGTTCATTTAATTCAGTCCTTTGTCTTTCCTGGCAAGAGCAAAGGGTTTGCAATAGCATCTTGAGCATGTTATTATGTTTTAAAAAGAAAAATGAATTGTGTACACTGGTTATAGTTAAACACATCCCAGATATCTCTGTGTGAGGATATATGTGGTATGAGATAACTAGGCAGCTGTGACATGGAATAGTCATCCATATCATACACTTGCCTGGAACAAACCTGAAGTTTTCCTTTTGAGCAGGCTTAGATTCTTAAACTAAGCCTATTTACTACAGTTTTTGGTTCCATTTCACTAAATAAATCCAACATTACAATACACAGGTAAGGGCTGTCCTATTAAAACTTGTATGAAAACTGTTGTAGAAGAACTTTATGAAAGTTCCTGTTAGGTATTTTACTTTCCCTACAATTGCAGACATCTGGTCCCACAGCCATTGTCCTAGTCCCCTGTAGCCTCTTCTGCTTCTGCCTGTCTCCTTGCTGCACAGGGGTTGCCGAGTCGGCTATGGCCAGTGCAGTTCTGAGCACTGAGAAGAAAGCAGCAGGAACACAGACAAGGTTCCTCTTTCCATAGACTTCATATTCTAGTCACGGAAGCAAAACAGTAAAAAATAAATCCAGATGCTATTTACAGGTGATAGTAAGTTCGATGGAAGTTTGACGAACAAAGAGAAAAGTACAATTAAAGAGAACGAACAGTGTGTGTGTGTGCGTGTGTGTGTGTGTGTGTGTGTGTGTGTGTGTGTGTGTGTGACTGTGTGTGTCTGTGCACATGGAGAGTGGTTAGAAAAGGCTTCACAGATATGACAACTAAGATGATGCCTAAAAGAAATAAAGGACGCGATATTGAGTAAAAGTTGTCTGGATAGAGTGAAGAGTGAGAACAAAGGACCTGAGTTGTGAGTGTATTTGTCCTGCTCAAGGAAAAGCAAGGGACCAGTGTGGCCAGAACAGAGAGTATAGTGGTCAGAGGCAGAGAATGGGGTCAGATGGTTTTGAAGATTATTGTTAGTACTTTGACTCCCATTTTGAGTGCAGCAGGAAGCTATGGCAGGTGTTTTCTGTGACAGGAGGCAGCAGGAGAAGAAGTACAGAGGCTAGAGAGCAAGCTGTTGTAGTAGTTTAGGAGATGGTTAGAGGTGTGAGCAAGGCAGTGGTAAAGGGTAGGCGAAAGCAGCTGGAGTCTATTTTTAAGGTTAGCCAGTAAGGTTTTCTTTCAGACTGGATGTATGTTATGAGAAGATGGGATGGTCAGTGATGTATGCAAAGCCTGAGCCTGAGGAAGTAAAAGAATCAATATAATACTTACCAAAATGAGATACATTGTCAAAGAAAGAGAAGACAGAAAAATAAGTTGAATTTTGTACATAGTATGTTCAAGGTATGCCACTTACAAATTTTAATAATTAAAAACAAATGCCTGATGGTTAGCTAACTCCAGTCTCCCTCAGAGAACATTTCCCCCAACTTCTATTGTCCTTACATAAAGGACATCATCTTTAATGTTGCACCAAATAAAAATCTTCATGTGATTAAAAACAGGGGCCTTCCCAGGATATAGTCTACAAATGAGAAAATAAAGTGTTCATACTTCACTCTTCCAGCAGCTTTATATAAGTCCTAAGAAAACAGTAAGTTTCATTTATTGCTTGAAAATCAGTTGCTGTGCACTGGGCACCATATATATATATATATATATATATATATATATATATATATATATATATAAAACTAAATCTCAGGAAGCCTTATGAGGTAGGAGATTGTATGATTGTATTAGGGAAGCTTTGAACATTAATGAATTCACTCAGAGTGAGTAGAGCCAAGACCTTAAATCCCAGCAAGCTTGGTATCCTGGGCATCCGCTGATGACCTAGCCTTCTATCTACTACCACAGAGGACTTACCATCAACAGTGACTTGTATCTTCTGACTTGAGGACAGGGTTCCATTTCCCTGGATGTTGACCTTCACAATGTAATTGCCCTCATCAGTGAACTGCAGCGGATTGATGAGGAGAGAGGCATTGGGTGGCATCATGGTGAACTTGTGCTGGTATTCCAAGTCGGGAACCACAGATTCATTCACAGAGCCCAGCAAGTATTTGGGCATCGTGTGGGATCTTTCAAACAGCCATATGATCTGGATCCCAGATGCTGGAGTGTGGAAGCCATAGTGCACGGGGAGGTAGAGGGCCTGTCCCCTGATGCCATGGACAGTGTGTGAAGGCACAGTCACCTTCAGCCCCGAACAAGCACCTGCTATAAAGGGAAAGAAAACTGTGAGTACCCGGAGCCACATCTTCTCATAATACAAAGGTACAGTTGCAGAGAGAACTCAGTCAGATGATAATCCCTTTCAAAGAAGAAGGCTTCTAAGTATTGACTATTCTAGTACCAGTTACAGGTGGAGGTAAATATTTGTCTCTGAAACCTTCTGCATTTGAAAGACTACACCCAGTGAATATGCTGGCTGCATGACTTCCATAAAGACAAGGCAAAAAGGAGAAGCAGAAGCTCTTATCTCCTATCATTACAGAATAATAGAGAAAGGAGAACCGAGAAAGACTCTGAGCTCTAAAGTTCAATAAAACCATTACACACACTTGAAAATAGACTATGTCGACGTCATATTCTGATGAAATTGTGCAATTCCTGAAATATTAAGGGATTACTTCCCTGCAAGAAATTTCTGCAAAACCTTCTGAATTAGCTTAATACTCCACTTTTGGAAGTCCCTCCCCGCTTTTAGTCAAAGCCACACCAAATCTGAGTCACCTAGTAAACAGCACAATAAACTACACTCAGTTAAAACCAGTCATTCCTTGTCCACAGAGGACTCTGATTGGTGTTTGAGGAACAACAAGGGGCAGGCTTGGATTTAACAGAGTGGGGGAGGAGGAGCTCAGAGAGATAGGAGGTCAGTGACAGCCAGGACAAATGGGGAAGGATTTTAAGAATGCAAGAGTCATGGGAAATTTCACTTTACATGAAATTAAAATGTAACTGGAGTTTTGCTATGAGAGGAGGCACATGACTTTTCTAATGATTTATTTGTTTCCCACTAGCTGGGATGAGAATGGACTGAACAAAGAGAAAAGCAGGAACACCAAGGTGTCTCAGGAAGTGACTGTACCAAGGCAGGCAAGAGATGAGGGTGTACTGAGTCATGGTGTACTAAGATGGGGGTGTACCAAGCCATTGTGTACTGAGATGGGGGTATACCGAGCGATGGTGTACTGAGATGGGGGTGTACCGAGCCATGGTGTGCTGAGATGAGTGTGCACTGAGATGAGCATGTACTGAGCCATGGTGTACTGAGATGAGTGTGTACTGAGCCATGGTGTACTGAGATGAGTGTGTACCGAGCCATGGTGTACTGAGCAACACGAGAAATGGCTGCCTCTACCTAAAAGAACAGCTACTGCACTGCAGGGTGGGATCTATAACTCAAGGAGGAGTAAGGAATGTCTTCATGCTCTTGAGTCATCTGGGAGAATGGAGATGCAAGCAGTAGATACATCATGGGACCAAGACAGAGAACTATTAGTTTTGGGGGTGGGGTGGGGAAATCAGAAGTCAGTTTAGGGCATACTCATTTTTAGATGCTCACTAGACATCTAAAAGGCAATGCTGAATGAATATAGTGATTAGGTTTTCATTATTAAACTCATGAAAGGAAGTTTAGGAGAGAACTAGAGGCCTGACGTGATGTGAGGCATGGAGTTTTTCCCAATGTACAGTCTTATGCAGTCCCTGTGTTGTTTGGGTCCGTGAACTCACTGACATGACTTTATCTTATATTTGCATATTGCTTCTTAACTTCTGGAACCTGTAGATGTTCCAATGTATATCATATATACATACATACACACATATATACATTGCAAATGGCACACACACACACACACACACACACACACACACACACACACATACACACCACACATTGCAAATGGACCATTAGCAATGAAAAAAGTCCTTTCAGGATACTATATTTTTAAAACTCTAATTGAAAACTTTTTGCTTCATTTTATATGTGGGTGGTATTGGTATGAAATCACCATCAGAGGAACATTTAGAATAATAGGGTTGTGTGTGTGATTTAAATGTAGGCTATTTTGAACACCAAGAGAAAAAAACAATGGCACAAGGCCAGCGAGGTGGACTAGTGAGTAAAGGTGCCTGTTATCAAGCCTGATAACCTAAATTCAATCCCCAAGACTCAGATGGTGGAAAAAGAGAGCTAACTCTCTGCTTCATGTTGTCCTCTCACCCACTCTCACACTGTAGCATGTGTATACACACACACACACACACACACACAGAGAGAGAGAGAGAGAGAGAGAGAGAGAGAGAGAGAGAGAGAGAGAGAGGTCAAAACAAATTTTTTAAAAATAATGGTGCAGAAGGTTGAAACAGTAATCATATATGCTTTGAGTAAACTTGTAAAGGGGATGAGAGAAATGGGGTGTAGGCTGGGCAGGAATGTGGAATATGAAATTACGTTTGTAGGCACTGGGTATAAATTAGTCAGAAATAGGGGTTGGGGATTTAGCTCAGTGGTAGAGCACTTGCCTAGTCCTCAGCTCTGTTAAAAAAAAAAAGACAAAATAACAAAAAAGACCAAAAAAATAAATAAATTAGTCAGAAATAGAAATGGTGAAGCGGGAGAGTGATAGACCCAGGTAGAATGAAACTGAGCAGGTGAGAGAAGATGGGAGTTAGGGCCAAAGGTTTTCCATTTCGGTTTTCTTACACACACGAAATGATCATCCTCTTCAATTGCCTTCCATTTTCCCTGTTTCCAGGAAACCCCATCTAAATTAACTTATGGAAGGCAATTGGAACAGAGAAGGAAATGGTGCAAAGGTCTGTTTGTCTTTCGTGGTGATTTCCATGGAGAAGCTCAAGCATGTTGATCCCATCCTGTGAGGAATCAAGCTCTACCCACAGTGAGTGCTCTGTTCCCTTCCCAGAGTGGAGAGCTAGACAGGCATGCAGTCAGGCTCCCGGGCCTCTACATGGACTTGGGATAAACACACACTGCTCATTCACTTTAGTCCATCCACATCAAAGGTATTACAAGGTGCACGATTTGTTTCTGTACGGAACAGTACAAGATTGTTAAATTCGGGGTTCTCCCAACTTGAGAGATTAAAAAGAGGGAGTAGGGTGCTGGAATATCTGAAGAGTAGAGTTGCTTGAAGCAAAGGAGTAGTGGATTCTTCAAGGAAGCTGTAGGAGGAAAAAGGAAGATGGGTGAGTAAACCAGTGTCTTAAACTAGTGGTGTCAAAGATGTGTGAAGCAGAGGCTGAGATGGGAGGAGTTTGAACAGCAGGACACTTAGAAAGACACTGGTCCAGTCCTATGGGGCTCCACAGCCACCAGTCCACAGTTCATGGGCTTCCACTAGTGTGGCTGGTCATCTCTGCACATCCTCCCATCATGAAGATGGTTGTTTGGCTCAAACTGTTTTGGGGGGCCACCCAGGCAGGGGGATCGGAATCTGTCTCTGGTCTATGGGCAGGCTTCTGGAATCCGGTGCCTGTGGTGTGACACCTTGCACAGCCTTGGTGCCATGGGAAGGGGCTTGGACCTGCCTAGGCTCAGTGTGCTGGGCTCTGCTGACTCCCCATAGGAGACCTCGATTTGGGGGATGTGGGGTTGTGGGGTGGCTTGGGAGAGAGGGCTGGGAGTAGGAGGAGGGAGGGGGGTTTGTGGATAGTATGTGGAGTGAGTAGAAAATTTCTTAATAAAGAAAAATGAAAAAAACAAAAAAGAAAGAAAAGAAAGGCACTGGGCTTTGGGATGGGAGCTGGGACAGGAGCAGGTCCCGCCTCGAATGTGTGTTTGCTGGACAAATAAAAATGCACCTCTGTGCCTTTAGTTGAAATTAGGGACACAGAGTTTCTTGATAAGCAATAAATAAAAACTAGTTGTTAGCTCATTATTTCTATCTTTTGGAAAGCCAAGTGTAACTTGCACTGTGCCTGTTGGGCTGTGGGCTGCTGTCCTTTTTTTTTTTTTTTTAACTTGACTGTGTATGAAAACATCTACCAGTCATGTGTCAGGGTTCATGTCTGACCTTCGACTCCCTCAGAACTGTGTTCTCCAGTAATTCTTAGATTGCTCACTTGCACGTGGCCCTGAAGTGAAGCTGCTCAGGAACATGTACATTTTCTAAACTTGCAGAGGGGATATTTTATTGGACATTTTGCTAAAGTTGGAAATGTGAAGTTGCAGCAAAGGACACATATTTAATCTTAAAATAGTGCTTAGTCAGCAAACATGGCCTTGGTAAGCGAGCCATTTTAAGTCTCTGCTCGCTGTCTTGTGCGCAAAGAAATACTGGACGGTGCCTGTACCCTCTCTGCTCTCTAATTGTTCAGGGGCTCGATATCCTGAGGTATTTTTCTCAGAGTAGCCACTACTTACATTTCAAGAGGAAAGGTTCACAGGATTTTGAAATAGCGAGTCACAGCATTTAGTCCACGTATTAAGTTGTCAATTCCTGGATGTCCTCTAACAAATTGGCAATTCCATGTTTGTTACCAAGCAATCAAGGGGCTATGGTGGGAATCACATCATCGCCTTGAGAACGCACTGGGAAGAGCTGCGTGGCTGCTGACATAACGTGAGGTGATTGCCTCTGGCACAGAGCAGCTTTGTCGCTGGCTTACTGGTGCGTTGAAGACATTTCCCAGCTCAGCCTAGGAATCCCTGCTAGACTGAGGTGGGGGTGGATATATGAATCTCGAATGCCATTTTAGCCGCTCCATTTTTCTCATTTTGGAGAGGTTCTTGCTTTTCTGTTTTTCTATAATTTAGTCTATGTAATTGTAGTTGGAAAAGACTAGTTGAGATTACATTACTATGCTGGGAGTGGTTGCTAGGAGCTGCATTACTATGTGGTGACACTATCACTAGAATAGAAATGTTACTAACTTTTGAATCTTGAATGTTGGCTCTCAACTATGAGCAGGATGATTTAGAGATTCTGATTAGTTATGAGGAGAGAATTATATTTCACAAGACAGTAAATATAATGCAGATACTGCAGTCTGGAGACAAATAAAGCTACTTCATTAGATCCCAAATGGTGACACATGACTTTAATTCCAGCATGTGGGAGGAAGAGACAGGTGGATTTCTGGGAGTGCAGTCTGATCTACATAATAAGTTCAAAGCCATCCAGGGCTACAGAGTGAGACCCTGTCTAAAACACAACCCTCAGCCCTCCCAAAACAAACAATAGATAAACTACTTTAGTGTAAAAAAAAAATTCTTTTGCGGCAGAGGTTGTTAAATGTACCTCACTAAAATGCTGGCCTGGAACTCAGGGGTCTCCTTCCTCAGCCTCCTGAATGCAGGGGCTGGAGGTGTGCATCATCACAACAGGTGAAAGTAACAAATTTATGTGGCATTTTCACTCACCGTATAAATGGGGAAATTAGTTCACTGGGCTAGTTAAGAGAATGAACCATATATTCAAGTCTTAAATAATATATTGCCAACTGTATTTCTGAATATATTCAGTGCTTTCATATAAAATGAAAATTCTTTATCAAATATGTGTGTTATTTTTTTAATTTGTACAGTATAGTGAGAGGTGATATAGCTTTTAAAATAGTAGTTTGCTTAGAGATTGCTCACATTATTATTATTATTATTACTTATTATTTTATTATTAGGAACAGGATCTTACTATGAGATCTTGGCTGACCTAAAAATCAGAAATATGCTTCTTGACTATGCCTTCCAAGTGCTGGGATTAAAAGTAGGTGCCACCATGCCCAATGCCTATATTATTTTTACAGGACAATTTATAGGTACTGAGTGTCAGCAGGGAATAAGTTTCCTTGTATTACACCTAAAATCTCCCTATCAGGAAAGGCGTGAATCCACTGATAGGACACAGCCGCTTCGAGATTCTGAGACTAAACAGGTAACATTGTTTTCTGTGGTTTGGGAAGCACACATTCTTTCTATTGATGTTTCTTGCTATAAATGTACCAAACCCACGTCTTCAAACACAGTGGCTTACTAATTTAGAAAAATGAGGTTCACCTTGAGAAAATTTTAATTGCTCTTTTCTAGTTGCATGAGAAAACATAAAGGATTAAAGCTTTCCTCAGCCTCTATCTGTGTGAGCAGATAAACTTCAAGAAAGCAAGTGATAGAAATATTAATGGAATTTTAATTTTCAATTGGTATTCCAAACATTTGCACATAAATGAAAATTTTTGTTTTTACTAGGTTGACAAATACTTCCTGAGCTTAAGAGAGCTGTTAAGACCTCCTGCCTTTTAGGCACTAATAGCACCTGGGGAAAACATTGGAAATGCCACTCATAACCTGGCATTCAAAATTACAGCAATAACCTCACTTTAGAGACTTCTTAAGATATATAGTAACAGCACCTTCAAAACGTATATAAAGTTAGGAATACTTGAAAGTACACTGCAAAAATTATCCATGTTCCAACAACAGAGGACTTCTGTGAGCAGTTTTCCTGTATTGAATACAAACATTAGGTTTTACAAAGTGACCTCTACAGCAGCTCTGAATAGTTGGTATCTATTTCCCCATTACCACACACAGTATTAGCAAACACAACACAACTGGTGTTGACTGAAAATAAACTCTTGCATCTTTAGAAAAAAGTAGAAATTAGGAATCTGTATTTTGAAGAGACTATTTATTCATACATTTGGAGCTTACTTTTAAAATCTTTTAAATACAAAGAAAATTCAGTACTTTAAAAATAAAAGGATTTGCATATTCGTCATGTCCTTTACCACTTGCTGCCTTCAGAGAAAGTGAATTTACATAAAGAGGGGAATCGTGGTCGATAACAACAACTTTAATTTTCAATTTGTGATTTCTCCCAAGTGTATTTTAGTCAAATTTCTCAATTGAATTGGTTCCTGAGTTCTTCTTAAGGCCAATTACAAAATCATTATTTGTGAAAAGCTAGAGTCCCACTATGTGAAAATGAAAAACAAATGAGAAACCAACGTAGGATCACTTATTAGGAAAGGATGATGTTGAAATTATGGTAGCAGATGTTTTTATAACAATTTTAAAATGCAGAACATATTATATGTTTAAATTTGATAATGTGACCATATAGGAATTGAGATGACCACAGTTTTGAGGAACAGACACCTTAAAAATTTATGTCAGGTAGTTTTATGTCAGTGATATTTATATACATTATATACAAATGTGAATAATAGTCATGTCAATAATGAAATCTAACAAAATATATTAGTGACAGTAAGGCTTTAAATATCCCAAAAGTCCAAAGCTCAAATTGCTTTATGTATCTATGTTACTCTTTAAAGAATAAAGCCCCCCTTAGAGTTGTATCAGACCAATGTAAACAAAACAAGAAACTAACTTAACCTTTAGATCTATAATAGCAAAGATGGAAAATGGGACATTTGGTGAAAAGAATATTGATGGATAAAAGCACAGAATGATATAGAGAGTTCAAATTATGATAAAAAAGAATGAGAGAAAAATATTAAGATACAGCAAAAAAAAAAATAGAGCTAGTCATTGACAAAGAGAAAAGCTAAAAGTCATTTTGGAGCACTGATCCTCTTAAACACATTTCTCTGTTTTGTCAGTTTAGCAAGAACTTCACATTTTCCCACATTTATATGAAAGAAGAACAGTTTGGGTGTGATCTTTAATTTAAGCAATACCTTTAATTAAAAGAAAAACACCATTATGAATTGCTTTGAATTTCACTGTGTGTTTTTAATTTAATACACTATTAGAACATCTGTCAATTAAAAATTCACTATTAAAGATTATTGAGCCTATCTGTAAGCCCCGGCAAAAGAAGAACCCCCCTAGCTTTTTATACTGCCTTAACTTTCTTAGCGAGTCCCATTGACAATAGCTGTTGCTCCAAGGAAACAAAAGCAATCATTCCTTGAACCTCATTTCTCTTACATGTTCCTCTTTCTTTGCTGGAACAGTGTGTTATTGTTAAAAGGTTCTGAACTGTTCTTCAATTATCTGAGAAAATCTACAGCCCAAAGCAAATATTTGTCTTATGCCTACAAAAAATAAGCCACAAAGAAAACCAACAAAACCCCATAACCCAAACCCCAAATACTTAAAAGCCAGTTCATGCAGGGCCTTACCTATAAGAAGAAAGTATATTTTGCAAAGAAAGATCCCAACCATGCTGCTGAGGGGCTCCATGAGAGCATCCTGCCCCATGCATACGGCGCCCTGTTCTCCGTGGCAAGTAGGTTCATGGACCAGCAGCTGCTGGTTTATTTGCTAGGGAAATTAGCAGTGAGGTAACAGACCCTATCCTGCCTCTTGCTTCTGTGATTTGAATACAGAATGAATGTGTATACAAAGGACACAGGGAGTAGGAACACCTGTTATATGCTTTGCAAGAACACAGGGCTGTGGCTTTCGGAATAGTTTCTTAGTGATTCTCAGTAATTTTTCAGTATAGCTTTAAAAATTATACTGAGTTATTCATAATCAGGAGGAGAAAGACACTCTCTTTGGGTGACCTCATGATATATAAATCCCAAATCTGGTTTCATATCATGAAAAATTATGTGGTTTTGAAATTTGAAAAATTACTTTCTATTGAAAATTGAAGTACTTTATGAATTTGCCATGTAGCTATTTATCTTCATAAAGTTACTGATTATGATGTAAGGACTGTACCAAAGAACCAAAGCAGATAATTAGAGTATTTTTTAGACTTATTTTTTCTTTGTTATATATTCTATTACAAATGGCTGCGATACTTTTATTGAATCTACAGATTCATAGATTTAAAAACAAATCACAGGTATGTTTCTAAGTAGGGACGAGGCATGCATTGTGTATTATTATAATGTATAGCATATGCCAACAGATAATTCAATTTTCTCAGTTGAATCTTAGAGGAAGTGAACCAACAATCCATAAAATCTTTACCTGTGTATTCTGCCTACATCTTCTCATCCTAACTCCTTTTATTATCATGGAAGTAGATGGTCTGAGAATTGCTGCTTAATTTGGTAAGTTACAAGTGAGCTATCATTAAAAAGGCTCTGGCCCAAGCTTTATGTAAAAAAAACATTACTTAAAAAGCAAGTAGAATTTCAGCACAAGTCGTTTTCAACAGTGAAGCTCCGCTGAAGGAATTCAGTGACAAGAGGAAGAAAGAAGGCATAGACTTTCATTCTAACTGCTTAAACAAAGACTGTTGTTCAAATATTAAAAATAAAAAAGGGACAATGGCTATTCTGGAAACCAACTTTGGAAATACTCTTTATATCAAAGCCCCCAACTTGTTAAGAAAGTGTCTAAAGGCAAAGGCAACTCCTTTATACAAGTCAGTCTTTTACAATGCTCCATTCCTCAGAAATATGTCAAGAGCATCCTCAGCCCCAAGCAATGACAAGTTTCTCTTCACTCTCTGAATCTTGCACACTCATTTATTGCAGCGTTAACCATATTCGCTTTAGTTCATTTGCTTAGATGTATACTTCTCAGGTCCTTGACTACAGTGAACGTCGTAGTCATGGACAGTTGGCACCTAAGCATAGTGCTCATTTTCCTTAACATGTTTCCCCAGAAATAAACTCCTTGCACTCTTTAGCCTAAGCTGTCTTCGTCTTAATTGCTCCTTTAAGAAATGCACACTAATTTTCATATTAAACGGTGCAACGTCCCATTGGAAAGAAACATTGGACTTAGATACCACACAAGCTCCCTCACTCCACTTAGATCAGTCTTAACACAAGCTGCTCCTATTAAATAAAATTTTTATAGTGTCCTTAAACCAAAGTATAATTTTTTTTTAATGAGGGCTCCATGATCCTTGCCAAAATGTGAGAAACAAAGACAGTAGAGTGGGTTTTTCCTAGTGTCAAATGTACAGCATTTAAGGGATTTGTAAAAATTCCAGTATTTTCCTCATTTTACCTTAAGATATACATCTTGTGACAGAAGATAATAGGTGATATAATAAGAATTTAAATACCTGAATGAACCATTCTTGTGCTGTTTTTCCTGTCATTACATACATTAAAAAATTTGCAATACTTGTGTGTTTTGTACAGACTGTATACCTTGACCAAGCGCCCTCTAGTGGTATGTTGTAAGTATAACGGCTTACGAGAGTAATTTGTGAATTCAGGAAATTTACATTGAATTCACACAAGCAAATTTAACTTCAAGTGCTGCCAAACTGACAGAATTCTTAAAAATAGTTCCAAAGTATTTTGTCAGTATAAGAAAAATTCTTCCATACACATGGCATCACTTGGAGGCAGAGGCGGGTAGATCTCTGTGAGTTTGAGGACAGCCTGGGCTATACAGTGAGATCCTGTCTGGGGCTGGGGACAAGGGTGGGATGGGATTGTCTCAACATTATTTTATAGCAAGTTCATAATCTATCAACTGTTTTGGTTTTTAAAAGGGGGGACTATATTCTCACTCTTTACTGGTCATAGTTATAGTTGCATTAAAAATGATTAACCTACAACAATCTCTGTCCATGATGATTGCATTCCCAGGAGTGCAAGGAGTCACTGGGAATGCTTGTGGAGGGGGGGGGGAAGGGAAGGAGAGAGAGAGAGAGAGAGAGAGAGAGAGAGAGAGAGAGAGAGAAAGAGAGAGAGAGAGAGATTAGAGCATGGCTGCTTTCTGACCTCTCCAGTCACACATCCTTTACTGTCTAGTTCATTTAAATGATTAGGCTGGTTTTGTTTACACAATGGACATCTGCTACATGCATTTCAAGCACTTACATTCTTTAATACATATCCCTTAATGGAATAGCAAAAGCAACAGAGAAGAGCTGGTGACATCCTTAAATTGACAGGAACAGTTGTGTATAAGATGAACTGGGGGGGGGGCATTCATTGTTATAATTAATACTGTAATTACATTTGATTCTGAGGGGCTGTACAGTCTGCAGGAAGAGCTGACCCCTTGAGGAGGCAACTGCATATGCAGATTCCTGTGGGAGCCACCAAGCCTCTGTACAGTTGGCTTGAGAACTGCTGCCTCCCAGAGGGCCGGTTTTTCTAATAAACGTTAAACTGATATAGTTAAAAGGCACTGGTGTCGTGTCATGATTTGGGAATCACTCCTCAGCACAATACAGGAAACCTTTAAGCACCTGAATAATCAGTTTACAATCTGCAATAGTCTTAGACAAGTTCCTTAATTTCCCCACACCCGATTCTTCATTTTTAACACGGAAATAGTAACTCCATAAGGTGCTCATGCATATGGGCTTGGATGTGTCTTTCTTTCTTTTTATTTTTATTATCCTTATTTGTTTATTTGCATTTTTTTTTTTGAGAGAGAGAGAGAGAGAGAGGGAGCAAGCAAGCTTGGAGTTGGTAGGTGGAGAGGCGGGGCCAATCTAGAATGAGTTGGGGGTGGGAAAACCTGATCAGAAAATATTGTATGGAAAACAATTTGTAATTGCAAAAAAGGAGAAAAAGGTTCTCATGCAGATACATGAGGTCATACACATGAAGCCATTAACAGAGTCCCTTCCAATTTGTAAAATTTCAGTGTTACCTACTATTATTAGCTCTGAGTTTGCTGCCCCCATAATCTCATGATTTGAAATCCTTGTAACATTGAGTCCCCTTAGCTCCCCTATTACTGTCTCCTTTGTAACTTAAGAGTGACACATGCTCTCAGAATGACTGACAGCTGTCATGACTTGCCTTTGCCTAAGCAGGTAGGAAAATGATGGTAGAGGATTAGACGAAATCCTTTGATGTTATTAGAGCTCTTTACAGGGAATGCCAAGAATGGAGAGGAACCTAAGGCTGACCATCAGCACCTTAGGGTACCTGCCTCCCCCTTCTCCCAGGCCACACCCAGAGCCACTGGGAAATCCCACCTTCCAGGACACGGTCTCATTACCCCTCCCACGCCCAGCCCAGTGCCTGCTCTAGCACTCCTAGAGGGCGTCTTGTCAGTCTGGACTATCTAGGGTCTCCTCAGAGTTTGTTTAGCTGACTGGCCAGAACACCTAAGTCTTAGGCACCAGCCTCGGCTAAGCCGGTTCCAAGTACAGGTGGTCACTCGACCAACAAGATTTGCTGTTGGCTAGAGCGTGGCTTCTTGGGAAATGTAGTACCCAGGCCGGCCTTCTTCTACGACTGCAGCCGGAAGACTACACTTCCCAGCATGCTCAGCGAAAGGAAGGCTGACCCAGCCGGGCAGCTCCACGTGACTACTCACTATGGCTTCCCTGTGTTGTAGCCGGCTGTCTGGTGGTCTTGTGTGATTTGTTAGTTCTCAGCGCCAGGGTAATCGTCTCTCGACCTCGACATGCAAAAAATCAAATCTCTAATGACCCGGCAGGTGAGTCTTGTAGTCTGAAGCAAACAGGTCCTTCCTCCCGGCTGGGAGAGGAACCGAGCGCCCAGACCCCGGGCAGTGGTGGGCGGAGGCTTAAATTATAGGTGGTGGTAGGTCTTAGGGGCGCTGGGCAGCAAAGTAGTACCCTGGAAAATTCACCTGAGCCTCCTTAATCCGATCTCGACCCTTTGTGGGTAGTGTCCTCATAGACACAGTCGTTTAGACAAGGCCAGCCAGGGAGTTGGGCTGTCTTTGTCTCCCCTCTGCTTTGGCTTCCTTTCCAGGACAGCCTCAGCTGCTTTGCAGCGTCCCCCTCATCCTGACTGGCGGTGATTTGCCAGTAGGTGTCCTAGGTAGGGACATGGGTCTGTGCAATAGAGAAGACTGGAAAAGAGCTAACGTGAAGAAACAGGACTGTTTGTAGGCAACATTGGTACCGTTGTGGTTCGGGGGCAGCTCTCCAAACCTTGTAGTTGTTTTCTGGATGTGAAAATGAAAATGACAGTTGCTTTTCTGTTCCTCCTATCTCAGTGTACCGCTGTGAAGGTCATCAGTAAGTTAGTGTATGCGAACATTCTTTGTGTATTGCTACTTAAAAAAAAAAAAAAATCCTTGTTATGGCAAAACAGTGTCTTTTTTGTTCTTGCCAGAATGATAATTCACGAATAAGACTGCTCTGTGTCTCAGCTTCCTTCAAGAAGGTGCTGAAATTTATTTTTTTAGGTATTGATCACTTTATTTCAGAAACCTTTGTTTTGACTGTAGCATATATATAGAATTTACTATTTTTCTTCGTTTTAATAAGAAACAAGCATAGTTTAGATGAAAGTTTTAAATCATTGTGGCTTAAAATGTTGGTAGAATCCTTTCACTAAAGTTTCACTTGTCATGTTTTTTCCTAACAAAAGAAAACAGGAATACAAATGACTTCCTTACATACTTGAGAATTCAGAATTTTAGCGATGGTGGGACAGTTTCATATAATTTCCGATAGACAGTACTTACATGATCCTGGTATAACAGTTTTCCCTTTTTGAGGAAAATATGATTGGTGTCAAGAAAGTAGAGAAAATGTTCTGTGAATAATAAAAGTCAAACAAAGAAGTAGGTGAGTAGAGGCATCTAGCAGTCCTTCACATTTGAACACTGGTGCTTCCTGTTGCTTCTTACCTGAGAAGGAGTTTGGAGGCTGTTCCATCCTGAGTGGGGAGGAGAGAGAGCAGATAAACTCAGAGCTGACATGCAGCCCCTCAGGTGCTAGCCAGTTACGTGCTGGTTTTCTTTCTGTCTGCCTGGCCCTGCTTGGTAAGCAGTATGCTCATTTGTCTGTTATGCCACTTGTAGCCTGCCATGGGGCTGCAGTCCTTAAAGCTGGTGCTCAATTCCATTTGTTACCTGGGTTACCAGAGGTATGTAGTAGCTTTGGTGATTTGAGTTTTTGGTTTTGAACCTTACCTTGTGAATGAGTGGGAGAGAAGAACCAAAAAATTCCGGATAACTGATGTTAATATATTTATAGTGTTTGTAAATGTAGTGCAGACTGTGCTGAACTTGCTAATTCTTAAACCTCAGTCAGTTTATTGAATTATAGTAGGTTATATCTGTGTTTAATTGGAGAGGAAAAAAATCTTCAGATCATATGCAGGAAGCTGGAGCTGTACTTTAAAAAAAAAAAAGTAAGGTAACGTTAGGAGGTTTATACAAATGTGTGGCCCTCCTAATTTTATGTGTTTAAGGCTCTACATATCTAAGGTTTCTATATATTTGATTATTATGCTATTAATGAATATTAAAGAGAAATGAAATTCTGGTGTATGAAATTTTAATTTTATTTGTGTTCTCTCTCTCTCTCTCTCTGGCCATTTTGATCTTTCTTTGCAGAAGATTCACAGGGAAGGATGCACTTTGCTATCTGGCCTTATTTAGATGAGATCTGTTACTCACTATTCCCCATTATGCTGGCCTCTTTTCTTTCAGTTCAATCAACAAATTGAATTGAGCATTATGTGCCAGGCACTATTCCAGGTTTGAAAGAGGCATCAGTGGATAGAATAGACAAGTTCTAAGGCAGACATGGTGAGCAGTGCTTGAGGGAAAGAAGGTAAGCAGGCTTGGGAATTTTGACAATTTAGCATCAGTTACATCTTTACATGCAGGGTGGGCATAGAAAACCTCAGTGGGAAGATAATGCAAAAGACCTGAAAGAAGTGAGGAGGTGAGCTAGGTGGGCAAATACCAGCAGAAAAACAAATTCAGATGCCTCAATGTGGGCAGAGTAAAGGGAGTAAGGGGAAAGACCTTAGGAGATGAGGTCAGGATGAGGGCATAGAGCTGAAGGCAGGAAGCAGGATCACACTGAACAAGGTAATAGAAATAACGACTTTTATTCTGAGTGAAGTGACAGACAGAGGAACCATGTAGTCTGATAGAGCACTCCAGAAAGGCCATTTTGGCCCCTGTTTTTTTAGTAATAGACTGAGGAAGGAAAAAGCAAGAATTGAGAGATGACTGCAGTGGCCCATGTGGTAAAGAGTATGGGCCCGATCCAGGGTGCTAGGGGTGGAGGTGCACAGAAGAGGCTGGATTGTGGACCTGTTGTAAATGGAGAGCTAGAAAAATTTCCTTATGTGTGTGTAAATGTCAAGGATGGTCCAAGTTGGTTTAACTCCTGTAGATAGACAATTGAATTTGACTCTTTCTGAGATGGAGGAAATAGGAGGGGGAGTGATTTGAGTGAAGAGGCTTTTAGACTTGTAAAACGCTGCTTAGATATTTAAATAGAGAAAAAGTAGAGACTTCACCAAATGTATCTGAGTTTATGGGCAGGAATCTGAGGCATAGATAAACCTACAGGAGTTACAAGTGTATGGCTGTAACTTCTTAAGCTACAGAGAAACAGACAGACAGACAGCATTGCCTGAAGCCAAGTGGAGTGACTGTAGATATATGAAAAGCCTTTTCCACTCCATGTTGAGAGATAGATTATGCAGAGTTGAATATGAAGGAGCTGTCAGTTTTATGAAGTCTTAGCAACTCGAATGACCACCAGCATGTAGCAGATGCTTAATAAATATTTACTGAATATTCATTAAGCTAGATAGAGAGAAAAACATAAAGAACAAGGCTTTGAAAGCTGCTGTAGATCAACCAGGTAAGACTTGGGTGAGAGCTAGATTTGGAACCTGACAACAACACTTACTTACTTTCACAAAAATTATTTAACTTTTATTTTATGTCCATTGATGTTTTGCCTGCATTTATGTCTGTGTGGGGGTGTCAGATCCCCTGGACCTGGAGTTACAGACAGTTGTGGCTGCAATGTGGTTGCTGAGAATTGAACCTGGGTCCTCTGGAAGAGCAGCCTGTGCTCTTACCGCTGAGCTAACATCTCTCCAGCCCTGACACTGGCACTTATGAAGTGGTAGGGAAGAAATTCTGGCTAGGGTAGGCTCAAGAGAAACATGGGGGAGAGAGTTGGAGAGAATTTGTGAACACTCAATCTTGCTAAAAAGAGAAGGAAACACAAATAGTTGCAAATGTCCTTTTGTTCTGATAGAACATAATGGCTAGTCTCATAAGAGGAACAGAGGTTCGTATAGCTGTAATGGAAGTGTCTTTGTTATTGGTCTGATGTGGACAGAGAAAGTGCAAAGTCAGGTGTATTGATGCTGAAATTTATATATGCTTAAATTGTAAAGAAAAAAAAAGCAAAGAGAATAAAAGATAGTGGATAGTGGTGATAACAAATGTTTTTGTTTACTAAAAGTAGAGCACCACAGTTACAGCAAGGAATTTGTGCCTTAGATGAAAATAGCAGAAAACTAACTTTATTTTGGTAAGAACTAAAAAAAAAAAAAAAAAAAGATGATGATGAAAGGGTTAATAACCTATAGTCTTAAATTACAGTTGAGTGCCAGATATATTTATAGACAGCTAGGTCCTTATTTTTTCTTCATTTCTGTTTTGTTGAAAGAAAAGCCATTTTTCTGTGATCCTAGTAATACTAAGAATAATGGTTAAAACTCAAGGAATGTTTTCAAGGTAGCTGGTCCCACTTTGGTTTCTCATGGGAGCTGTCTCATTCTTTCTAACAGTCCCTGAGTTATCACATGGTTGGGGTATAATCACAAAACATGGCTGGCTGGGAAGGTTGTGCAAGGATGCAGGAGAGTCAGGGTACAAACCAGGTGGTCTCCCATTCTCCTGGCTCCTGACATAGGGCTTCCAACTTTTATTATTCTTATTTTGTACATTTGGCAGAAAGCTGCCATGCTTACTCTTGATAATTATGTAGTAATTTAGAGGTGAAACCTTTTTCTAGATACAAGTATATATCACACTTGCATTCTAGCATTTAGGGAAAGAGGCAGACATGCTATATTCACGCAAAGATTTTGTCAGATTAGTTAGCTTTGAAAACATGTTTAAAGACATGCTAATTACACTTTGAAAATGGTATTTGAGTAACAGTATCGTTTGAATTATCATTGAGTAACAGTATCATTAATGAAGTTTTACTTCCTATGTGTGTAGTGTATAGCTAATATATGTCTGTGGAAGTTTAGTTGTCTAAGTCAGCCTTGCCATTTTTGATGCTGTGCCATCATGTGAGAAACCCAATGTAGGACAAACAGCCCAAGCCCTGCGACAGGCTCCAACATGTACTCCATTGCAAGGCATATTAGACTACAGTAGACTTTAGTGTTTCTGGAAACTGCAGACTGCAGTCAGTTGCATGCTCCCAGGAGAACAAAGTACTGAGTAGTTGGAGAGTGGAGCCTGCACAATAATTTCTACCCAGTAATTCTGTCTGTCTGTCTGTCTGTCTCTGTCTGTGTGTGTGTGCGCGCGCGCGCGCGCGCGCGCGCTCTCTGTTTGGAAACTTTGCTAGCCATTGGACAATAGAGGCAAATACCATTTGCTTTTTCCTTTAACCTGAGACTTAAAGTATGAAGGAAGTATGTGCACTTAGTATTTAAAACTTCACTGATTGGGCTGAGAGATTGTTTTGAAAATGTCTATAACTGTGTTTCTGAAGCATTAACAATCCTTTGAGTCATCTGAGGTGCTAGTTAAAGTGCAAATTCCTGATCCCAGTCCAGAAGTACCTATTCCTTAGTTTCATGGTAGGGCCCTTGCATCTTTAAAAGTTACCTGGATGATATTACTGGACACAATCTTTAGTTATGCTGGGAAGTACTGTATGCCTTGAAGCATAGGGATTTAGGAAGATTCCTAAGATGAGATACTTCTGAAGCTGGTGATGTGTTGGTTTTCTATTTTTTGGAGACAGGAGAGAGTGATAACAGGAAATAAGGATGGGTGGACTGGATACTCTGGGAACAATGGTAGAAAATATTGTTATAAACCTGTAGATGTGGCTGGTGTTATTTCCTTGCAAGCAAGACAAGCACCCTACATCTTACAGAGAACAGTGTTTGAGTATGAAGTAACTGACAGAAGCACACCATACATTTTGGTGACTAAGGACCCCAAAAGGTCAGTATAAGGCACCTAAAGGGCAGTGCAGCTATGTTAGAAATCTCTCCTCAAAATAACGTCTAGCTGCTTTTGCCTAAAGACTAATGTCAGTTCTTTAAATAGCGTATTTTAAAGATGGGGCTTTGAAATGCAGTTTAAATGCCGAGTTCTTTCTGTCTTCCCAATTTTCCTTGGTATATGTAAGGCTTTCAGAATCCTTCACTTGATGTGCATATAGACGGTACCACAGTGCTAAAGAATGGCTGGAAACAGTGAGACATGGAGTTTATGTCTTATCTTAGGCAGCAAGAATTGGCTACATTAGTGAGAAATAGTCAAGGTTAACAAAGGGCTTTAATTAGCATTTTTAAAAGTGTTGAACTAGAGCGGTTGGTTAGTGTATTTTTATCTGTAAATCATGAGACTGTTGCTTGCTTGGATCCTTTTTTAAGGTGAATTTGTTAATGATGGTGTCATGTTTACCTCCTTTGGTTGTTTTAAAGTTGTGGTTAAGTTAGACTTCTGCTGCTGTGCTGACGGTGCCACATGACACTCTTATTTAAACTACTAAGAGCACATCCTTGCTTTCATAGCAGACCATATGTATTGTAATAGTTGGTCTTAGAATGTATACTCTCTGTATTTTCAAGAAGGTAAATCTCATTTGAAAACTGTCATGGCTGTTTCACTAGGTGTGTTCAATCCTTTTACAGTTCTTTAGCACAATTAAATTGTGTTTGTGTCTTTTTGTCTTTTTTAAGGGTCTGAAAAGCCCTCCGGAGAGCCTCAGTGATCTTGGTGCCTTTGAGAGTCTTCGGGTCCCTGGAAAGGTATTGATCTACATGTGTGGTGTGACTTCTCACCTCCACAAGAGCAGACTTACTGCCTCTGTGTGCTAATTGCTTCCCTGAAGCGCTGCTTCCCACAGCAGGTGGTTGCTGGGCTAAGCCAGGTGATGTTTGTGCTTTCATTATGAGGGGAGTCAGTGGTAGAGTCCACACTGCCAAATTAATAAAGTTAGGGTTTATTATATCAAATTCCTGGCTTGAAGGCAGATATATATGTATATTTTGCTTACTTTGTTGCTATAATTTAAAAAGTTAAAGTAATTTATTAACTGACTTTTTAATGCTGTAGCATTACGAGCCCTGAAGTATATTTAATTATGTTTTTCCTTTGGGCAGAGAATTTTGAATAAACCAGTGAAACCCAACTTATACTAAGTCTGATGCATTTCAGATTTTAATTTCCTAATATTCATGTGAACATCTCAGTTTACAAGTTTAATGTTTACCACTTGAAAGCTAGCTGCCTTTCCCCTGGAGACCGCCAGCCATTGTTAACCCTGCTGCTGGTGTCTGTGCTGCTGCTGGTGCCTGTGCTGCTGTGAGCTGTGCTGTGGATCACAGCTCCGCCACCGATGAAGGACTTCAAAGGGGTTTAATTGGAGGATTAGTGTGTGTGTGTGAGATTTTTTTTTTTAACAGCTGTTTTTTTTTTGAACCCAGGGTCCCCTGCTTGCTAGGAAAGTAATCAATCTATCACTGAACTAAACCTCCAGCCCCTGAGCATCATAATTAAAAACACTCTTCTGCTGTGTCTGGCATCTCAATACAAGAAGCTTTTTTTCTCTTACTATAATTTCTTTTACATTTTTATTTTATTATATGGGGTTACATAAGGCATCTTCATACAACTCTATAATGCACTTGGGCACATCCCTCTCCACAGCCTTTTGCTGTCCAGATGGTTTAGCTTCTGCTTTTATGTCATTTGTACGTAACCAATTTTATGTATTTATAGAGCCTTGGACCTGTAAATGAGAGAGAATATGCACTGGCTGTCTTTGAGACTGAGTTACTTTGCTTAATATGATCATTATGTCTGTTTTTCTGTAAATTACATAATGGCTCAAGAACCTTCCATTATGTATGTAAGTCGCATTTTCTTCATCTATTCCTTGTTGTTGGAAACCTCTGTTGGCTTCATAGCTTAGCTACAGTGACTAATGTTACAGCGGACATTGATGTGCAAGTTTATCTCTACTATGTTGCCAGGAGTCTTTGGGTAACTGCACAGAAACTGTATACGGAATTGCACAGTAGGTCAGTTTTTAGTTGATTATGGGTGGACTGGTTTACAGTCCCACCAGCAGTTCCCATCCTTGTCAACATATGTGCTGTTTCCTTAATACAGGGCTTTCCTTGTTCAGTTCTCCCAGGCTTCTCACACCCCAGTGTCTGCTCTCATCTCCTTTAGACACCTTCACCAGTGGAGTAACATCTGCACTTACTGTTAATCTTTATTGGAGTTCATACACAAGCATAGTGTCTCTGTATGATAAAATGCCGATAATCCTTTTGCATGAAGTAGTTCAGACAAAGACTTGGGCATCATATATATGTGTATATAATTATGTATGTATATAAAATTATAAAATATGTTATAAATGGATGTGGTGCAGTTAGGAAGTAAGGACTAACCATACATCGTAACTGATAAGCAATTGTTTTTATTTATTTGATGAAGAAAAAAGATGATTATACATTGTGGACCTACTTTGAATTTAATTGTATTATGTTTCAGAATCAGTGTCAGGTTGATGGGTGAATCTCAGTAAAAATATATGAATTTCTTAATAGAAATGGTCTGTTGTCGTTAAACCTCAAGATCTGTTTTTTTTTTTTTTTTTTTTTTTTTTTTTGCAGTAGCGGCAGTGGGTTTACGTATAGTTTTCCTATGGACCCTTGACTGTGTTTTATTGAGATATGTGGCCCTGGGTAGAGTGTACAGGTTCAGGTGAATGTCATATCTAAGCACCGGTCTTTTTGACAACATACTAAGGAGTTCCTGGATGGTAAAGTAGCTAATAGGAAGTGATGCCTCTGATGTAAGCTGCAGCTAGCCTCGTGATAAGAAAGCCTCCCAAGCTCCTCATGCCTGTTCATTCTCTGCTTGCTGACAGCCTCACAAGAACTAGGGACTGCAGTGCTGCTACCCTCTCTCTAAATGGCTCTACATACACAAGAGCCGTACAGTACAGAATGGTGATGCTCTGGTTGGTAGACTGAGTTTGATGTGAATCAGGCTTGCAGTCCCTACTGAGCATGACAGCTAAAAGAACTCTGGGATTGCTTACTGAGTGTGGCTTACTTTAATGCAGAGCATTACACATACATACATACACACATATATATATCTATATATCTATGTGTGTATATATATGTATGTGTATATATATGTATGTGTATATATATGTATGTGTATATATATATTTTTTCAGCATTCTGAAGGTTGATGTTTTCTTCTTGTAATCTTCCTGTGAATTTTCATTAACAATTTTGAGCATCGACTGTGTTCTAGACACACTGTAGGAACTGGCAGTACAGCAGTGGAAAGACAGGTCCTTCCGAAAAGCTGAGGCTTTGCTCTTGTTACATTCATGTCAGAGAAGGCACATAGTAAACAAGATGACTGGAAATTATGACAAAAACCTTGAAGGAGAATAGGTGACGAGATGAACTCAGTGAGGCTGGGTTGCTCTCCTTGAAGTGTGTTCCCTCATGTTGTGTTGCAAGAGTGGTATATGTTTCAGAGATCTTGAAATTCTGTAATCTATCTCTTGCATGGAAAATACAGTATATTGCTGGGGTTAAAGCTACTTAGTGGTGGGTTAAGATGGATGTGTTGATACTTAGTTTATGCTACTTATGTAATTTAAATGCAGTGAAGAAACATTTAAATACTTCCACTTAATGGCATCACCACACACATAAATATATAGGCAGAACATTGAAAATAATCCCTCTGTTCAAGAATGAGCTTGTTTCTTTTTCTTTGTAATGCTATAGCATTCCTGAACCCCAGAGTATATTTAATTACGTTTTTCCTTTGGGCAGAGAATTTGAATAAACAAGTGAAACCCAATTTATACTAAGTCTGATATATTGTAGATTTGAATCCCCTAATATTCAGCTCCGTTTACAAGTTTAATGCATGAATTCTTTTTTCTTTATTATAATATCGTTCAAGTTGGAAGAAGAAACTCTCAATTCAGGAAAGAAATAGATTAGCTTGAGTTGTGATATATTGCAAGGCTTTAGAATAAAGAATAGAATGTATGGGAGTGGATTATTAGGATGGATCATATTACTGTTGGCTAGGTTAAAAATGATTAATGTTTGCAGATTCCATGCTGGTTCAATTCCCTAGGAAAAGGAGGGCAGTGAAGGAGAACTGAAGAGCCAGAAGACCTGCTTCTTTTGTGTTTGTTTGTTTGTTTAGTTGTATTTTTTGAGACTTGTGTAAGTACTGTTGGTGGTTGGGAATCGTCTTCATGGTGGTGGAGAGCAAGGAGCAGTTGCAGGGCAGGTGCACTGATGCAGGGTCCTCTGGAGACTGATGTAAGAGGGTGACGGGGTCTGTGCTGGCTTGTTACTCGGATTGCAGGCGAGCCTGCTGATCAGGTGATGCAGACCTGAGGTGGAGAGATGAGGGACATTGAACACACAGAGTCCAAGACGGAGGATCTCACTAGATGTGGGAGGTGAAAGACTGGAAAGCACCGAGGCTGGAGGTGCTGTGGTGGCTTCTCTCAGCACAGAGCTTATTCTTTTAAGAGGGTCTGGAAAAACCTTAAAACTAACGAAAAACAAAGAGGGTCTGCACTGGATTTTTTCTGCCTGATTCTCCGTTTGTGCTGTCCCTTCCCTCCAGCATTAGGGTCTCATTATTGGCAGAGAGTTTAATATTCATTGAAGCTGAGAATTATTTTTAAAGATAGCTTAAAAATTTTAATGTTTCCAACGTCATTATCTTCAGTGTTTTTCATATAATAAATTAGAAATATAATAAAATCCTGGACTTGGGATTTCTCTGTGCAGCCCTGGCTGTCCTGGAGCTCGCTCTTTAGACCAGGCTGGCCTTGAACTCAGGGATCCATCAGCCTCTGCCTCCCGAGTGCTGGGATTAAAGGTATGCGCCACCACCAACCGTCACTCGACATTGGGTTGACATTTTTAACTGATTACAAGAAATAAGTACAAATATTTTTGCAAAGGATCAAATACAAAATTTGATTTTTTTTTTGTGATTTTTAAAACTATCAAATGCAATAAATTTGTATGGTTAAAATCATTTTTATTCATTACTTCTTGCATAAAACGATTAAAATTCTTTTATTGCCTAATTTTATTTAAGTCTAGATTAAAATTGTCGTATTTTAACAGCCTTGTACAAGTGTTCAGAAATTATTTAGCTGAGTTCTCCTTCCAAATTGTAATGTAACCAGTCTTCCACTAGATGGCACTGAGAACCCGAAGAAAACAGGGTAGGCTTTAAAGCCTGCTTATGTAAAAGCACAGAGACAAACTGAGGAAGCCGCTGCATTTGATAGATTATTACTGTTGTTCTAGTGGGAATATGAGAAAATGTGCCATTTCCCCATGTAATCAAACATCTTGCAATTCATTATAATCTTATGTGGTACATGGTTTTAGGGTATCTGAGATCTGAAAATAGGTTTTGAATTGTTTCATTTGGAAGTAGATCAAACCTATATCTATCTGTTCAGTGATTTATGACTTTAATAATACTGATCGAATATTGAGAACCGTATTTTTTTCTTCCTATTCTTTGTGTGTAGATTTTGGCAACTAAATTTATTTTTTGCTTTCAGTTAGAGCTCTAACGTGATGTTAGCTCTATGAGACTGCAGCAGTTATAACAGAATGTCATTTTTGTGTTGCCGTCTTGGCTGGTGAGAGAAAGCTAACAGTTCAAAAGAGAAAGCCGAGCAAGACAGGGAAGCAAACGGCAAATGTGTGCTTTAGAAGAACAGAGTCTCTCCTTCCCACTGTCCTTCCAGCACACACAGTCAGTCTCTCCCTCTGTCCGTCTGTCTCTAGACACTGCCATCTAGGTATATAATCAAGCATATGTAAATGGTGGTGTGATAAGGGGGGAGTTGAGGTTCCAGTATTTATTAATTGTCTGCAGAGTTTTGATTATAGCCTATGAACTGAAGAATTTCATGTCAATTTACATGACATAATTATGTAATTTACTTGAATAAAAACCTAAAACTAACTGTTAGGTGTTTGAGCTGTTGTGTGTGTTGGCTTTAACTGTGAGGGGGGTGTTGTGCAGTTACAACTAGTTACTTTTGGATTGACTTTGGCTCAATTAGTATGGAGTTTGGGATAATTTGAAAGTAATAGCTAAATGCAAAACTTAGTTATTTTTTTCTTAAGCACAGATGCATTCTCTTAAGAGATGAATCCTTAGTATGAAATTGCTTTGTAAAGTGATCGTCTAGTTCCTTAGATACCATAAACATCCTAGAAATGTTTTCATAACATCTTTCATTTGAGGGCTTAAATTGTTTTATGGATTTGAATCCCCATAAAACCTTTTGTGTTTATGTTGAGATAAGAAGTAGCCTGGCTAAAGCAGAGATATTGACTAAAATGTCTGTTATGATCGTTTTTCATAAAGTTACATTCATATGTGCATTTTATGTGTTTGCTCATGTAGTTTTATCTGCCTCCGAGATAATAAAAGTGGAAGAGCAGCCTCGGTGGTAATGTATTCAACCTGTGTGAGGGGAAACAGCTCTAAACATCAGGAAACTCTTGGTCTGACAGTCTGCTAAAATAATCCTGCTTGCTTTATGCTGTTAATGAAACACTGAACATTTATGCTTACTGTTGGTACAGTTTCTGACACAATGGCATATCTTATATATTTTAACTAGAGGAATACATAATTCTGACGCATATACATACATGGATGTTCCGCTTCTTGGAGAACATGTATTTTTTTTTTTTTTTTTTAAATCAGGGCTCTTTATTGCTTGACCCTGCGGCATAATTTCAGAGTTGCGTTTTGTTTTGTTCCTCAGCTTAGACTTGAATTTCTCTCTGTTCTTCTGTCAGGTTGAGAGCACTTGTGCCTCGGTGTCTTTTGTGTCTGTCCTTCCCTCTGCTCAGCCTCTCCGGGCTGTTTATTTGTTCGTGGTCCCTCTTTAGTAACCGGTTAGGGCGACGCAGAATTTCACTCACCCCTGGCTGCTGTCATCCAGGAGAGTTTTAACATGTTGAGAATAAAATGGCTGTTGTTAGCTGTAGCTCCTCCGGCTGAGCAAGGGAAGGCAGTGGAGCTTGTGGATCGGGCTCGCAAGCTCCCGATGGCAGTGTGGGGCGAGCTGGTTTGCTCTTCTGCTTCTCTGCGTTCACTTCCTCTGTCTGCATTTAAATCCGTGACTTGAATTGTTCCTTTCCAGCTTTAATTCTGAGGTGCATTGATGTACATTTTCTGTATTTTAGTGATTAGCAGTTAAGTGTTGTTGCATTTTATATAGCCTTGTTGGCAGATTAGGTTGGATTTTCACATTTTAGAGAGCATTTACACTACATTAATCTTAATACTCATTTAATCATATACTATAAACCAGAACACTTACTATAAAATAAATCCTTTAAACACTTCATTAATAATAGACAGTTGGCAAGACTGAACTGTTTAATTCTAAATTAGTTTGACTATCTCATTATTGTAACCTTTTTTCTTAACATATTTTGATATGCCATGAAGAATTTTATTTGGTTCTATTTTTTCTCAAGTTTGCCTTAAATTTTTTTGTAGGAAGTCTTTTGTTTATTTTGTGTATAAAGTATTATCTCACACTTATAAATTACTTTGTCAGATTCTGATTTAGATAAAGAATTGCATATTTTTATACATCTCCAATGCTAGGAAGTAAGTTTTTAATTCTAGCAGAATTATGCAGCAGTTATATAAAGCTATGAAATAAAGCCTTTTCTGTTTATTTTTCTCATTTGCATACATAAAATACTCCCAAGTCATCTAATACTTTCGTTATTTCTTGCTAATAGAAGAATTAAGAGTTTATGCACCATGTTGCCTACCAAAACTGTTTTTGTTTCCTATTCCATTTGAATACAATTGACTGTTGAATATAGTTTGATCTGTAATTATCGGCGTGCTGTGAAGCCTGGCGCTGCAGAGCATAGTGATGAAGACTAAGGAGCGGTTGCAGTTTGAAGTGTGGGGTCTGACTGAGCATGCAGCCTAGCGCCGAGGAAGCATTTAGGGAGTGCTTGGGTGGGAGCAGAGCCTGATGGCTGCACATGCAGCGGCACAAGAGACAGTCGCTTTTGAACAGTTTGAATGAGCTCAGCTGTGTGTTTCACAGGGAGCTCGCTCGATAGGCTGAAAGGAAGGCTATTTTATAGGGATACAGTGGCATATCCGGGTTTTTAGTTTGGATGGAGTTCTCCATTGTATGTTCTGTGTCTTTTCCTGCCTTGCTAGTTTTCATCGCTGCCCTTTTCGGAATGTTGTATTAGAGTATGAAGTATTCCATGGTAGTTCTTTGTCTTCTCTGATGTTGACGGAGTAGATCTCCAGGAAGGAGTAGCGTCTGACCTTTGCACTTATACAGATTGTACTGTTCTTATAAATTCATCACATTTTGAAATGTACATTTGTGAGATATTTTTAAATGAAATCACATTTTTTTCCCTTTGGCAATTTTAATAACTTTAAAACAGATGAAAAATTAAAAGTGTAGGTTTGAAGAGGCTAAATCATATTTCCAAGGTTCTAGAGATGCAACTAAAGGCAGAGAGTCCCTGGCCTCAGGTGGTCCACCCGGTACTGACTGCTGGAGAGCATCAGCATGGTGTCGTGTGCCGGTGCCAATCAAGCCCTTAAGATGGTACCTTTGATCATTTCGTGTACTGGATTTCTGGCTTAGCTACAAATGGTAGTTTCTAATGTTACTGATTTTGTAATGTGCAACATTTCTTTTTGAATGGTACCAACTGCATTTATTTGTTTGTGGTGCTTAGGCAACATTACCCTCCCGAGGCTTGTATTTCAGATGCCTGTGTCCCTTTAAGGGAGGGAGGTTTGCTAGAGAATTCTGAGTCCCTTTTCTTTCCATCCCTCTCACTTCATATTTGTATCGAATGAGTGAAAGCTGCCTGTCTTCCACAGGTGGTGTGGATCTCTCTCTCTCTCTCTCTCTCTCTCTCTCTCTCTCTCTCTCTCTCTCTCTCTCTCTCTCTCTCACACACACACACACACACACACACACATGCACACACACCCTATGCCAAATTTGAACGCCACTCACTGTTCAGGGTGCTAAGTGGGTTAGAGTTGCAAATAACTTCCTCTTCCCATCTGCTACTACCCCAGAAGTGCAGCTTTCGTGTGTGTGTGTGTGTGTGTGTGTGTGTGTGTGTGTGTTTGGGTGCTTGAAAATATTCACATGGGTATGGACCAGAGGCCAAACTTTGTTGTTCTTCAAGAGCCTTCCACCGTATTTTTTGAGACCAGATCTCTCACTTGGAAGTCGGACTGTATTAAATAGGCTGTGTGGGATGGCTAGAGAGCCCAGGAATTAGCTTGTCTCTACCTCCCTGCTGCTGAGGTTACAGGTGCAAACCTCTAGCCCTATGGGTTCTAGGAATTAAACTTAAGTTCCATGCTTATCAGGAAAACATGTTAGCAACTGAGCATTTTCTCAGGCCCAGGATGCTGGGTTTCTTGCTGTGCTCATGGTACCTATCACATACCGTTGTCCAGAGTATGCATATTGTTGGCCCTTTCTGTTAGAGTATTTTATAAATAGAGTTTGGTGTACACAGGCTTGCGTTTTATCCCTATGTTCTCTTTCAAATGTAGTAGGATTTTAAATTTAAATACTACATTGTTCTTTTAAATTTCTGACATAGTGTTCTAACACTTTTAGCTTGAATTTACAATAGGAATTAATTCTTAGTTTATAAATTAAAAATCTAAAATGTTATGCCTTAACATTCAAGCAAATTATTTTTAATAAATAAAAAGTATGCCCACAATAAATCATAGAACATCACTCTGTATCCTTTAATTGGCTACAGATAGTCTAATGATTTTGTAGATTTATTTAGTGATGATTTAGGCTGGTAGGCTGGGGTAGAGCTCTGGGATCCATGTGGAAGAAGGAGATAGTAGAAGGAGTGAACCAACTCCTTCATGTCGTCTCCTGTCCTGCATGTGTGTGCTGTGGCACACCCTCCAATAAACAAACAAGCAAACACAGTTAGTGATGATTCATTAAGATTTTTGCTAAACGGTATGTTAATGATGGTAAGTTTTTAAAACAATTGCTTCTTTTTGTACTTAAATATATTTGATATTAACTCTGAAAAGTTGGATGACTAAGTTGTTGTATGTTTATAATAGCTGAGGGGCTTTTGGCATTTGATAGCTGTCAGGAGGAGGAGGGTTAGTTTTTCTTAAGAGTGTAGCCCATGGTCTGTCAGAATGCCACAAGTCTAAGGATATTTGCAAACACAAATTGGACTTGATCAGTTTCAACTATAAAGAGAATGCAAAGTTGGGCAGGTAGATAAGAAGGGGTGGATCGAGGAGGAGGGTGGGGAGCTGAGAAAGATCAAAGCACATTAGGTGGAATATTCAAAGAACTAATTAAAACCAATGTCTTTGTTTTGCTGTTGTTTGTGAGGAAGTCTTTGGCTTCTCTTAGACAGTCTTGCTGGATAGCTCAAGCTGCCTCAGCCTTCCAAGTATTGGGATTATAGGCATGTGTACCATACCTAGCTTAGTGTAGTATCTTGATTAACCAGTGTGGGAAGAAGTAGATATAAATTCAGGACATTTTCAGCTAACCAAAGGTTTGTCAAAATAATTCAATGAAATTGCATAGCATAAGGACACTAATATTAGAGATAGGCATCTGTCTGTCAAGCTTCTTTAGGCCTCATTCTGTATCATGAGAAAGAAGACCTTTATCTAATACTCAGCTTTGATACACAGTCAGATCCTGAATTACAGTGTTAGTACACATTGAAGGAAGCACCCTGGAACACAGCGTGAAGTTTGAAACTATCCTTGAGCCAGTGATTCTGAGCTGCCCTCTCTGGTTTCTAGCAGAGTTAGGTGCTGGCTGCCAGAGTTCCGGTGCTGACTGTGTCCCAGAGGTCATTGAGAAGGTGTTCTGTTATGTGTGATTAGACCGGTCACAGAATATTATTGATGGGATAAAATGTGTGTCTGTGATATGTGCCTACGGTAGATTCAGGGAGTTGCTTGCATTTATTTTCTTAAACATTAAGTTCTTTTAACCTTTTTGGCATATGAGCAATTCAGAATACAATTGGAATTCTTTCTTCCTGTCTAGTAGAAAAGCAGTGTTTTAGTGTTTGGGGCTATTTCTTAGTTTTTTGGTTCCTAATTAGCTTGTGTCCTTGGTCAGAATGGCTCTCAGAGGTGCATGATTGGAGACACAGGTCATTTGTTCTGTGTAGATGGGATTTGAACAGTTATACATACTATAATTTTGACTTTTTTTTTTTTAAGGAGGAATTCAGGGAGCTTCGAGAACAGCCGAGCGACCCTCAAGCTGAACAAGAGCTAATTAATAGTATCGAGCAAGTCTATTTTTCTGCGGACCCATTTGATATTGTTAAATATGAGCTGGAGGTAAAAAGAAACTTTGATTAAAAGACATCTAAAGCTTATTTTCTCAGTGCATAGGAATGACTTTGTGAGATCGGAAGTTTGGAGGGAACTAATATTTCTCAATAACACTAATGGGTCTGTGATTATCACAATATGAACTTACTGAACTATTAGCCCATGTTATTAAGTGCAGCTCGAGCGTGCCGGGTGGGGAAGCACTTCTGTGCCTTGAGTTTTCATTGCTAGGAAGCAGCATGTTGCAGCGCTGCTTCTCATCATGTTTTCCACATTACCTAGTATGTTCAGGAGATGCTAACCAAAGTGAAATTTAAAATGTAATTGTTTAAGATTTAAAATAAATGCTTAGAAAAGCTATGTAGGACCTTTTGTTTGTACACAGGGCCTGACTCTAGGTGTTGGGACTGACTTCAGCTCCTAGGTTTAAGTGACCTTGCTACTCCAGCTTGGCTAGGGCACTGACTCTTTTGATCATGACTATGTATTGTGCTGAAAGGCCTCTGTACAAAACTGTCTGAATGCTGACAGTATAAACTCATGGGACTCCGTAAGAAAAGTCAGAATAGCAAAATGCCTTTAAATTTGGAATCTGTTTCCCAGCTTATACAATTGCATGTTCTCTTGCTGCTTTTCCATGCTGACTTAATTCAGAGTGTTGCCCATCACTGTGGTATTCAGTTTATTCATAATATTCCAGAGGCAAAAGTCTACGTTGAGATTTCTTATAATTAAGGGTAGCAGGTAGAGTGAGGGATCACTGTTAGAACTTTTTCTTGATTTCTTCTGGCCTGAATCATTTGTAAACACTCCCTGTTGGGAGGCTGGAGGAAGAGCAGCTGCGGAGGGTGTGGCAAGACTGGACAAGGTGGAAGCAGAGGCTTGGGTAAGACAGCTCCGTAGGCTTTGTGCCTGGAGTTGAGCAAACATCGGAGGACAGTGGGATGTGCCACTGTTGCATGTCCACTTTGTAGTACCCTAGGTGGAAGTGTTCTGGGAAAGGAAACCAGATTTGTTGAACTGTTTAGCTTTTATTCATTCATTCATTCATTTATTTATTGCTATAGAAGCTTCCACCTGTTCTCAATCTGCAAGAATTGGAGGAATACAGAGACAAATTAAAGCAACAACAAGCTGCAGTAAGTAAAAGCATTTGTTTTTGGTGAAACTGTACATGAAAAAGAGATGTAATGTTTATGGAGAAGTACTATAGATTAATATATACACATCCTGTTGTCAGTCATGATTCAATGACGTGTTTGTATTGTTTTATGTCGCTGTGCTTTTCTTGCTGTTGCTTTGGTAGGTTTCCTTTTGGAGATTGAGGCGCTGTCTAGATCCAGGATGTACTCAAAGGGTTTAGAGCTTACCCCAAGATTAGAAGGCACCTGTAGGTGCCTGCTTTGTCTCTATGACTTCCCTATCCAGGATTTTGTAGTGGAACATCTCTTAATCTCAAAGTAAAAGTCTCACTTAGAGTTGAAATACAGTAAAGAGAATGTAGAACTACGAATCAGAAAGTCATAGTTGTCACTTTATAACTGTGACAATGGGCAGCTTGCCTAACTTCACTGACTCTTGTTTTACTTGTACAGTGATAGGTGGGCTCACATTTCCTTTAATGCTATGAAGTTCTGCGATTCCGTACTTCCTTTGTGTGAAGCTGAACTTTTATGAAGTTCACTGGAAGATTAGTTAATGATACAGTGGTCTTGTAACTATTTTAAGCTAGAGTTTGGATTTAACACATGATTGTTACTGACGCATCTCCAAGTCCAGGAGATAAATGCTCCTCTTGTCTCTTACACACAGAGGAGCACCAGGAGGTTTTGTTGGGGTAGGGTAGCAGTGGGGTGCACAGTGCGGACTAACAGTGACCACACCACCAGTCTTCCTGGTGAACTCAGCGGATAAAATTAGAAGGGCTCTTTCTGCATGTTGTACACATTTCCACGTGGCAGATTTTGTGATGTAGAGCTGGAGCTTCTTGACTTCATTTTCTTATGGCTCCTCCCTGACACTTTCTTATGGGAATTGTGTTGTCTAAATTAAGCTATTGTTAGTCCTGCAGAATCTTTAGAATTGTTAAAACAATATTGAGGATTAACATTGAGGTTTCTTCACTATCTGGTCTAAAGCTGTTTGAAGCTTGTTTGTGTTAACTTTAATGAAATACTTCTTAGACAAAAACAGTCAGTGTATATAGAAAATAGTTTACATCACTTCAAAGTTGTTATATGCAAATTAAACAAACATTAAAGGGTAAACGGAGTTACTTAATATGTTTCAAAGTTTGTTCTCATATGGCCTGGGGAAGGGGAGTTAACTGTGCACCCACTAAGTACCTGCCCGGTACTGAAAGCTTGGTACTAGATGTTATGAATAGTTGAAAAGGCCCCTAAAGTTTAAGAGCCTTATGTTCAAAGTCATTATATTATTAACCTGTGCACACTGATATTATTCATGGAGTTGGAGAACAAAACCTTCATAGTGTTCCAACTAACCAACAAACCCAAACAAACTGATGAAGAAACCCACATATTTTTAGCTTTTCAAAGTAGGGCAAGAAGTGACTTGTTTATTTTCTAATGTGGTGTAAGCAGCAAGCAGCTTCTCTTCCCTACAGATGAATTATCTCTGTAAAATCAGTTAATTAACTTTTATCTGAACAAATTCATTCATCTTTCCAAACCAGACCCTTCCCCTTGAAAATGGTTGTGCTTTTCTTGGTGTTTGTTAAGTCAGAAAGTGAAGCACACATTCCCAACATTCATAGGGCCCTTCATTGAGTTTCTAGTGAGGTTATGTCTTATGTTGCTGCTATGCTATTTTATACTGACTTCATAGCCTAAGTAAATGTTTACAGGATGATCATTCTAATACTGTTCCAGAAGTTATCACAGAGACTTATATTACTGGCTAAAGTTTGAAGTATATAGTATAATGGAAAGTGTGAGGGAGTTTTCATTATTTCTTCTATTTGATTGTATGTTCTTGTAGGTCTCTAAAAAAGTAGCAGATTTGATTCTTGAAAAACAGCCTGCTTATGTAAAGGTAGGAAACTCTTTGCCACTTATTGTAGTAAAATTTTAAAATTGGTCGAGTGACTTATTTGAAACTTAAGATATACAAAAGTTATTCTTTTGTCTATATTCTATAGCAGTATAGTGTGTGCATGTGTATGCATGTGTGTATGTGTATATTTGTGACATTTTACTGAATATAGAAGAACCAATGAAAATTGCTCTCATGAACTTGGTGTCAGTTGTATACATTGGTAATTCAATCTGGGTTATTGTGAAAGTACATTGCTATTGGAACTTGATCTGTATAGCTGGATCTCTGTCTTCACAAGAAACAGAGAGCCTTACATTGGAAAGAAGGTTTGTTGGATAAGAATGCTTGAGGCATATGCATGGGTTTGGAATCTAGTACCCATGTGAGGAGTTGGGTGTGTTTATATGTGTGCCTGTAACTCCAGTGTTGTGGGACTTGGAGGCAGAAGGATCAATTTGCTGGTTTTCAGCCTAGCTCTGGGTTCAGTGAGAGACCCTGTCTAAACAGGACATCCAGTATCCTCTGGCTTCTGTGTGCATGCACAATTTCTCATAGTGCACGCATACATTGAAAAGGGAGGGAAAAAAGAAATGAAAAGCTTTCAAAATTCATGGAAACCCCTTAGCAAACAGAAATCAGGTTTGTCATATCCTTAATTACATTGTAAAGCTATGTTGGGCAGAAACATACATAAATGGATATATTATTGGTATGTATTCCTGCCTGAAACAGATTGATTGGGTTTAGATTTCCTTCCAATACTGACTAAATATTTTGTCATTTGTCATTGTGGAAATCAATTGGAAGTAGGTATTTTAAATTAATTTTCATGTAATGTTCTAACAGTTTTCAAGTTGAAGTATCTTTGCTACTAGTTTGTTTTCAAAGCTGGCTTTTCTTTGAAAACACTAGAGTCTTTGCTAGAATGTCATATGAGTAGGAAGACAGCAAATGCCTGAGACCATAATCTGTCTCCTCTTGGTACAGGAGCTTGAAAGAGTGACTTCGTTGCAGACAGGTCTTCAGCTGGCTGCTGTTATCTGCACAAATGGGAGGAGGTATTGCTTTCTATGAGTTTGTTCGCTAAGCTCAGAACTATTTCAAGAGCAGCTGTGAGATCTCTTATTGATCCTGTGGTATTGTTGATGTTGTTGATACCATAATATATAGAGTACCCTTCAGTAAGCAGACAGGTAATCTAAACCTGCCGAATACCCACAAATTTCCTTATAGGTTAGAAAATCAATGAAACTAGTACTCCCACTATTTGTAGTGAAGAACCAGTGTGTTCTCCCCGCCTCCCTCCTTCTCTCTGTTATAGGCTATTTTTGTAATATACAATAGAAACAGATTATAAGAAAAGAAAAGGAAACAACAAACGCTACTTCAGTTCCAGTTTTTTTTTATTACTAGGTTTACAGATAATAAGATTATTCTGTCCATCTTTGCACTGTTTTGAGATGCCTGTTCTTAATCGCTGTGCTTTGTTTACCGTGGCCATGAGCAGTGGATGGGTTGGCAGCAGTCCACCCACCATGTGTGAGTGATGCTCCTCATTCCAGTAGTAACCTGGGTCTCTAGCTCATTGCTTGCCTAACTGCTGTGTGTGGGTAGTACTCCTGTCGTATAGGAAGTTCTCACGCTGGTGTTCCCATCCTCAGACACTTGAATATTGCGAAGGAAGGTTTTACTCAGGCCAGCTTGGGCCTTCTTGCAAATCAAAGGAAGCGCCAGTTGCTGATTGGACTTCTGAAGTCGTTGAGAACCATCAAAACGCTGGTATGTGTGAGTCACTTTTTAAAAATTAAAACTTGTAGACTAGAGAGATGGTTCAGTAATTAAGAGCCTAAACTGCTCTTCTAGCAGACTTGAGTTCAATTCTCAGCACCCACTTCCGGCGGCTCACACCTGCCTGTGACTAGGAGGCACGGAGTCTAGAGCCTCTAGCCTCTTCAAGCACCTGCGCTCACATGCTGATACTGCCCCACTCTTATGTGCACATAATTTAAATTAAAAACAAAATCTTCAAAAAAATAATAGTTTCAGAGGTGAAGCAGATTTGACCTTTGATTTTTTTCCTTTTCAGCAAAGAACTGATGTACGCCTAAGTGAAATGCTAGAGGTAAGCTAACAAACTTTGTAAATTTCTTGATGATAAATTATTATTACAAAGAAAAATCATAGAGGACAAAATTCTAATTGAATTTGATTGGTATCTGCCATAAGGGGAACATTTAACAGGAAAGGTACTCGAGCCTTTTTTGTCAACATATTTGGAAAATGAAGTTTGTTTGGGAAAACATTTACTTTGTAGTGGCCTATGCATGCTGGCTTTAGGCTTTTGCCGTTGTCCAAACAATCAAATTAAATTTCACAATGAACTTATAGAAGTGACTTCTGAAATGAGTAATATTTTCCTTATATTTGGTATTTCATATAGTAATTAGTTTCTCAAGCTAGCCATCTGTTTCTCTTTGGTATTCTCTGTCACAGTAAGCCTTAATAAAGCATAATGACAAATATTATGGAAAATTATACTTGATCTTCCTGGGATAAGTATGTTGTCATTGTCTTAGCATCCCTGGTGTTTGAATTATATCTGCTGGATTTAAATACAAGCATAAAGAAATATGTTTGTGGTTTTCTGTATAACCAGTGTTACTTCTAAACTATAACTACTCCATTAGGCTCTGAGACATCTATGGGAAATACTCATTTGACATTAAATTACTATTTGGCTAACAGCATGTTCTTAAGTTACTCGGTTAATTAGTTAATTACTATGACAAAATACCTGAGAGAATAAACTAATAGGGAGATTTCCCCTCAGGGTTTCCAAGGTTTCAGTTTATGGTCACTTGGGTCTGTTGATTTTAAGGCTGTGGTGAGGCATTCCAGCATGGCAGAGGACCTAGCAGATAAATATCACTTTACTCGTCTCTTGGCAGCCAGGAAGGGGAGAGGGGTGCGGAGGGGAGGGCACATCCGCAGTGACCTGCTTCCTTCCAGTTGGCCCAACTTCTTGAAGACTGCACTGCAGGCTGGCCACCAAGACTGTCACATGGGTCTTTGGGGTAGAGTTCAGTTTCAAGCTATGCAGTTGCCAGTATTTTTTCAGAAATATTTATTGATCACTTGGTGGTAAAACAGTTGAAACCTACTTGTGAATAGAATTCTGTAGCTGGAATGCTTCTCTCCAGGTCCTGCCAAGCCCCCGCAGTCCCGCAGCCCACTTATAAAATAATCACTCAGAAGCTTATATTACTTATAAACTGTGTGGTCATGGCTCAGGCTTCTTGTTATCTAGTTCTCATATCTTAAATTAACCCATTCTATAATCTATAAGATGCCATGTGCCTTGTGGCTTACTGGTATCTTAACATCTGCTTCTTATCGCAGCTGCTAGCAGCGTCTCCTGACTCAGCCCTCCTGTTCCCAGAATTCTCCTCTCTCTTTGTCCCGCCTATACTTCCTGCCTGGCAATGGGCCAATCAGTGTTTTATTTAACAATCAATCATCCATAGCAGAATGCAGACTGTTGGGCACATTTTTTTAGAAACATTACAGGAAGATACCCAACAGCTAGAGAAAACCCTCCCTGGGAAGCAGCTCTGACTCTGTAAGTCATGCTCTGGGGAAGCTGTTACACAGTATTCGAAGGAGCAGAGTAGTTGCACAGTTTTTTCTCTATATATATTTTAGACCTGAGGTTAGTTGCCTGTTGTGTTAGTCATCAGTCATTAGCAGTCTGCTGTTTGATTAGAGGCATATTGTTGGGTTATCAGCAGCAGGGCCGTGTTTCTAGTCTAATGTCTTCCCCTCTGTCCTAGGAGGAGGACTACCCAGGAGCGATTCAGCTGTGCCTGGAGTGTCAGAAGGCTGCCAGTACTTTCAAACACTATAGCTGCATAAGGTAAGGCACCACCTGATGCTATTGTCAGTCATTTTATTTAGGACCTGTTCAGCATATGATGTCAATAAGCATTGAGGCTTAATATGGAGTTCTTGGTTTAACACTTGTGTTCTTAATGGGCACTACAGTAAAGTAATGCACAGCTGTTAAGGTATGGAAGAGCAGATGCTTTTCAATCCTTCCCCTTGTTACCTCTTAAAACTCTTTTCATGGTCTTTCCAGTCTTAGTGATGTCATTTTGGTACACTCATAGGTGAGAATAAATCTGTTCCTATCTTCCTTGGATCTCTTGAGGACTATTCCTCTAAGCTGGTGGTTCTCAGCTTGTGGGTCATGACCCCCTTGGGGGGGATATCAAATGAACATTTCACAGATACTGAATGTCAGATGGCCTGCATCTCAGATATTTACACTGTGATTCATAGCAGTAGCAAAATTACTGTTAGAAAGTAGCAATGGAGTAACTTTATGGTTGGGGGTCACCGCAGCATGAGGAACTGTACTAAAGGTTGCAGCATTGGGAAGGTTGGAAACCACTGGACTAAGCTTTGTCCATCATGGAAATGTTGAGAGTATTATTTCAGCTTGTTTTAAAGATCCAGATGGTTCAAATGGTTAGTCTTTTGGAAAATTTAAATATTTTAGTTTATATAATAACCATCTTTGTGGTATTTAGTGATTGTATTTTAATGTGTTTTGCTTCTTGATTGAAGTGGATATTTAAAAAATATACAGTGCTGAACTGGCTGCCATTTATTAACTGTCATTATTAAAAAGCTTGACAACAGCATTTCCACTTAACTGATTATCTAAGTGAATATAGAATTTCCTCTAGTATGTTGACTATACTCAGAAGTCCCTTTCTTCCCTTCTTCTTCCCTTCGTTTTAATATTTTTGCTTTGCAAAGGTGGGAATTGAACCCAGGGCCTTGCACAGATACTTGGAAACTTCTGACATGTTCTGAGTTCCAAAAAAAAGCATAGAGTGCCCATTTAGTTATTTTTTTGGTACATTTGTTACAGTGGTAATAACTTGGCTTTGGGAGGCGGTTGTGCGTCTACTGAGTGTTTATACCAGGTTCTTTGCTTTGAATGTGAAGAGACTGTGGGGGACCATACACAGTGCAGCCAGTACAAACATGTGCTCTTGCATGGACCGGATAGAGCTAGAACTGGGTGTGCAAAGCCAACAGTACCCATGCACTAGGAGCACTGAGATCTCACTTTTCCTCCAGGCGTTGCCCTTGGGGGGTCTCCTAGGAGGACCTGAAGAAGAAGAAGAAGGGACTGAGGGATAGTTAGGACAAAATAAAAGAGCCATGGATGAGAAATTCCTACACTGTGAGTGAAATCTTAATTTTATTTGCCAGGCAAAATGAGGACTGAGAATATCTGTTGTATTTATCAACAAAGCAGTCATAACCAACCATTTTGGGGTCAGATTTAGGGAGAGTTGGCTGAAGTGGAGGTGTAAAATGAGGAAATTTTGTGAAAACACATGGAATTAAGAAAGAAACTTGAATATTTGAAAGCTGATGGAAAAGAGTAAGATCTGGAAAGTAAAATAGAACATAAAACGCCGGACTTTGCAAGGACTGACTTTGCAAAGGTCACTGTCTATTACAGGAGGAAAGGGTGAGTATAGAATTTGGAGGCAGGAAATGGAGGAAGCTGGTTAGCTGTTGAAACTATACTTTCCATTAATTAAAAATTCTATTTTAGTTATGCTAAAGTAAATGTCTTATATAACAAGATTTAGCTGTAAAATGTCTGAAAGTACTTCCAATTTGGGCTTTTTAAAGTTAGTAGGAAGTGCCTCTCAAGACCTTTTATATATTAATGGATATTGTGATACACAGAAGGGGTGTTATCAGACATGAAATTGAAAGTGATCTGAATGACAGTCTCAATAGTTGCTTGATCTTAGAATGCACACATTGTTTGTATACGTGAGAGAGAGTGATGTGTGTGAGGCTTGTCTTTTTCTATAAATGGGTAGAGGTGTACTTGCATGTGCCAAGAAAGTTGGGGTTGCATGAGTTCACCCTAAGTTCCTTAAAAAACTGCTGAATGGAGTTGGGTTTTTACCATGTGATTTCTCTAATTGTGCAGCTCAGTAGGGCTGTTTGCTCTCTGCCCATAGGAGCACAGTTTGCTTTGTCCTGCCTAGCTCTGCCACCTCCCATTCACTCCATCTCTCTATGCTACTCCTTGTTCCTGTTTGGGAGAAACATATGTTTCTTTCTTTTTAAGAAATACTTACTCAGTTTTGAGATTTACATATTTATAGAGTACAAAGTGATATATAATTTCCCTATATAGCATGTAATGGTTAAATCAATCCAGTTAACCTATTATGACCTCAAATATTTGATTTTCTGTGATTAAAACCATTTGAGTTTTTATTCCTATAGCAATGTTGAAATAGACTCTCTTCAGTTAGTGACATTCTGTCTTTTGTGCAACAGATCTCTAAAATGCAGAACTTGCTCTGTGTTACTAAGGCTCTGTGTCATGTGGTGATCCAGTGAATCCCCAGTGTGTAGACCTGAGAATCAGTAAAAAACAATTTGACACTCTATTAATCTTAGGAGTAATATTTAATTTACAATTGAATCTCTATACTCAAATTTTAAGTACTATTTAAGTCTTTGATTCTTGTTGAATACTAGAGAATCATTAATATTCTCCTATAATTATTTATTTGTATTTATCCATTTATTTATTTATTCATCCATCTATCTATCATCTATCTATCTATCCCCCCCCCCCCCGCCTCTATTTATTTTGAGACAGAGGTTACCGGGAACTTGCCATATATGTAGGCTGGTCTCAAACTTGTGCCTCTGCCTCCCTAGTGTTGGGATTGAAGGTGTGTGCTACCATGCCTGCCTCCTCCCCTTAGTAGAAATGTCTTTAAGAGAACTACTGCATGATTTAGAACATTTCTGCATTCTGATAGATTTTTATTTTTAAGTTTCAATTAAGTTTTATGAACCATGTATCTCCATGTCTTAATTTGGTCTTGATTGTTAGAGGGTTCTAGTCACATGACTTCTTTATTTGAAATAAAATGGAAAGATTGAGGTTGAACAAAGAGGTCTAATGGCCTAAGAGGAGGTGCAGAGTAGATTAGAGACAACTTAGGCTGACTCTTAAGGATCTGAAAGCAGGAAAACTAGAATTCACATTTTGCTTTTATATAAGGAAACAGTGGCCCTGTGTGAGAAACCTCACCTAAGATGCCTGCAGTTTAATACTCACTGTTCCAAGTGAGACTTGAGGTACTCCGTTGTCTACAAAGTGAAAGGCAGCAAGCGCCTCTTCTTTGTCTTTGTTCAGATGTGCTGTGTTTCAGAATCCTTAATAAAATAAACTATAATACCAATTTTGTTCACTTTATGACTGACAGAGAACCTCTGCAATGTTATTTGAAAATTCTTGAGTTGATTGACATGGAGTCATATAGTTGAAATTTACTGGGAATAAGATTCACAATGTGTTTATGTTAAAGTATATCTGAATGAAGTATTTAGTTTCTTTTTCACTTGAAATTTACTAAATTAGTTTCAAGGAAAGTTGTCCCGGAAGTCATAACTACTTTATTACTTTTTATTTCATTGGAGAGAAACTCCTTGACAGACCCTGAGAGCTCTGTGTTATGTGTGGGAAGTTTGTGAGTTGTCAGAACTAGTTTGTTCAGTGCTGCACTTTACCATAACACAATATTTAAAGAACCCTATATGTTTTTCTCAGACTACGATCTTGACAGTTTTTGGAACTTCAGTTATATAGTAAATGTCCACAGCTTTTAGCTATGGACACATCTGTGCTGAGGATTTTCCTTCTTTGTTTTCCCAAATTCGGTAAGAATAAGAATTTATAACATTTGGAGATGTTTGACTATTTAGCATCCTTAGGTGTGGACTCCATGCTTTGTTCTGATTGGTTGTGTTAAGTTATGCAGGGGACTTCTGGACAAATTGAGGACAGAGATTCGATTATAACCAAAGTCATCTTATCAGTTCTGCTGTAGTCATCATATTTGCTTTGGGAGGTTGTAGAGACACTCCATGGCTTCTCAAGGTTGTTGGTTTAGTTTTACAGTATTGGGAAGTCAGGTCTTCTTTGAGGCTTGCGGATAAATTCTCCTTCCCATGAGTAGATTTGGAACCCTCTAGGGTGGCTCTAAGCTAAACAGACTAATATTTTCATGGACCATGGATATAAACTATAAATTTTGGAATTCCATTTACTTATATTCATTCTAAAAGTCTTAGAACTTGCCAAAACCACATAGAAAGATGTGATAATTGAGTAACAGGTGGTCAGTATGTGTTAGACTCAGGAAATCTTAGAGCTAGAAGTCTTTTGGAGTTAGCCTACCTTATATACAAACTGATGCCCAGAGATCTTAAGGGAGTTGACTTGAAACCTTATAAGTCCCAGGTCAGGCAAAGTTCAGCACAATGCTGATTTTCTGTATACTATCTTGTCTTTTTGTATCATCAGATTTGTATAAAGGTTTGATTTATTTTCAGTCTTCCTAAGGAGTGTGTGTGAGTGTGTGTGTGTGTGTGTGTGTGTGTGTGTGTGTGTGTGTGTATGTATAGGGCAGGTACATAAAAGCACTTAATTAGTTATTTATGGGTACATTATCTTTACATTTTCTCTAGTGATGCCTGGACTCAGCAGAAGCATTCAGTCCATTCTGTTGGGCTTGCAGAGAGCTTTGAAAAGCTCTTAGCCTTCCATCTTAGAACTAGTTTTTTTTTTTTTTTTAACCACAATGTAGCTTTTATTTATCAAAATGTTTATGGCTAAATCTTTTAATATACTTTGATTAAGTGACTAAAATGGCTTGAACTCAGCATTTCTAAGTGATACCCAAGGACTTCTTTAAAAGCTGCACAGCTAATGCCCACTCCTTTATCACTAATTTTTCTCTGTGTATATTTAATTAGTAGTCAATTGTGGGCAAACCGCAGTTGGAGATTTCGAGAGCCTCTTTAATAAAATGAAATTGATTTCTAGATTTTATATTTATAGGCTTCTACATGCTGTTTACATACCATGCTCACAGAAAGAGAATGTTGCAGCTATAAATAAGAACTGCAGTAAAACAACAGCTAGATTTAGTTTTATAAATAACCATTTTTGTAGTGACTGCATAGTGTGAATGGATTTGGAGACGCTTCTTTTCCCTCCCAAGTGAGACTGTCCCCTAGAAGGAAGTGGTTACTAGTTCTGCAGTGCCACTGTGCTGTCATTCTTGCTCTCTGTCGCTCTGGCTCCAGCTCAGGCTCACATGGCAGAGGAGAGTCTCTAGGTTTAGCTCTGCCCATTTCTCTGTTGCGAAGCACCTGCAGACCCAGAGACTAATGGGCTGTTCTCCTTCTCCTTCTGTCTTTTATGGTCTTAGGTATTAAAGTAGAAATGGGAGCTAATGAATGATTTTTCTTGGCATTGCAGATATGACCTACAGATTTTTGTTACTGGCTGGCCAAGTCAGGTAGTGAGTTTAGTCCTGGGGTGTCTCCTGGAGGCACAGTCACAGTCCCCATTGTTTAATAGAAGGGATGATGAACAGAGTAATGGTATCTTTGGGGAACAGGAAGTGAGCAGAAGAGAATCTCCTAGAGAAGATGACGTTTGGGACTGGAAAGCTAGGTGGGTGTTTGGTAGAAGAGGTATTCTAGTTGTGAAAACTGTGAGCAGGAACAGAGGTTGTGAAAGTCTGGGGTTTGGTTAGGGAAGTACGTGCAGTCCATATGGATAAAGGATAAAGCATTGAAAAGTGAAGGGGAAGTCCAGGGTCTCACACTCCACGCTGACTTTTGCTTTGTCCTTACTTTTTGGGAAGCTACCAAAGTGTATATTGAACATGGGACATTGTTGTCATCTTACTTTTGAGTTAGGTACTGCAGACGTCCTTGTGTTTAAGAACCAGGCAGGCAACAACAATGTGAAAGTGCGGATAAAAGACCACAGGGAGTAGGGCAGGAGGGCTCATGGGCCTGGGGAGAACTTGTTCTGGAGTGGTTATTTATTTATTTATCTATCTACTTCTTTCTTTCTTTTTCCTTTCTTTCTCTCTCTCTCTCTGTCTTTCTTTCTTTCTTTCTTTCTATCTATCTGTCTATCTATTTATTTATTTAAAGAAAATCTGCATTCTGCTTATAAGTATTTCTTTAACCTATTGCTGTGGATCCTATCATGTGTCAGTTCTGGCTAGAGATCTGAATTTTTTAAGGCATAAACCCTGAAATTCTGGGGGCTTAAGGATCTAGTTTTGCTCACTGTTGTTTTTACCAGAGAACTTAACTGCCAGTATCTGAGTTTAGGTGAAAAAAAATATATATGATAAGCATTGTATGTTTTTTAAAAAGTAAAATTTTCTCTGTAGGTGTGAACATTTATCCTTTAGACTATCAAAGACTTGATGCTGCTGGGTTTCCTTTCTGGTGGATTGCTTTGTACCTTTATGGCTGGCTGTGTACCTGGCTCCCTGTGGTGTTAGCTCCTTGGTGTGCATTGAGAGGCTCTGGAAGGAGCAAGATAAGGAGCCCATGTAGGTCTGTAGTACGAGAATAGGGTTGTCAAGGGTGCTTTGGCAATGAGTGTTCCTCTTTATTAAAAAAATTATAAAATTCTTCCAGAGGCTGATGACATTAGAAGTAAACTTTCTTCTTCTTTTGTATGTTTTTTCTGCCCTTAAGCTACTAGAGTGCTTTGATCTTATGCATGGTGAATTGTGCATTGTGATCCTCCCTATTTGCATGGGCTACAAGGAATTTGAGAGCCAAGTTCATCATTAGCAGATAACACTGAAAAAAACCCTAAGATTTCAATGTGTTGAATTAAATCTTATACTCATTACTTTAAAAAATTTGTCAGTGTTTTTTGAGATTGAATTTATTTTATTGAACTTCAGAGACCCTTTTTTGATAATATATAATTAAAATAGTATCAACTTGAAGATTTTTGTCTGTTACAAATAGGCTCCAAGAATTGTGTGTGCACTTTGACTAGATGTATGCACAGCCCTGTAATAGCTGAGAGATAGCCTGTCTGAGTGTGGACCGCAGTAGCCTTTAAAGTTTTCCAGAGAGCTTATTGGAATGTTCCCCTCTTTCAAGCATTTCTTGAATGTTCCATTTGTTGCACATCCAGCCAGAGTTGGAGGATGCAATCTTGATTTAAAAATATCTTCTGGCCATTCTGCTTGTTACTTTGCTGTCTTTCATAGCTGCTTTTCCAGAATGACTGATGGATTCAAGTGCCACTTATTGTTTTATTTTGTTTCTGTGCATTTGAATATCCCCTTTGCCAAGTGTCTGTTGGAGCCATTTGCCATATGTCCCCTCTATCCTTTGTCCTTTTAGCCTCACAGTCTCATTGCTATGACTTTACAATGAGGCGTTGCTAACCTCGTCCCGTGAGATTGTCTCAGCTGCTCTTAGCTCTTAAGTTGCTACAGAGACTTCGAAGCCACTTACTGGTTCCTCCAAATAAAAGAAGGCTTGCTCAGCTTTTGATTAGAGTTGGTTGTTATAGGAGATCACTTTGGTGAGCACATTGGTGGAGATTTTATGTTACCATGCTGTGCTCTGTCATGTATTTAAGCCTAGTTTACTTCAGCTTGGCATTGTATTACATAGCTTTTGTTAACCTTTCTAGGTATATGGTCCCATTCAATTGTATTTTTAAAAAGTTTGTTTTCTATTTCTTTATTCCTGTATTGTAAAAATTAACTTTGTGAAATTTTACTTTTTATTTAAATTATGCCTTTTAATTTTAAAATGTACTGTGAACTTTTAATTCTTAATTCTCTATAGATTCTTTAGTTATTTCTTTCTCTTATCTAACTGTACTGCTTGTCATCAATAGCCCATATTACTGCACATACTGTAGGTACTGGTTTGTTCTTCACTCATCAGCCATATTTATTTAGCATTTAATCTTTAAAAACAGATACCTCTAACACTCTTTTATTTGATAGTGAGCTGAATTCAAAGCTGCAGGATACTTTGGAACAAATTGAGGTAAGGAGCTTTATAACAAGTTGGGCAGCATTTTCCTTTTGGGGGTGTTTGCCCAGGCAGTCACCGCATTCTTTTCTGTGTTTGTTTTATTTCTCTCACCCCTAGATCACTACATTTAAATCTCTTGTGTTTTATTTGAAATGTCCATGTATAGTCAGAGTAATTCACTTGTAAACTAAATAATGTTTCTAGAATTAGGGGCCTGAAGGCAGAATTTGGAAATGCCACTGTTTCTAGAAATAGTAATCTCCAAACTGGAGATAGATGTGTTGTCATGTTGTAGTATAATAGAAACACTTTCCACAGGTCATGTTTTATAAATTGCTTATCCTTTGGCCCAGTAACTTGATTTCATTTTAATTATTAACTGGTTAAAAACCCTCCTAAATTCCAGAACCTCCTAATACCATGTTCAGATTAAAAATGTAGAAGTAGGAAAAAAAAGGTTTATCATGAAGCTTTCTCATCCTCCTGCCTACATTTAGAATCCTCCTGCCTTGTTGGCAGTATTTCCAAAGCAGGGGGCTCATTTTAATAAGCAATAAGTTACTGGATTCTCTTCTTACCTTTTGTTTTCCTGGTTTAGGTACCATAATTGTATAAGTTAGATTATCAAATGGCCTTTTGTTAAAGAAGTCCTTGTTTATAAATACAGTTATTTGCTAATTATAACAGTGTCTGTTTGTTTGTTAATCACAAAAGCAACTGACTTGAATTCTGTAAGTAAATAGTACTCAATATTTTTAATGAGGCTTTCTGTTGAGAACTCAGTATTTATTCAGTCTTTTTTTTTTTTTTTCTTTTGCTACTTTGAGTCAGGGTTACTCTGTGTAACAGCTCTGGCTTTCCTGGAACTTGCTCTGTGGAACAGGCTGGCCTGGAACTCAGAGAATCCACCTGCCTCTACTTCCCAAGTGCTGGGATAAAAGGCATGTGCCACCACTGCTGGGCTCTCTATTAATTCTTAATACAAAATATTATTATATGCATGTAGAAAAATCATTGTTTAAAATTGAAATAGAAACTCAATAAAAAGTGCATTTAAGATGGAAAAGCTAGCCAGGCGGTGGTGGTGCATGTCTTTAATCTCAGCACTCAGGAGGCAAAGGCAGGTGGATCTCTTGAGTTTGAGGCCAGCCTGTTCTATATAGAGCTAGTTCCTTGAAACTCTATCTTGAAAAACCAAAAAAAAAAAAAAAAAAAAAGGAAAACTTAATTGGGTATTTATTTTCAAAGTCAGTGTTTTGTTGAGAATTACTTTTTCTTGATTGCAAAATGATTGTTGTTTTATATTTTTATAATCCCACACATTCAGTTTATATAATTATGTAATTTTAGCAGATCTTTGAGGAAATGTAAATCTAAGAAATACTATAAAGTAAGGTCTCTTGAAAAACTATACTTATTTTGTTTTTTTCTGCAATGCATAGGTTTCAAGGCAGATGAATTGATAATAATGCTAATTTTTTATATAAAACTTAATTAAAACGGCTAATTATAATTTACTTATACTTGGTTTTGACTAATCCAGTATAATGGCAAATAGTTATTAGTTATAAAGGAAGGGAAGGTAGTCTTAATATTTTCTTTCCATTGCTTGAAAACAGTTTCCTCATCACCTCTTTTTCTGTTGATTGCATAGGAACAATTGGATGTAGCTCTTTCCAAAATCTGCAAGTATTTTGACATTAATCATTATACCAAGGTTCAGCAAGCTTATCGACTTCTTGGAAAAACACAGGTTAGTTCTAAACAGAGTTCATAATTAGGAACCCATCAACCTTCATGATTGAGTCTGAATATTACCAATGTGGTCCTTACAAAACTTCACTTAAAGTATATTTTAGTGCTGAATTATTAGGGGTAACATGATATTAACAGAGTCTCAGAGTGTAAATAATGTGACTGAAACAGCCTAAAAGTTTGTTTTGAATGATGTTTGCCAGGTTTACCATTTTCACAATTTTCTGTAGGATTTAGGAAAGTATATTATACTTGAGAGACTGAGACAGGAAGACTGCACACCAAGGGAAGTTTGGGCTGCACAGCAAAAACCAAACCTGCTTTCAAACAAACAAATAATCACAAACGAAGGAAAGAAAAATACAAGCAAATTCAAATTCAGTGAGAGATTACATGTAGTGTTTTGTACTTTAAGTCTTGGTCCTGTGACGTGGATCTTAATATGGGGCTTTGTTTTTTCCTAGATTGTCTTGCCTGACTCCCTCAAACGGTATATAAGCTGTTGTTCATTGGGTACATTTACCTGTCAGATAGGTCCGTTCATCTAGCAGATTTCCCCAATACTGACGCTTGCCATGTAGTGTGCACTCGTTATCCCAAGTTTTCCATGAAAAACATGAAACAAGGGTCATGCATGTCCTCTGTGTCTAGGATGATGCATTTATTCAGTCAACTTTTAAACATGATAGACACAAGCTTTTTTTCTTTTTCTTTCTTTTAAATGGTGCCATGTTTTGGAAGGAAATTTAAGACTTTTACAAAATGTTTTAAATTCTGTTTACCATTTAAAGTGCCTGCTTTTTGTATCTTGTTAATTTCCATTATCTTAAACTGTGTCTTGTGAAAACTGCAAGAAGAAAGTCACTTGGCTTTTCTAAGTGGCACATGTAAAGACCTTTGGAAATAGAATTATGACTTTTAATTTCCGCCATAAGATTGTTTTGTGTTCATTAAATATACATTTGTACCTACTTGCCATATTGCTCCAGGTGCCAGAAAATAGACTATCATATATGTTCTGTTCTGGTGAGGGATGCTGTCTTACTCAGTGTTCTATTGCTGTGAAGAGCCACCATGACCAAGACAACTCTTATAAAAGAAGACATTTAATTGAGGGTTTGCTTATAGTTTCCGAGGGTTAGTTCATTGTTATGATGGGGAGCATGCCGACAGACATGAAGCTGGAGAAGTAGCTGAGAGCTTCACATCCTGATCTGTAGACAGCAAGAAGAGAGGGGGGTCTAGGTCTGAGTCAGGCTTTTTGAAACCTCAGACCCCACCCCCAGTGACACACCTCCAAGACCACACTTACTCCAACAAGGCCAAATCTCCTAATCTTCTAATCCTTTCAAACAGTTCCACTTCCAGATGACTAAGCATTCAAACATATGAGCCTATGGGGGCCATTCTTGATTCAGACCACCACATATACACATGTTAAGTTTGTAAGTGAAGATGCTGTCAGGTGCTATAGGAAATGCTACAAAGAGCCAGAACCAGAGAAAGCAAAAAGAGTGGTGAGAAGTGCTGATTTCAGTAGGTTGGTCAGGAAGCTGACCATTGAGCAATGTCCTGAACAGTGTAAGGGAGTGCGCATCTGGTAGGACAGGACACAGAGCTACAACTATAAATGACGTGGTTGACAATGGACAAGAAGACCAGCTAGAAAACAGAGCAGGAGCACAGTTTCACAGTGGACACTCAGCCTGAGTGGGGTTACGCCATGGCTATGTGAAAGCTTCTTTGCAAACAGTCTGTACCGTAGTTAATTGTAAGGATGATAATGATCTCTGTGTTATAGTTATAGTTGATGAGGGTTTTCTTCTGCGTTTTGTCAAATCATTTGACATTTATTAAGACTATGGAATTACATCATTTATTTTTCTTTCCTAGACTGCAATGGATCAACTTCATATGCACTTCACTCAAGCCATTCACAACACTGTGTTTCAAGTTGTGCTTGGCTATGTGGAGCTGTGTGCAGGAAACACAGATACAAAGTTCCAGAAGCTGCAATATAAAGATCTCTGTACGGTATGCATTCATTTCACTGTTGTTCTTCACTCCCTTTGGTTTTATGGCAGTAGCTCCCCTCTTCTTTGTACCTACTACTCTCTGAAGATGCCACTGAAGTCAAAAACAAACATGTTTATCTTCTTTTTCTTTCCCAATGTGGTGCTTCATACAAGGCAGGTCAGGAGTGGACGTATGAGAGTGTGCTTTGGCAGCAGGCTTGGCTGACATAGCTCGGGATGTGAAGCACAGAGGCTGACTGCTGGAAATGGTAGTGGCAGTTGCTTTCACAGGGCAGGTTGGGGAGCAGCAGAACCACAGACAGAAACCAGGCATCTCTTGGCTACTCATCCTTTTGGTTTTTAAAGCATTTCACTCTATAGCCAAAAGTAGTCTTGAGCTTGTGATTTGCTCCCTTAGTCCCCCCGAGCTCCAGAGCTGTGGGCACATGCCACCACCTTTGCTTGTTTGGTTCCTGTTACATGTCAGGTGCCTTGGTGAGCACCTGACGTTGGATGAAAGAGCTCAGGCAGGTCAGGGCTGTAGCTACAGAATTGGAGGTCATTGGAGTCTGCTTGTAGTTAGAGCCCTGAGACCAGATACGGCTGGGGAAAGGGTGAAGGGAGGTGAAGAAAACATGAAGCTGTTGGCTTTGTGGCATTCTGGGTTTAGGTTATAGAAAGGGGATAAAGAATCTGAAAAAGTAGCTGCCAGGGTGGGAGGGCAGCCAAGAGGGTGGAGTCACAGCAGTGTGCAAGAAGGGTTTGGAGGATGGCACCGGAGGCTGAGTGCAGCGGCAGTGCATGGGCCCAGTGGCTGCAGTCTGGGTGCCACTGTGTACTGTGCTCACTCATCCAGCTTGGTCTCTCCTGACAGTGTGAGCCTCTGCAGACTCCAGATAAGGCAATACTAACACTTCTAGGAAGTAGATAGCTGCTTTAAAATATATTTCCAGATATTAGCATGAAGAATCAACTAATCTTCACTCTTCAACAAGTTTATGAAAAGTACAGGACACAACACACACACACACACACACACACACACACACACACACACACACACACGTCTTTTGGGAACTGGAGAAATTTTCTTACTTTTGAATATTCTAGAATAGTGGTTCTCAGCCTCCCTCATGCTGCGACCCCTCATATTGTGGTGACCTCCAACCATAAAATTATTTTCATTGCTACTTCATAAGTATAATTTTGCTGTTGTTGTGAATTATAATGTAAACACTATTGTGAATCGTAATGTAAATATCTGTGTTTTCTGATAGTCTCAGGTGACCCTGTGAAAGAGTTTTTTGACTCCCCAGGGGGATCTTGACCCACAGGTTGAGAACAGCTGGTCTAGAAGGTGTATTTGACATATTAGGGAGTTAATAATGACAGGTATTAGTGCAGTTGGAATATTTTTTTAAAATAATTTTTTAAATCAGGACTGTTTTACCCATTTTGTGGTTATTAACTTTGAGTCTGATATAGTTACATAATTACATACTTGTCCACTTTTAAGTAGAGCCATCATTTGATGTTTCTGAACTTTGAAACATTTATTTTTTTAATCATATATATTTTATTACCAAAATAGTCACCTTTGTTTTTTGGGACTATAGTTGATAGATGACTTTAAGTGATAAAGCAAGTTACTACAAGTTTGCAATTTTTATTAAACAGAAAATAATTCCTACTAACTAAAAAAGGTATTTTAGACAAATAAGGATCTTTTTACACTGGTTAGATCTGTTGTTTGTATTGGTTTGTGCATATTGTGTATTTTCATATGCTTTTTAAAGTCAAGACTTCATGAGATGGTTCTCTACATTCAAATTAATTTAAGGCTGCACTTTGGACTAGGCTTAATGTATTTTGATGAATGAAAAGTTATTCATAATGTTATGCTTAATTCCCTTTTGTGTTTCTTTTGGATTATTTTCACTGAGAAAAAAACTGATGATAAAGTGATCTTTCGAAGTTGCTGTATGCTTTTAAATGATCAGATTACAAATATCATTGTGGATTGCTTCTTGATAAATGCTTTTTAAAATTACTTAGTCAAAGCACAGGGACAAATAGACTAGTGGAAACACATGAACTGTGAACCAATAGCTGAGGAGCCCCCATGGAACTGGACTAGGCCCTCTGGATAAGTGAGACAGTTGATTAGCTTGAACTGTTTTAGAAAAGGCCCCCAGACAGTGGGACTGGGACCTGTCCTTGGTACATGAGCTGGCTTTTTGGAACCTAGGGTCTATACTGAGACATTTTGCTCAGCCTTGGTGTAGGAAGGAGGGGACCGGACCTGCCTCAACTGAATCTACCAGGCTGAGCTGAATCCCCAGGGGAGACCTTGCCTTGGAGGAGGTGGGAAGTGGGGGGTGGATTGGTGGGGAGGTCTAGGGGGGGGGAGGAGGGAAGACAGGGGAATCTGCGGTTGTAAAATTAAATTAATTATAATATATATATATATATATATACATATATATATATGTGTGTGTGTGTGTATGTAAAAGTAAGATAGTGAAAATTAAAAATAAAAAAGAAAGCATACACACATGTGAAGTATTCCTCAGTATGCTGTCAGCAGAAATGAAATAATCTACTGGTAGAAAACTATTTGAAGCCTGCTAAAAAATTGCCATTCTTAATTCAACAGTGTTCTTATATTTAAATAATTGTTTTTATGGTCATTTCAGACATTATAACACACTTTATCATTTGAAACTTTGAAATATGTGTGTCGGTGCGTGCTTTGTCTGTTTTGTAATGCTGTGTCCATCTGACTGAGACTGTTTGCTGGCAATTAGAAACACCTATGACCGGCGGCACTCAGGCCTTGCTCCAGCTGTCCTTAGGCAGTCCACTCTGACATCGTCTTTTTGTTGGTGTGCCTATGCAGCGCTGACGAACAAGTGCTCGGGAGTGGGGAATGGTTGTCTTTCCCTACGAGCTGTTTGTGCTTTTAGTCAGGAAGCTAGTCAGGTGCTAGGAATACATGTCAAACGTTCTATTTAAAAAAACACCATCCATGGAGCGTTGTATTGTCTCTGGTGTTCTGTGGGAGTCATGGCTTCAAGCCCAGACATGTCCCACCCAGTCCTGTGCTTTGTCTGAGACTGCTCAGGTTTCTGGGGGTCAGAAAGTGCATGTGATGTCGATATTGCATACAGCCTGGCACACGCAGAGATCATTAGAGATTTGCAGCTGAGAGGAACTGTCTTTTTAACCACTTTTGCATTTAGAGATGGAGTTCAGGATCTGCCTAGATGCTTTTAGTGATGTTTTGACTAGACATTGCCGCTGCAGCAGCATTTTTCCAGTGGTGCCAATGACCTTGTGGCTCTGCTATTTGCTTAAATCTCTGATTCTGCGTGTGTGTGTGTGTGTGTGTGTGTGTGTGTGTGTGTGTGTGTGTGTTGGGGGGGCGCACTGGCAGTGTGGATTTTGGGTCTCCATAAGATACTAGAGCATCTGTTCTCTGCATGTTTATTAGGATGTGAGTGGAGTGCTAAATCTAAGTGTGAAACAACAGGGATTCTGTAAGGACCTCCTAAGAATTCCTGTGTGGTGTTTTAATAGTAAAGCATCTTTCTGAGATTTTTTGAGTAGATACTTAATAGAGTTTTCTTATGAGTACAGTTATATAATAAATAAAAGACTGTTAGTCTTTCATATTTATTACTTTACTTTTTACTGTAGCAACTTTGAAAAGATGATATTCTTCCATTGTATACTTAAAGTTCAGAAAGATTGCTTGTATTTATGGCTGGATGTACACTATACTTGAAAATCATCTAGATTCACTGTTTATAATCAAGGCTAACATGTCTCTGCTTTTGAGAAGTTAATTTCTTCATTTGAATTCTGATGAGGTAGGCTACTGGCAGTGGTTAATACTAGAGAGAGGAGGTCCTAGGTTTTCTCTGAACTGATTGAGGTGACATGAGAGGCCAGATCTGTTGAATTTAAGCCATTAATCAAGATTAGATTAAGGAGCCTTCACAGTGTTCAACTCTTGTGCACTGTGACAGCCAGGTTCAGATCCAGATCCCGTGGCAGGGTACTTATTGCCATTTATACTCATCCAAGTTAGGAGACATGAAAATCGTTTCTGTAGATGTGGAAGTTTTTCCTTTAAAAGTTATTTAAAATAATCCTTTTCTATACCAAACACTGTTTCTCAGAGACTGCATTTTTCTTTCCTCTCACTGTACCACCTTCCCTGGGGTGAGCGTGGAAAATAACTGTAGAACATGGAGAGATACTAGAAATTGCACTTCTGTTTCCTATCCTTAAAGACAGTTCAAGAAGAGGTATTTTACTGGGTTAGTATTTTCTGAATTGATTCATTCATGATTAACTTCACTTTTCCATCTATGAACATAGAACTGGAATTACAATGTCCAGCCACACACAGTATACCTGGCCTGAAGTAAATGAAGTCAGAACTGGAGCTGAGCTTCCTTGTTAGACATTTAGTAACTGATGACTTACTTAAGCAAATGATAAGATAGGGGGTCTGGTACTCTATCTCTTTTATGGAAGGTGAAACAGATCCAAAGTGGTTTCTTGTGTGAGGAGAAGTGACTGGCCAGATATGGAACTAGTTCCATGTGGAACCAGGGCCTCCAGTTTCTTTGGTGAGTCTTCCCTATCATGCTTTAGCGGGCTGAAGATTTGATTTCTAGGTGGAAGTTTTATAGGCTATTAATCCAGAGAGTAATTTTGTCTGGCTGCTTGTTTTCTTTGCCTGCCTGTTTTATGATTGCATGTGATTATGTTGTTATCTACCTATTTTTTCTGTTTTGACTCTTTGGTCATGGTTATACATGCCTGTGTAATATAATAAGGTTTTCTGTGAAATCTGGAAATGCTTTTTAAAAACATTTATTCCTTGACAATTTCATACATACATACATTGTATCTTAGTCATATAGATACTTAACTCCCCATCTTACTTTCCCCAGACCCCCAATATAAGCCTCCCTTTCCTAGTCTTTCCTCACTACAGTCTTCTTTGTGATAATTTGAGGAGTCTGATTAGTGCTGACTATAAATAAAGGATTTCCTTTCCAGCAGCAAGTAGCCAAGAGCCCCTGTCTCAGTTACTTTCCTATCGCTGTGAAGAGACACAGTGATGAAGAAAGGCAGCTTATGAAAAAAAAGTATTTATTGGGGCTTGTTTACTGTTTCAGAGGGTAAGTGCATGACCATCATGCTGGGGAGCATGGCAGCAAGCAGGCAGACATGGCATGGAACAGTAGCTGAGAATTTACATCTCATCCATAAGTTGGAGGCAGAGAAAGAGCTAACTAGGTTGGGGTTTTGAAACTTCAGACATCCTTCACCCATGACACATATCCAACAAGGCCATACCTCTTAATCCTTCCAGATCAAGCCTTCAAATATCCATTATCATGAAGACTAGTACAGCCCCTCAGCTAAGGGTGGAAGTCTATGAGTCCCTCCCTTCTCCTGTCCATGTGGAATTGTTGACTGGTTTGATCTTGTGCAGGCCTTTTATAGCTACCGCTAGCTGCCACGAGTTTGGTAGTGAAACAGCCAGGTCATGTTGAGAAGATAGCATTTCAAGCAGAGGTCTTACATTCTTTCTAGCTTCTCTCCTGTGATGCTCCTTTAAGACTGTGGGAATTGATACAGATGTCCCATGTGGGTCTGAGCACTCAGAGTCCCTCATTAGCTCTTTGACCAGTTATGAGTCTCTCCATTGATTGCTGCCACTACAAAACTGAAACTCCTTTGACCAAGGTAGAAAGCAGTACCTATAAACATTAATATTTAGAAGGCAGATTGAGGACTTACCTAGTGAGCAAAACAACAGTACTAGGTTTCTGTCCCTCCTCCTCTGCCCAGGTCCTATGACCTACCTAGCTGTGGGCTTTTGGGTAGGTTTACAGTATCAGGCATGAATTTCTGTATCAGGAACAGGCTCACATCTAATCAGAAAGCAGTTGGTTACTCCGATAACTGTCCTGTCACTATTACGTCTATAGGCACATCTTGCTTGCCAGGTCATTATAGCGGCATGAAGATTTAACCACAGAGTAAATTCATGACTTTTCTCCCCCACTGACCTGCATAGCACCTTTCAACACTGTGAAATCTAGTCAGCAGAGAGGATGTTTCCATATCAGCCCCAGTTTAATTTTAGAGGTGCTTTTCATAAACTAATTAGAATATACAGGTTACAAAGTGATTTTTTTTTTTTATTTTTTTAATCTACTGACTGATTTGTGTTTTGAAGACAAGGTCTCACTATGTAGCCTGTGCTGGACTTGAACACACGTGCCTCTGCCTCTCTCTCTTCAGTTAGGTTATAGGTGTGTGTCACCATGCTTGGCTTGCAAAGGTTTTTAAGTACATGTCTAAAAAACTTTTTTTTGAGAGTTGATGCTAATTGCTTGCATGGCATAGTGGAGATGGCTCAATTTTATTGCAAATGAGTCTCATTCAGAGCATATTAGAAGCACGGAGATTTAATGTGTCAGATTTTATATATATTTAAAAATTTTTTTTTAAGTAAATGGTCTCTATAGTTTGTACTTTTAGAATATAAACTTAGATGAGAATTATCTTGCTGTCTGGTGTTAAATTTATTAGTCTCATATGCTTGTAGACATTGATGTATTGGATTATAATAAAATTTGAGTTCTTTTGGTAGACTTTTAGACATTGATTTAGTTAGATCTGTGAATCTTGAATCAGTGACAGGTTTGCTATACTTTCACTTGTTTTTGAAAAATATTACATATATTTTATCTGGCTTGATCCATCTGTTAAACAATAAGACACAGCATAGGAGAGGAGCCCTAAGACATAGTATAGGAGAGGAGCCCTAAGACATAGTATAGGAGAGGAGCCCTGAGACACAGCATAGGAGAGGAGCCCTGAGACATAGTATAGGAGAGGAGCCCTGAGACATAGTATAGGAGAGGAGCCCTGAGACATAGTGTAGGAGAGGAGCCCTAAGACATAGCATAGGAGAGGAGCCCTGAGACACAGCATAGGAGAGGAGCCCTGAGACATAGTATAGGAGAGGAGCCCTGAGACATAGTATAGGAGAGGAGCCCTGAGACATAGTGTAGGAGAGGAGCCCTAAGACATAGCATAGGAGAGGAGCCCTAAGACATAGTATAGGAGAGGAACCCTAAGACATAGTATAGGAGAGGAGCCCTGAGACACAGCATAGGAGAGGAGCCCTAAGACATAGCATAGGAGAGGAGCCCTAAGACATAGTATAGGAGAGGAGCCCTGAGACACAGCATAGGAGAGGAGCCCTAAGACATAGTATAGGAGAGGAGCCCTAAGACATAGTATAGGAGAGGAGCCCTGAGACATAGCATAGGAGAGGAGCCCTGAGACATAGTATAGGAGAGGAGCCCTAAGACATAGTATAGGAGAGGAGCCCTGAGACATAGTATAGGAGAGGAGCCCTAAGACATAGTATAGGAGAGGAGCCCTGAGACATAGCATAGGAGAGGAGCCCTGAGACATAGTATAGGAGAGGAGCCCTGAGACATAGCATAGGAGAGGAGCCCTGAGACATAGTATAGGAGAGGAGCCCTGAGACATAGCATAGGAGAGGAGCCCTGAGACATAGTATAGGAGAGGAACCCTAAGACATAGTATAGGAGAGGAGCCCTGAGACACAGCATAGGAGAGGAGCCCTGAGACACAGCATAGGAGAGGAGCCCTGAGACATAGCATAGGAGAGGAGCCCTAAGACATAGTATAGGAGAGGAGCCCTAAGACATAGTATAGGAGAGGAGCCCTGAGACACAGCATAGGAGAGGAGCCCTAAGACATAGTATAGGAGAGGAGCCCTAAGACATAGTATAAGAGAGGAGCCCTGAGACATAGTATAGGAGAGGAGCCCTGAGACATAGCATAGGAGAGGAGGCCTAAGACACAGCATAGGAGAGCACATTGTTTAGAACAGAGGTAGTAGATTTAAGTTTTAATTTTGTGGTTTGATAAACTACAATGTGATGTAGAAATTCAATTTTTTTTAAAAATTTTTTTAGAGAAATAAAATACACCTAATGCTCTTATTCTCTTATATTCCAATGAGAATGTTGGGACATACTTAGATGAAATACATTTACATAATATAAATGTAAATTAAGCAATATAGAATCTGAAAATTTTTAAAATTGATCTCGGCACAGTGTTTGTATTGGGTGAATGGTTGCCAAGATACAGCCTGGAACTCTTTGAGTTTTGTTTTGCTTGGCCATACACTTTTCATCTTCTGATCTTGTTCTTTCTAATGTATATGTGGTAGGAGATGAGTTGCACATCATGATGTGCTGAAATAAATTGAAGAAAAAAAATTAAAACTGTCTCATTGTATGCTAGCAATTATAAAATAAGCATGTGAAATTATTCTTCATAACTTCATGGTATTCTTTTATGTGTAGTGTATGAATGTAGTTTTTTCTGCAGATTCCTGTGTTTGGGGATTTAGGTAGACTTCAGTAGCTTTTAGTTAAACATTTTGTTATGGTGCATCATCGGGATAAATTTCTAGAGGGAGATTGCTCTGTTGAAATGGAAGTACATTTGCTGTTCTGTTAGGTGGTTCCTGTTTGCTCCATGAGATTATACCATTTTAGGGTCCTTCCCGCAGTGGAGTGTGAGTTGTGTTTGGCTGTGGCTTTCTTTGTCTAGTTTGTCTAGTTAAAATAAGATGAGCTGCAGGGCAGTGTGGTGCATGCCTTTAATCCCAGCGCTCGGAAGGTAGAGGACATTTCTGAGCTATTGGCCATCCTGGTCTACAGAGTGAGTTAGTTCCAGGATAGCCAGGGATACATACTGAGACCCTGTCTCAAAAAACTAACAACTGAGTATTCTTTCCTAGGTCTCAGGTTCTATTTTGTGTTTCTATTTGTGATGATCTTTCATTTTTTATCTGTCCCCACCAAACTTCGTTGTTGCTCTTCTTGTTTTTGAGAGGGAGGTCTTTTTGTACTGCCGGGAATGGCCTGGAACTCATAGGTTCATCCCCCTGCCTCAACCTTCCGAACAGCTAGTACTGCAGGCATACATTGTCATATCTAGCTTTTCATACTCTTTAGAGTTATGTCTAGATGTAGGATATTAATTCTTTATGATATATGTGAATTTTTTGGAGTGTATCTTTGTGTTTTGTTTTTGTTTATGGTCATACAAATTCTGTTTTTTTAATGTAAAAATTTATCAGGTTTTAGTTTTGTTCCCTCTGAGTTTTGAGGTTTACAAAGCAGGGTTTTGTTTGTAGTAACACTAGAGAGGAAATTTTTTCCTAGTGCTCTCTAATAGTGGTATTTGTTGTTGTTGTTGTTTAGATATCTTATTTAGAGTATATTCTTGTGTATCGGTAGGAAGCAAGTCTCATTTAGTCTTTTCTGTTGGCTGTCTAGTTGCGAGACACCATTTTTGAAAATGACTGCCTAATGATGTGAGGTGCCACCTCCATCATACACTAGGTTTTTCTGAGAGACTGGGGCTTTAACAGTTGGTATCGTAATAAGGTAATGAATTAGCTTTGTATGGTATGTTAATAAACACTGAAATATTCTAATCAAGAATAAGCTTGACTCTGTTAGCTCAAGTCTTATATTTTTCAGGGTGTCTCATGATTTTCCTCATGGAGTCTTTGAACATGTATTGCAGAGATTATTCCTAAAGCTTTTTGTCTCTTTCATTGTAAGTGAGATGCCCCATGCAATGTAAATCTAAATGATTGTTATTAATGTGACTCTTATTTTTGCATGTTAATTTTATAACCTGTGGCTTTGCTGGGTTATTACAGAGAGTCTTGTTGACTGTAGGAGCTTGTAGTTACTGTGTCAGTTAGGAGATTGAAGAGGTCTTTCGTCTGTGTAGCCCTAGTCCTTTGGTCTCACTGTATTGGCCATTGTCTCCCAAACCGTGAAACAGCACTGGAGGTAGAAGAAGCCTGAACTGTTGCTTGACCATAGCAGTTATGCTCTAAGGAATTATGAGGTCATTCTTAATTTATTCGTAAGTTTTTAATTAGGAATGGCTGTTGAGTGAATGATGGTCAGCTTTTCTGTCTTGGTGTCTGTGAGGTAGTCATTTTTTTCCTTCTTAGATCTATTAATAGAGCAAATATTAATTGGCCTTGTAATATTAAACCAGTCAAACATTTCTGTCATAAGTCTTACATAGGCAGTCTGATTCCAGAGGTTAAGTCTTCTACTTTGTGGTTCAGTTTGAGAAATTTGATGTGCTTTCACAAAAGTGTTCTGAGACATCCTGGTTAGTGTTCGGTAAATGTTCGGAGATTTGTGGGGGTGAAGTCATTCTGGGACTAGCAGGCCTTTTGAGAGTGAGGACCATGGATTTATGAGCATCCCAAGCAGCAGCCTGGCAAGGGCTTTGGGCATGTGAGCATCCTAAGCAGCCCCGTGAAGCCTGGGGGCCTGTGAGCATTCTGAGCATCAACCTTGTGAGGGTCATGGCCATGCAAGCTTCCTGAGCAGCCCCATGAAGGCCGTGGGCATGTGAGTGCCCTGAGAAGCTCTGCTCTGCTTGCACTTCCCCTGGAGGACTACTCACTCCAGTCCCTGAGCCCTTCTGTGCTCATCAGAAGAGTCCTTTCTGGTGGGTTGATCACAAACTTCAAGGATCTAGAAAATCTAACAATGGAGCAAATGCTGCCTTATGTCAGATGGGAAGCTTTCAAGGTAGAACAGGAAAAACAAGGCAGGCAGAAGGCTTGTTTTCATAGATGTAGAAAGATGGGAGCAGGGCCCTCGTGTGCATCCCTTAGAGCTTTGCAGTGTTCCATAATCTGTGTGTGTAATAACTTGCTTTAAAATGTTTTACTTTACTGGTACATCTGTAGAATTCAGGGATTGTCAAAATGTTTACTCATTTACACAGATGAAATCATTGGATGGTAAATCCAGCTTTCATTATGCCGTTTGTGACTCTGCTCCAAGAATAAATATAGAGCCATGTCTAAATGTTTAGACATGTATTTGAAAAAGTATATATATTTAGTTGTTTACCACTCTAGTTAGTGTGAACCTGGGAAAGCGAGGCCCAAAATGAGTTGGACTAAAGTCTCATGCAATAGCCAGCTTTATCCAGAGAATCAGACAGTTGATACTCTGAGGGTGAAGAAAATCACATGAGTAAGGTGTTCAATCACAAGGACAAGCCACACGTGGAAAGCAATGTTTTTCCAGGTAGGCATATGAATAACAGCTGCTGAAGTAACTCACTCCTATACCGGGAAGGGCACGAGAGCACATCCCAAGAACAATCCATGTTAGGAAGAACAGAGGCTGCAAGACTTGTTCATTTGGAATTTTCTCATGAGGTCTCAGAAATCTCACATGACTCCATTCTTGGGCTGTGTTCTGACGTTTGAAGAAGTTAAACGTATGTTTTGAGAACACTTACCAGTTCAGTAATTTCTTGGATTGGTTCAGGGACTACAATTGAATCATACTATATGGACTGTTATTACTAACGAGTAATAAAAAGCTATGTTGAAATGGGAATTACTTGAAATTTTTTTCTTATATTGATTTTCTTCTTATGCTATACCAGTGGAAGAAATTTCCTTACTTGTAATTTTACTTGAATCTGATTAATAATAGAACATTTCATTTTGATTAGCTGTGAGTATTTAAGAAAATATCATTCTTGGGAATTGATTCCTTTTCTTCAGCATGTAACACCAGACAGCTATATTCCATGCCTGGCGGACCTGTGCAAAGCACTGTGGGAAGTGATGCTCAGCTATTACAGGACAATGGAGTGGCACGAGAAGCATGACAGTGAGGAGGAGACAGCTTCAGCCTCTGGTAGGAGATGGCTTTGACTCTTTGTAAGACTGAGCTGCAACGTGTGCCGCATTTCTGCCATAATGGTGAGAGGGACAAGGCCCACCCTTAGGATCGAGGCATTTTAGTGGCCATAGATTAAATGTTCAGCAGAGAAGGTCATTCAGACACTACGAAAGCTCAGTTTTCTTTGGGGATTAAAAGGTCCAAAGGACTTTCCAAGTGGCACATAATTCCATTTTTGAGGGTACATGCTGATGGCCATAGTGTTGAATTGTTTTGAAAACCTTTTTTTTTTTTAGTGTTATTGATTGTGAACCTGGTAAGACATTGATTCTTTTGTATTTACTAGGAAAGCAATACTAAATAGTCACTATTACTCTAATTTGCAAGTTGTGAAAATAACGTTAGGTTCTAAGAATTAATAATTATATTGATATTTTCCTTTTTGAACATACAGGAAGACAGTGTCATAAGAAATTTAAAACAGGGCTGGAGAGATGGCTCAGCAGTTAAGAACTTATACTGCTCTTCCAGGGACCCGGGTTCAATTCCAAGTAACCACATGTCAGCTCCCAACTGTCTGTAACTCTGGCTCCCGGGGATCCAACACCTCACCTCACAGAAATGTATATGGAGGCAAAACACCAATGCACCTTCACCTGAAATTAAAAAAAAAAAAAAAAAAAAAAACCTTTAAAGCATTCATTTTTGTAAGGAAAATAAACTTTTAAGTAGTTATGGTATACAATGCTAAGTAATAAAGAAAGTAGGAGCTTCTTATTTTACTAGACATTCTTTTTAAATTTATGTCTTAAGTGATCCTCTTCGAACAATAGCCAAAATTAAATGTTTCAAATAATTAGAGGTTTGTGAGATGTCTCAGTCAGTAAAGGACTTGCCCTCAAGCATGAAGACCTGAGTTTGGGTCTCCTGTAACTGTAAAACGCCATGTGGGTAGCTGTAGTCCCTGGATTATAGCTGAGTTATTGTCAGTCAGCTTAGCCAAGTCAGGAAGTTACAGGTTCACGGAGAGACCCTGTCTCAAAAACTGAAGTGGGAAACAACTGAGGAAGATACCAGGTGTCGTAAGTCACTGTTCCATTGCTGTGAAGAGATGCCGTGACCAAGGCAACTGTTACAAAGGAAAACATTTAATTAGGCGCTTGCTTACAGTTGCAGAAATTTAGTCTATTATCATGATGGGGAGCATAGTGGCATGTAGGCAGTGCTGGAACAGAAGGTGAGAGCTGTATCTTGATCTATAGGCAGAGAGAAAGAGAGAGGGAGGAAGGGAGGGAGGGGGAGAGAGGGGTGGGAGAGGGAGAGAGGGAGCGAGCCTAGGCCTGGCATGGTGGGACTTCAAAGCCTACCCTCAGGGACACATTTCCTCCAAAAAGGCCACACCTCTTAATCCTTCTCAAATAGAGCCACTCTCTAGTGACTAAGCATTCAAATATATGAGCCTATGAAGTACATTCTGGTACAAATCACCATATTCTACCCCTGGCTCCCATAGACTTGTAACTATATCATAATGCAGAAATACATTTAGTCCAACTTCAAAAGTCCCCATAGTCTATCACAGTCTCAACGTTGTTTAAAAGTCCAAAGTTCAGAGTCTCTTCTGGGATTCATAGCATTCTCTTAATTTTAAGACCCTGTAAAATAAAAAACAAAAAACAAACAAACAAATAAAAAAACTCAAGCGGGGCGGTGGTGGCGCACGCCTTTAATCTCAGTACTCGGGAGGCAGTGCCAGGTGGGTCTCTGTGGGTTCGAGGCCAGCCTGGTCTACAGAGCGAGACCCAGGACAGGCACCAAAACTACACAGGGAAACCCTGTCTTGAAAAAAACAAAAATAAAATAAAATAAAGTAAAAATAAAAAAGATTACATACTTCCAACATACAATGACACAGAATATACATTCCCATTCTAAAAGGGAGAAAGGGAGCATAGTGTGGAAATACTGGACCAAAGCAAGATTCAAAACCAGCAGAGCAAACTAAAAAATTTTGCATCTTCTTGTCTGATATCAAAGTGTTCTTCAGATCTCTAATTCCTTTCAGCTTCATTGATTGCAAGACAAGATTTCGCTCTCTTGGGCTGGATTCATACCCAGTCTTCAGGTGTTCCTGGCAGATATCCCAGTACTCTGGCATCTCCAACATCTTGGGGTCTCTGTCGGGGGCCTATGGAGAGCCTGCTCCAAGGCCACCTCCATGGGAATGCAAGAAAATCCACGAAGGCAGCAAGGGCTAGACTTTTTCTATCTGAGGGTGTTTAGAAATAAGTTGCTATCTGACTGGTAAACTAAGAAAACACGCATGCTTTCTGATGTTAACTTTCTCTTTTACTTCATCTTAATAACGGTCTCTGACTCTTTTGTCTCCATACAGCTACATTATCTCCACATTGCTACATTCTATACATACAGCTTTATGTCTTTCTTTATGTCCATATGGCCATACATCTCTATACACAGTTACATCTGTTGTCACAGGTCTACACACCTTTTACATATATTTCTCTTCTGTATCTTTATTCCATGCAGCTTCATCTTCCTTATCTCCACACAGTTACAAATCTCCACACGGCCACAGCTAAACCTCTCATTCACATAGCTCTCTCAGCATACAGCACTGACACAGTTCCTAGACACAGCTCCTCTATGTAGCAGCAGCTCTTTCACACAGCTCTCTCCCTCATACTCACACACAGACTTCTTCTAGATTATTCACTCACTCTTTACTCACTCACTCTTTCACCCACTCGTTCCCTCACACTTCTCTCTCTTCACATTGTGGCTGCTCTTCCTTCACAGCCAAACTCTGGACGGTTATAAGTTATATTTTCAGGGCCCTACCCATTCTCAAAACACAAGGTAAGTCACATGGTTTCTCTTAGGCTAGCAATGTCACATTGACCCATGCATGTAGCTCTAAGTTGTTGAGGGGTCCCAACATTAAACAATTGCCTGAACCTTGAGCTGTCAGGGTACGTGAAGAAAGGGAGCTACTGCAAGGACTATGTGTTGATGTAAATAGCCTGGCCTTGATTTAGCAATAAACAACACCTGGGAGTTAGTCTTTGTGTACATTCTGTAGGGGCAGCTTAGTCTGTTTTGGACTAGTTCTCAGGTCTTTGCAAAGTGTGTAAAAGGCTGTCTTTGAGACTGAGAATGCTGTTACTTTCCCGTGTCAGTAAAGAAGAATATTCTGTTATTGTTTTTGTTCATCAGAATTATACAGCTTAAACAGAAATCCACAGCTAAATGTGTTTCCAGAGATATAAAACACACTGCCAAAGGGCTGTGGAAAGCACCCCACAGCTGTTCTTATTAGGGAGGCATAGCAGTGGCACCTGAGAAAGGTGCAGGCAGAAAACAACCGGTTTCCACAGCCAGTGACCCTATGGCTTTGCCAGGCTGGGCTCCCCATCAGGGAGTTATATGTCTGGTGGGTGGACTTGTCAAACACTAGTTGTCACTAGTTGCCACAGCCCTCAGCGGGTCTCCAAGGCAATCCAGGCTTCACCTTCATAGTTTCACACAATGGCCTCTCCAGGCCTCCATGCAGGGACACCCCTGACACATACCTGGCCTCAGAGGCTTTGCTTAGCCAAAGAGGAAGATCTCACAATCCCTTTCTTGTATTCTTGTGTCTAAATCCAGAACCACATACCCAAAGCCGACAGGTTCTGCTGCTTGCTAGGGCTGGAACATAGCCTCCATGTTCAATTACATCTACATCAGCTTTCTGTTGTTGATGGTTTCCTTCTCTGCCTAATCTTTCCTTTAATTCCTTTTCACAAGTTGGAAGCTTAGCCATTTGGGGTCTTGCCCTGAGTTTACTATTCCCTTTATTCCATTATCATCAGGCTTTTATCTTTTTATCTCCTTGAGCACTGGATTTGGCTCCAACAAAACATTCCCTGGTGTTCCTTTTCTCCTCAAACTGAACAGTCTGTATTTTTCTTGCCCTGCTTGCTTCTTTTTATTATAAATCTGCATAAGAGCAATCACTAATAACCATATGAAATAGTCAATACTACTAGGCTGTTATGAAATCTCTGCCAATGCCATCAGTCAAAAACTCTTCAATTTAGCCTCAAGCAAATTATTAGGACAGGGCCAAAAAGCAGCCACATTCTTTGCCAAAATATAATAAGCATGGTCTGAAGGCTACTTACCAATATTCTCAACCTCTGAAACTTTTTGAGCCTGGGCGTCATAATTTACATTACTCTCAGCACCACTGTCTTCCATGCTTCTACTGGTGTGGCCCATGAAGTCAACTGCTTACCTAATCCAAAATCCCAAAGTCTGCATTCTGCCAACAAGCAGCATGGTCAGGCCTGTCACAGCAACTTCTGCATTAGTCATTGTTCTATTGCTGTGAAGAGACACCATGACCAAAGCTACTCTTACGGAAGAAAGCATTTAATTGGGGACTTGCTTAACACTTTCAGAGGTTTACTCAATTATCATCATGGTAGGGAGCATGATGGCAAGCAGGAAGGTGTTGGAGCAGTATCTGAGAGCTACATCCTGATCCAAGAGATCCTAGGCCTGGCATTGAGTTCTAAGCCTGCGCCAGTGACATACTTTCTCCACCAAGGCCACACCCCCTAATCCTTCTAATCCTTTCAAAGAGTTCTACTCCCTGGTGACTAAGCATTCAAATATACGAGCCTATGGAAGCAAAACAATTGGGTGGCTTCCACAAGCACATTCACACATGTGCACCTGCATACACAAGCACATGCACATACACACATGTGTACCTGCATGCCCATGCACATTCACCTACACACACAATTACTTTTAAAGCAAATAATTCTATTAGCATTTGTTTAATACTGTGCTGTGTCATGCAATTTAATGCAGTTTTTTTTTTTTTCTGAACTTATTTTTGATAACTTCCAGTCTCTGGGGTACCTGGTTTCTGTGATTTGGTCAAACAGGAAATACCAAAATCTTACTGTTTGATTAAACAGAATTTTGAAGCCATGTTTTGAAGACACATCTCATCATACATATAGACAGTAAAAATTAAGAGGGGAAAATTGTATCATGGACTAGAAATTTTGTAGAAGAGGGTAAAGAGAGAGGGAGGAGAAAGGAGAGAGCATTGAGGCAAGTCAGAATTGCAAACCAGTGGACTAGGAGTGCAGCTCAGTGGCTGAGTGCCTGCTGAGCATGTGCAGGGCCAGGGTTCAGTCAGAGCTGGAATCCCAGGCTCACTGAGCCAGGGCTTCATGACACTTACTCTGCTTTGTTACTCTTTGACATTTTTCTAGGTATGGTTCTAATAAAAGATAAACCTAAGGACGGGTTTCAGGTAGAATTAGCATACACGTTAGATAGAAGGACTTCTAGATATGCATACTTACAGACTCAATACAAATGCTGAAACAAAAAATACAGAGAACAAGATATGACCTCTATGATGATGGAATACTGAGTCACACCAGATTTGGGCCTTGCATATTTAGACTGTTTTGCTGAAATTCCCTCTTCTAATCTATATCTTAAGAGAATTTGGGTTTTCTGACTGATTCAGCAGTCCACCAGCAATATCTAGGACTCTGGATAGTTACATGCAGACATGCAAGAATACAGTGGTAAGAGCCAGAGATAGGAAATTATTCCCAGTCCCTTTGTAAAGCTGAAGGCCTCTAGAATTACTTTTCTGTAGCTCTGTAGTGGTATTGATTGTCATTCTAACCCTTTATGTCCTAAAGAAACCACTAAAGATGTAGTCTAGATGCATAGCTAGGCTGCTGGTTCACCACAGCTAGAGCATGTATGCAGTCAAGCTCTAGCAACGCTGAGGTAGACCAAGCATGTCTGTTGACTGGCAAGGATGGTCTTCTCCTAGTTACCACTGGACACCTTGCCAACCTGGGAGAAGATAATAAATAGGCTGTTGTTCTGCTGTACACAAAGCTATACAGTCTCTTTAATACAGATATGTGTTTGTGTTCTCAGGAGAGAAACTTTTTTTTTTTTTTTTTTTTTTTTTTTTTTTTGGTTTTTCGAGACAGGGTTTCTCTGTGTAGCTTTGCGCCTTTCCTGGGACTCACTTGGTAGCCCAGGCTGGCGAGAGAAACTTATTTTGAGGAACAATATTGACCTTGCTTGTTGGACTGAATATTGCTAAATTGATCATCTGGAATTATTAATATTATAGTTCATTATAAAAACGTAATATAAATTATGGAAAATAAAGACATGCATATTTACCTCCTTCTGTCTCTCTTCTTGTTGGCATACATATTACCTGACAGTTGAATTAATTGATTTTTTAGTGCTCTGACATCAGCCTGTCACGTGGTAGTGAAGTAGGTGGTGTGTGGCTCTGGGGCTGCACTGCCTTCATTGGACTCACTGCCTTCATTGGACTCCTAGGCCCATTCACATGGGTAGTGCAAAGTCTTGGGTATATTTAGCATTTCTCTAAGTTATCTATGTATCAAAGGGACTTAATCCCAATGCCTGATTTTACTATTATTTTGAATGCACATATATTGAGTATACTTTCTTTTTTATTTTATGTGTATGTGTGCCTGTACACTGTGCCTAGTGCCTGCAGACACCAAAGAGGGTGTGGGCTTCCCCCAGGATCACAGTTACAGAAGGTTGTGAGAGCCATGTATTTGCTAGGAATCTAACCCCCTGGAAGAACAGCCAGTGATCTTAACTGTTGAGCCACATCTCCTGCCCTGAAAAAAATTGTATTTTATCTTAGGTTGGCTCATAAAAAAAATTTAGGGAAAAAATAGATTGAATTAAAAACATGCTGGTTTTTGTTTTCAGAAGGAAGTCATGTGTTGAGTGCTGAAGAGACCAACTTTGATCGTGGCTATGTAAAAAAGAAGCTGGAGCATGGCCTCACGCGAATATGGCAGGTTTGGTTTATTTTCGTGTTGATTTAAACAGAAGCTGTGTTCAAGCTGGGCTCCAAAACACTCATGTTATAGTTGCTGTAGAAATTCTTTTTCTAAACTTGGGTGTTTGTACTCTCTGCAGGCTTAATCATATGTTCACTCGTCTTTGGAACAAGGCTATCATTTAACTTAATTTCTGCAATTAGTTGATAATTATATTAACTACCAAGAGCAATAGAAAAAAAAGTCTCTTAGTTTGAAAATTTCCATTAGAAATATTCATGTGTTGCATGACTAAGGAATTTGTGCTTTTCTAAAAAAAAATTGTGCCTTTTTTATTGAACTGTCCTGTTTATTTTTATTTTATTTAGTTTTCTTGATTTCCTTTTTTGCTTAATTTTAGGAAAGAAATAAGTAGGTGACATTAGGGCACAATATAGGGAAGAATAAATTTTAGTTCCTCACTGAGCTTCTTTGAGGAAAGCTCTATAGTTTTTGTTTTGTTTTTAATTTGGGCTCCTGTCAGTGTATGCCATTTGGACTACTATATATAATAAGATACCCTAGACTAGACTGCTTTAAAAAAATAGGACTTGTTTCTTATAGTTCTGGGTCTGAGAAGTTCAAGGTCAGAGTTCTTAGAGTTTGTGTTGGGTGAAGTTCTGCTTCCTGTTTCACAGATGGTGCCTTTTGTTGTGCCCGTACTTGGTGGAACTGGAAAGCCTGTCCCTGGGGCATCAACTCTAAGTCCTAGTCACAGGGACCCCTCCCACATGACCTCCAGCCCTTATGAGGACCTGCTTTTCTGTTGCTCTCACCTTGAGGGTTCAGACAGCATCACAGGAACTTTAAGTAGACCTAAATGTGAGACTGGAAGACATCTTTTTAAATTTTCTTTCAGTTGACTGGTTCAGTTGTAATCTGAAATTTACTTAAAATTTGGTTCTTCCTAGATCAAAGTGTAATTTCTTTGGAATCTTTGATCCAAACTTGAAAAGCCTTGAAAAACTACCCACGCCCCCAATTAGTTTGCTTTTCAGTTTAATTATCTAATATAGGGTTTCTTTAAAAAAATCATTTAGGGAAACATCCTAAAAATGTAAATTTCCTCAAGAATCACTTAATCTTTGTAATTTAGTGCTCTGGTTTATGACAGTCATATATTGGATTACACAATTTGAATTTATATTTAGCATTTAAATATATTTACGTTGTACTTATAATTATTTTAATTTCTATATTATCTCTTAGGACAATATTAAACTATTATGTATTTAACAATTATTGTGATTTGGGGCTCTTTTTGTTTGAGCATTATATTTGAATATATGCTCATGTTCATTAAATACACACCGAGGGCCAGGCATGAATTTTTTATGATTTAGTCTCCTTATAGACCTTTATTGTACTTAATTGAAATTAGCATATTCATGGTAGAATTTCTGGTAATCAGTGGTGCCCTTTGTAATGCCTGGCATTTTATGCAGTTAGTCTCATCTGACATGACAACTTGATGATATTCCTGGTAAATGAAAATCTATTCCATATGAAATTTAGTACACCATTCCCACTTAAGTATTTGGCCAGTTTATAGCAGTCATTGTCCTTTTAAACGTGACCATTGTGTTCTTGCCTATCATACTCCAGTTTCAAGTTTTAGTGTGTGATTTCCTCTACTCCTTGCCAGCCCCTGCCTCCTCTACTCCAGTATTCAGCCTGTTCTGTATTATTATAACTTCTTTTGTGAATTATTTGGTTTTATAGATTCTTAATGACTATGGTAATGAGTAGCCCCTTATCTGTTATTTTTCTTTTTTACTTATTTAAGTGCAGATAGTATTTTTATGATGCCATACTGTGATTTGTATCTTTTTTTCTTATGCTATACATATAACCTTGCCCATGTTGAGCTCAGCCTAGTGCTCACGTGGCAGATTTGAATATCTGCCTCTAAACTGCATATTAGTTGTTCTATCCATAATGCCTAGAATATTACCTGAAGTGTTTAATAGACACTCAGGAAATGTTTTTGTTTTATTAAATTATTATATAATTTCTAATTTTGACCTTTTGAAAATATATAGGAATCATTAATCCATTGTATATTTTGTTTGATATTTGAATAGTAGACGTTTTCTTTCTACTAGTTAAGTTTCTTCTTCACCACTTTCTGGATAATTCTACTTCTGTCTACTTCATTTCTTACAAAGCATAGAGATAAAATTGTGACTTTGAAGGAAGATAGACCTTAGGTTTGCCATGTAGCAGGCACAAGAGTTCAGACAATAATACTTGAGCCCTCTAGACTCTGCTCCTCAGAGGTAGAAATTCCTGCCAGACAAAGCTGGTTTGATCCCATATGTAAAGTTATTAGCATAGTGTTTTTGACATGGTTAAATAATCACAAAGCAGATTTTTAAAAAAAAATTCAACCATTGTATATGTTAGATGTCTACTGTTTACTGTTACTGAATTATTTGGCTTATTTATCTGAACATTTCATTCATTTTAAATAGTTTGTAGTCTGTTTAATGTATTATAAGTCTTTCAGGATTCCTCATAACTTTTATTCCATCTTTACATAGTTTCACTTTTAAAAACAATTATTGCCTATCCTAGGTGAATTTTAGAATAATTGTTTAGAAGAAAAATTCTTGCGATTTTGGCTGGAATTTCATGAATTTGGAAAAGTGGTCTCTACTGGTTAGTCATCCACTCAGGCTCATTGCTCTCAGTTGCCTGATGCTTATTTTACAGTTACTCATTTTCAAATGCATTATATTTGGATTTCTAATGAACCAAAGCCATATATACATAATGATTTTTGTTCCATCTCTTATAAGAATATAATTTTTTGAAAAGGGATTTTATTTAATACTTAATTATGTGTATGTGTGTCTGTGTGGTTATGTGCACCTTAGAGTAGGTGTCTTCAGAGTCAGAGACATGGGATCCCTTGAAGTTAGAGTCAAAGGCAGTTGTGAGCAGTTGGGGCATTGGAAATAGAACTTGAGTTCTCTGCAGGAATAGTGTTTGTGCTTAACTGCCTAGTCATCTCTTCAGCACATGATATCCTTCTTATCATAAGAATTGTGTGTGTATATATGTGTGCCATTACATTAAGTAGAATTTAACATAACTATGCCAAGTTTTAGTGAGATTGAGGCCATTACTATTTCTTAAAACATTCATGAGACTACCCTTGTTAGGTTAGTCTTAAAGATACTTGGCTGTTGGTCTATGTAGATATGTTATCAAACTAAGAATCCACTATTTCATTTTAATATGTTACTACAGAATAAATTTACTTATTTGTTTGTGTCTTACAGGATGTTCAACTAAAAGTAAAAACCTACTTGCTTGGAACTGATTTATCTATATTCAAATATGATGATTTTATCTTTGTTTTGGATATAGTCAGCAGGTAATGTGAGATACTGTCTTCTGTGGCTTAATTCATTCAACCATAAGAATAAAAAATCAGAAATTAATGAGTTTTCTGCCTAAATTCTTCATGGAAGAGGATGTAATTACTCATGACTGATGGACTGGGCTTGTAGAGTCTTTATAATTTTTTTTCAAATACCCAAATTTAAATTTCTGTTAGTTATAATTGTTAAAGAAAGAACCTGAACTGTTTTTGTTTTTTATAAGGATGGTCCTGAAATTTATATAGCTCTTTCTGACCAACTAGGTTGATGCAAGTTGGAGAAGAATTTTGTGGTAGCAAGTCTGAAGTTTTGCAGGAGTCCATTAGAAAACAAAGTATCAATTATTTCAAGAACCACCACAGGTAAGAAATACAATAAAATATTTATCTAAGACTTCCTCTTATAAGATTAACTGATATAAAGCCATTTTTAACTTTTAATAAATAAATTTATTGTATCTCTTTGTAGAATAGTTGAGGATACTTCATCAATAATGTACTAGAAGGTATTCACTATTCATTTGTAAATCTAAAATTCTTTGTTTTGAGTGAGTTGAATGTAGGATATGTTCTGGCAGCCACTTCCCAAATAACCACTCAGAGACTTAATATTAATTATAAATGCTCAGCCAATATGAGCTATTGGTTTATTACTAACTTGCTCTTACAACTTAATTAACCCATTTCTATTAATCTGTGTGCCTTCTTGAGGCTCATGGCTTTTACCTTTCCTGCATATCCTGCTTCCTTTCCATCTGGCTGGTAACTCCTCTGACTCTGCCCTTCTTCCCAGTGTCCTTAGTCTGGTTCTCTTGCCTAACCTCATCCTGTCCAGCTATTGGCTAGTCGGCTTCTTTATTAAGCCAATCACAGCAACATATATTCACACAGTGTAAAGGAATAGTCCACATTAAACATATTGAAGTAGACATTGAACTGGTTTCATTAGAGGTAAAAGTTGATCATTACATCAGGGTTACTGAAAGACTCTAGTCACTGGTCTGCGTCTTTAGACGTACTGGACAAGTAGTAAGGAAGTAAGAATATAGAGGCAGCACTCAGTGTGGCATTCCAGGAATAAGAAGGCTTGTAGCAGATGTGCTACTCAGACCCTAGCTGCGAAGCTAAGATTGTATGCGGCATTGCTTTGCTTAACCATCACTGCAAAGATGGAAAGGGTGATTAGGTGTTCTTTGAGTGGAAGAAGACGCGAATGAATGTTACCATGTACTGTGATCATTTACCCAAGCCATACCAGATGGAGAGAAAAAGGAAAAGCACTGATTATGCTCTCATTTTTAAAATTTGTTTTACTGAGAGAGAGTGGGAGAGAGAGTGCAAACACACATGCCATGGCATATGTGTGGAAGTCAGAGGACAACTTACAGGAGGGCATCAAGTCTCCTTTTCCAGTGTGTGTGTGAGTGCTAGGGCTTGGACTTGCCTTCTCAGGCCTGGCAGCAAGTGCTCTTACCCACTGACCCATCTCAACCCCTAGATCTTTCTTGATGTAAGCCAGCTCCCAAGTTGTATTCTTACATATTTTACCATTAAATTATTTATAAATTACTTTTCATTTTTACAACCAAGTTTTGAATTTGTTATTCTTATTTGGAACGTCATTATTTGAAATTCATCTTTCTCTCCTTTTTTATTGTCAATACCTTTGTACAGAGATTATGTATCATGTTAATAGTGAGATTATTGGGTGTCAAAAGATTGATTGTTAAATATATTTATGTTAAAGAGAAAAGGCTTTTTGATAAAAACCTAGATTTCTCTGCCAGTTGTCTGCTTTCCCAGAGTGCCTTATCCCTAGCATAATCACTGGAAGACTTCTGCTGTTCCTAGTGTTTGGAGGTATGGGCACTGTCAAATGCTGATCTGGGGAGTGGTGTCCATTCTGCATTGTACTGTTGGGACTATCAGAGGGTGTCTGCCTCTCTGGTAACCATATGTAGACATTTTGACTTTAGACTCTGATCATGGTGGAGATTCCCCACTGAAGTTTATCTTGGGGAAATCAAAGAATCCAAAAAGGAGTTAATTATTATTTCCTAAATACTCAGCAAGTTTCAGGACTTTAGACATATGTTTAGAGCCTGCTTCTCACTGATGAAGCTACACTGTGTTGTTAGAACTGGACTGGGAGAGAGGAGGCTCAGGTTTTGTTTCACCTCTGGTGTGTGCCAGCTCTCAGAGAGAGGACAGGTTATTCAGCATCCCAGGGCTGTCCCGCCTGTGCTTCCTGCCTGGCTACCGGCCAGTCAGTTCTTCATTAACCAATGAGAGTAATATATATCCACAGTATACAGAAGGATCATCCCACAGTATTTCTGTCTTTTTGTTTGTAACTGTCTTGGTAGAGGTAAGTGGTATCTTGTGGTTTCCATTTGCATTTCCTTAATGATTGAAGATACTGCCAGCTTCCTATGTGCTTATTGGCTTTTTGTATATCTTCTCTGCAGAAGTGTCTTTAAAGGCCTTGCCCATTTTTAACTGGATTATTAGTCTTTTCATTGTTAAATTGTAAAATTTTATAGTTTTAGTTGCTAGTTAGACTTTTCCCCTGTGGTTACACATGGACGCGATCATCTTGAGGAGTTACTAGCTATTGCCTGTCCAAACACTGCTTCAGCTCCTCCTTCCTCTCTTCTCCATGCGATTGCATGAACACTAAATCTTTTGTTCCCTCCCTCCCTCCCTCCTTCCCTCCTTCCCTCCCTCCCTGCCTCCCTCCCTCCTCCTTCCCTCCCTCCCTGCTTCCCTCCTCCCTCCTTCCCTCCCTCCCTCACTGCCTCCCTCACTGCCTCCCTCTGTGTGTGTGTGGGGGGGGGCGGAGGTTGACATTGATTGTCTTTTCCAAATTACTCGTCACTGTATTTCTGAGACAGGGTCTTTTACTGAGTCAAAGCGTATCCATTCTGGAAGATTGCCCCCATTTCCATTTCCCTAACACTAAAATACAGGTGTCCATCTGGCTGTTTACATGGGTGCTTGGCAGTACAAACTCAGTTCCTTATGCTAGTGTAACAAACATTTTACCAGTGCAGCCATTTTCTGGCACATGCTCACTTACTCTGTCTGTCTGTCTGTCTGTCTCCCTCTGTCTCTCATCTGTCACCTCTCTACCTAATCTTAAGATCCTTTCTGTTCACTCACTTTACTTACAACTTGTGCTATAGTTTGTAGATATTTTCTACTGACCCTTCTTCTGATAACCTGCTGTGCTAGTTCACTTATCCAATCAGGCTTTAACTGAAGGTATCCTGTCTTTCAGTTCTCAAATGTCGTTTTGATGCTTGGCTTTTAAAATTTGTGTATTTATTGAGATAAATCTTTCCGTGTAGCCCATGCTGTCCTGAACTGATAATCTTTCTGCTTCATCCCATGAGTGTTGTAATTATAGGTGTATACCATGATGTCTGTCCTTGTTTGTTCTTTAGCATTACAATTTTGAATAAATACCTATAACTTGAAATTAGGTGATGATACCTCTAGCAGAGCAGATTCCTGGATATTTTGTATTTCTATATGAAATTTAAGTTTTTCAATTTCTGTGAAGAATTGTATTAGAATTTTCATGGGGGTTGTGTTGAATCTGTAGATTGCTTTTGGTAGGTTGACCAGTTTCACAATATTAATCTTGCTAATCCAGGAGCATGGGACATCTTCCATTGCCTAGAATCTTTTTCAGTTACTTTTTTTCACATCTTAACTTTTTCATTGTACAAGGTATTCTTCACTTCTGTGATTAGATTTATTCCAGATTCTTTCTTTGGGTGTATGGGGGCGGGAGGGGGGGAGACAGGGGATGCTGAGGATAGTGAATAGTATTTTCTCCTTGCTGTGAAGGCTCATGATTTTTAAGTGTTAATTTTATAGCCTGTAACTTTGCTGAGTGTATTTATGAGCTGTAGTCCCTGCCTAGTTATCCCAATGTTTAGAAGTGTTCCTGTTTGTCTAGATCCATCTATTTACTCACTCTTTGTCATCAAATCTGAATTTATTAAAAAAGTCTAGGCTTTGTTTTAGCATGGTGTGGTAGCAGTAGCTGGTGGTGTATTGGAGGAAGAAAAAGGGGAAGCACCAGGCTTTTACTCAAGTAGAAGTAAAGCTTTGTTTTTCTACCTTTTTCTATATAATGCAACTTTATTCAAACAGAAGTAAAGCTTTGTTTTTCTGCATCTTTCTGTATAATATAACAGTGACTCGATGACTTAGAACATAAAGTGAGAGCAGTAAAGTAGTGTTAAAAGCAATCCACGTGGTGTAGGTAGTTAGTAGACTGTCTGGAGTATAAGTGCTGACCTGCTAAGTGTTAAGTGCTTTGTAGAGATAGACACTGTAAAAGGCCTTTTCAGAATGATATTTATCTTGGTATTGTCGCTTAGTCACATTATGAAACACTAATACATAAATATTTGTGATTTTATATGACCTGATAGTTGTTTTTCTATTTCAGACTTGGTATTTGAATAGTTAAGACAAATTTAAGTGCATGAGTTAGTGACAGGTTTTAATTTAGTTCTTTAATAAAAATTGTATTTCTTACACATCATTTTTACACTTTCAAAAATATTCAGCTTAGTAAATATTTGACATATGTTTATTATGTTTTTCTTAAGGATCATAGGGTAACTAACAGAAGCACACTCTTGTAGTTTATGTGCTAATGTGAATGGTTTTTGTAGGTGATTATGGTGATGATAATTCTGTTGTTACATTGTATTTTGTTTCCTCAGTTCTTGTATTTCCTGCTCCATTATTCCTTAAGACTATTTGTGTTCTTTTCTTTTCTTTAAGAATACGACTTGATGAACTGAGAATGTTTTTAGAGAATGAGACGTGGGAGCTTTGCCCTGTTAAGTCAAATTTCAGCATCTTGCAGCTTCATGTAAGTTTTTCTCAAGAACAGAGAAATGTGTCTTCTAGTAATTACTTTTAGGGTTTTTTGTTTGTTTGTTTGTTTGTTTTTTTTTTTTTTTTTTTTTTTTTTTAATAACAACTTCTTGAGCTCCTTCCTTGAAAGGGATTCCTAATGGCCATTTGATAAGAATTAACTGCTGATGGACTTAAGTCTACTTTACAACGTTGGTCTTACATGCTTCAGTAAACACTTTTGACTAAAGAAAGTAACAATTACAATGAATTTTCTTTTGAAATCAAAAGGGAACCCACTGTTTTATATAAGTTTTTCAGAAAATGAGTCAGTTGTATTTTGGTACCATGTGATGAAAATGCTTTTTTATTTCAAATGTGGAGGCATTTTGAATTTCACTCAGATTAAGGATGCTTAATGTATGTGTCCATAATTAATACCATGATTGATCCATATTATTAAGTATAGAAGTATGTTTAAATAATCCTGTCAAATTCATAAGGAGTAATTTCATTCTCACGTCTGTTTTAGATCAAATAGAAAATGATAATCTATATTTAATACTTTAAAAAAAAAGTATAGTTTTCCTTGTTTACTGTTATGTTCAATTTCTATATTCAAAAAAGTATTTGTTTTTCTGGCATAACAAATGGATATTGATATTCCACCATAAGAAACTTTTGTTTGCTTTAAAAAAATATTTTAAAGCCGGGCGGCAGTGGTGCATGCCTTTAATCCCAGCAGTCAGGAGGCAGAGCCAGGCGGATCTCTGCGAGTTCGAGGCCAGCCTGGTCTACAGAGTGAGATCTAGGACAGACACCAAAAATACACAGAGAAACCCTGTCTACACACACACACACACACACACACACACACACACACACACACACACGAGCGCGCGCCAAAAATAAATAAATAAATATATTTTAAAATGTTTTCTGACAATTTTACAGGGTATTTAAGAAGATTATGTGAATTTTATGTTTGATTTTATGTCTTATCTTCAGGGTCTCTCATTATGTGTATTCAAATATATTAGCAATCACCCATTAAAGTTCTTTAAAAATGTCTGCTACTATTGTGTTGAATAAAGGCTTCTGAACACACACACACACACACACACACACACACACACACACACACAGATGCTTATTTATAGATATAAAATACTAGCAATTTTTTGAAGGCATGAATGGGCACTTAAGTTATAGCACGGTTACAGATTTGCTTGTATTGACAAAATGCTTCATAAATGAAAGGAACACTTATAAGAAATGCTAATTTTATTAGTTAGTTAGGTTCTTTGTAAAGAATAGTTGTGAAAAACTCTTTAACTGGTTTGATTGAAATACAATGTCGTAAATATTCCTGCATCAAAGATTGTGTTGTAGTCCGTGGCCTGAGTACATTGTGTTTGATGGTTTTCTTCAGGTGGAATGGCTTCTAGAAGAAGATAAAAAAAAAAAAAAAGTGGATATATTTAAAAAGTACTTTATTATTATTATGTTTTAATTTTATTCTATATACGGGTGCTTTGCCTTCGTGTATGTTGGTGTTCCACATGTGGTTATTATTGTGTTTTAATTTTATTCTATATACGGGTGCTTTGCCTTCATGTATGTCGGTGTGCACATGTGGCAGCCGTAGGAGGCCCTGGGCTCCCCTGGATCTGAGATTAAAGACAGTGGTTAGCTGCCATGTGGCTGCTGGGACTTGAACCTAGATCCTCTGAAAGATCAGCCAGTGCTCTCAGTGCTGAGATATTTCTCCCTGTGTTTAATTTTAATAGGAGATAGTCTTTATGTTCTGTAGTTTCATATCCAGTCCTAGCATATTGCTTTCCTAATATGACAATAGTAAAAATACTAACAGCAGTGACGAGTATGTGCTCAAGGACAACAAAAGTAACATAAATTGTAACTGGCATCAATGAAATGACATTAAATTAACAGAATCTGTGACTTCTAAAATAGTTATGATTCCTTAACATTTAAATTTTTAAGCTTAACATTTTAGAGTATGTATTTAAATAATTTTATTGAATTTTTATTTAATAGGTTAATTAATAGATTGATGCTGCATATTTTAATGTGTAGTTGGTATAATTGTAAGAGAACTTTTACTAGAAACATGTCATTTCTGACTAAGCAAGCATTATTTTTTTCAAAATGGTTGCCTTAAAAACCATTTAAAACTTTTTATTCACATGCATTCCTGTCGATTTGTAAAAAAAATTATGTTATATTAAACACTTGTTTAGAATTATAAAAATAGTGTCATGATTTTCAAGCTTTGTATTGGATCTGATTTAACATGTAGTTGAAATTTATAAAGAAAGCTGGGGCTGAGACATGGTGTAATGATAGAGTGAACAAGTCAGTGTACTTTGTAGAAATTTAAGGAACTTTTTAATACTGCCCTTGGACCTTTCAAGATTAATACTGAGTACTGAGTATGACAGACATTTAAATTTGGGTTAATATTGTTAGGTGTAGAAAAATGTTTATTTTGTGGTAAGTTGTCAAGTCAAGAGCTTTGTAATTCAGATGAACTTTAGAGATTATTTGAATCTTTTCTCCAGTTAGCTGTAGCCTTGAACTTGGCACTCAGTCTTTCCAGACTGCCTCAGTTTGCTCATCTTTGTGATGTGGAAGTTGGATCAGGTATTGCATCTTTTTAGCTCTGTCATTTTTTTATTTCTCCAGTCTGGATTGGTCCTCCCATTTTAAAGATGAGGAAATGGACTCAAAGAGAAAGCAGGTGGCATTCATAATGGCCTGACTATAGCAGTCTAGGAGCAGAAGACACATCTGGCCAAATGAGTGTTTGTGCTCTTTGCTTCTTGGTCTGTAAAGGAAAGTAAATGATAGTTGCAGGTACCAACATAAAAAGATAGATATGTACTGGATCCTCTTGCTGTAGTGGCAAGAATGTCTTACATGGTGCAAGCATGAGTCAGCAGTGTCTTAGCAGTTGCTCCCTTGAAGGATATTGTGGGTTAAAAAGTATGCTGCCCGGACTTCTGTGGCTCTGTCATTCAAATTTCTCGTCATTTCAGAATGTGTCTCTAACTTTCCTTTATGGAAGGCCGGAGTTGCTTGACCAGGCCACTCTGACTTAAGTGGTACTCTTGACTAATCTGTCTTTTAGAATGGTTATGTGTTTCCAAGACTGTGATCTCAGACGACTTGTAAGATGTAAAGAGGAATAACTTGAAGATCATGTTTTTCCCCCTGGTCTAACTCTTTATTTACATTAAGGGGATAAGTTTGTATGCTTAGATTTTATTATTTTTCTAACAGCTATTTCATCCTTTCTCAATGTGTAGGAATTTAAATTCCTGGAACAGTCTCGCTCCCCATCAGTTTCACCGAGTAAGCAGCCATTGGCAACTTCTTCAAAACCTGTGACTTTGTTTGAGCAGTATTGTAGTGGTGGGAATCCATTTGAAATTCAAGCCAACCACAAAGATGAAGAAACAGAAGATGTCTTGGCTTCTAATGGGGTATGTGATGTTTTTAAAATGCTTTGTGAAACAGAAGTGAGTTTTCTTTTTAAAAGTGTTCGGAAGTGAAATGCTAACTTGCTGGATTGCTCATCTGTTTACTGCTCATATTCTTGCCGTATAATGTGTCCCTACAGAATGCCTTGCCTTGTGTAGATAATGACTCTACACTGTGTTTATTCACAATGGTGGCCTGAACTATAAATTTGTTCTTGTTGGCTTGATATTCTTATCAGTGTATTTACCTAGTCATGGTATAAGTCTTCTCATTGAAATATTTTGGTAGCTTACACAGAGAGATGACTGAGGGACTGATGTACCTATACTTCTGTCATGACTCCTTTCTGAGTAACCAAGTTGGTATTTTATTCCATGTCTTTTTTATCTGAGAGTAAGATTGTCTTAATCAGTTTTCTATTGCTGTGAAGAGACACCATGACCAGAACAACTCTTATAAAGGAAGCTTTAATTGGGCTGGATTACACTTTCAGAGGTTTAGTCCATTGTCCTCATGGTGGGAAGCATGGTGGTACACAGGCAGACATGGTGCTGGAGAAGTTCCTAGAGTTCTGCACCTAGATCTACAGGCAGCAGAAAAAGAGAGACACTGGGCCTGGCATGGGCTTTTGAAACTACAAAGCCCACCCACAGTGACAGGCTTTCTCCAACAAGTCCACACCTCCTAATACCTCTCAAATAGTGCCATTCCCGGCTGAAAGACATTTAAGGAATTGCTCAACATCCCCAATCATCAGGGAAATGTAACTAGAGTTTTCCTGCCTTGCCCACAGTCAGGACAAATCTTTGTCACTAGCCAGTCCCACAGCCGCTCAGACCCAACCAAGTAAACACAGAGACTTATATTGCATACAAACTGTATGGCCGTGGCAGGCTTCTTGCTAACTGTTCTTATAGCTTAAATTAATCCATTTCCATAAATCTATACCTTGCCATGTGGCTCATGGCTTACCGGCATCTTCACATGCTCCTTGTCATGGCAGTGGCTGGCAGTGACTCCTTCTGCCTTCCTGTTCTTTCTTTTCTTCTCTCTGTTAGTCCCGCCTATACTTCCTGCCTAGCCACTGGCCAATCAGTGTTTTATTTATTGACCAATCAGAGCATTTGACATACAGACCATCCCACAACAGGGAAATGCAAATCAAAATGACTCTGAGATACCACCTCACACCTGTCAGAATGGCTAAGATCAAAAACACTGAAGACAGCTTATGCTGGAGAGGATGTGGAGCTAGGGGAACTCTCCTCCACTGCTAGTGGGAATGTAAGCTTGTATAGCCACTTTGGAAATCAACATAGCGCTTTCTTAGAAAATTGGGAATCAGTCTCCCCCAAGACCCAGCTCTACCACTTTTGGGGGCATATACCCAAGGAATGCTCAATCATACCACAAGGGCACATGCTCAGCTATGTTCATAGCAGCATTATTTGTAATAGCCAAAACCTGGAAACAACCTAGATGCCCTTCAACTGAAGAATGGATAAATAAAATATGGTACATATACACAATGGAGTACTACTCAGCAGAGCAAAACAATGACATCATGAGGTTTGCAGGCAAATGCATGGATCTAGAAAAAAACATCCTGAGTGAGGTAACCCAGACTCAGAAAGACAAACATGGTATATACTCACTCATAGGTAGATACTAGATGTAAAACAAAGAATGGCTAGACTGCTACTCACAACTCTAGGGAGGCTACCTAGAAAAGAGGACCCCAAGAAAGGGATCACCCAACGACAGAAATGGATGAGATCTTTATGAGCAAACTGGACATGAAGGGGGGTAATGAAGGGCAAGGGTCGAGGGAAAGAGAGCTTAGGGGAGCGGGATATCCCAGCTGAATCAAGAACAGAGAGGGAGAACAAGGAAAAAGAGACCATGATAAATGAAGACCCCATGGGAAGAAGCAAAGTGCTAGAGAGGTCCCCAGAAATCCACAAAGATACCTCCACAACAGACTACTGGCAATTGTCAAGAGAAAGCCCAAACTAACCTACTCTGGTGATCGGATGGCCAAACACCACCCTAACTGTCATGGTAGAACTCTCATCCAGTGACTGATGGAAGTGGATGCAGAGATCCATGGCCAGGCCCCAGGTGGAGCTCCAGGAGTCCAATCGGTGAGAAAGAGTTGGGATTGTGTGAGGGAGAATTGTTGAAGCCAAGGTTGGAAAAAGCACAGTGACAAAGAGCCAAACGAATGGAAACACATGAACTATGAAGCAATAGCTGAGGAGCCCCCCACTGGATCAGGTCCTCTGGATAAGTGAGACGGTCGATTGGCTTGAACTGTTTGGGAGGCCCCCAGGCAGTGGGACCAAAACCTGTTCTCAGTGCCTGAGCTGGCTATTTGGAACCTGGGGCCTATGCGGGGACACTTTGCTCAGCCTGGGTGAAGGGAGGAGGGGACTGGACCTGCCTGGACTGAAACTACCAGGCTGAGCTGAATCCCCAGGGGAGTCCTTGCCCTGGAGGAGGGAAGACGGGAATCCATGACTGATGGCTGATATGTAAAATTAAATTATAAAATAAAATTAAAAAAAAATCAAGGTCACCCTCTGGTACATGAGGAGTTCAAAAGTTTGGGGCCAGCCTACATAAGACATTGTCCCAAAGTTTTAAAAAAAAAAAGTGCCATTCCCTGATAACTAAGCATTCAAATATATTGGACCATTTATATTCAAACCACCACAGAATTACGACCTAGTTGCCTGACAAGGGTTTTAGAGTTAGGATTCCAAAGTGTGATCTTTTAGCAATCCTTTGAGCAGCTTGAAATAATGTTCAGTATAGGAATTGCTTAGCTGGTAGGAAGGGTTTAGATGCAGTAACATCACACCAGTTTGTTAGCTGTGTGGGCCTTGACTACTTACTTTACATTTGTGCCTCCTGGTCTGTTCATATTTGTAGTAGAGAACAGTTCCTGTCTCACAGTCTTCTGCAGCCTGCTTTCAAAATCATGTCATTTGACCCAGGATACTACTTGGTTTGTCCTTTTGTTCTCTGTAATTTCCAGAGGAACCCTCTATGATTTTTAATTTTATACTTGATGAAACCAAATGAGAATTGTTTAGGTCTGAGAAGATCTATTTTTAGTTTTCTATTTTAGTTTTGAAACCTATTTGGGGCAGATTTTTGAGACAGGGTTTCTCTCTGACTCTGACTGACCTGGAGCTCAATATGTAGACCAGGCTAGTCTTGAAATCACAGAGATCTGCCTGCCTCTGCCTCCTGAGCAGAATTTTTGTCTGTATGTTGATAGGATCACCTTATATCTAAATACAGGGAAATGTCATGATTTTTTAAAAAACAATTTTTAGTGTAGAATCTAATCTTTCCAGATACAATCTAAGTTCTTGAGACTCTGGTTCATATCTGAATAAGGCCTGACATTATAACCCAGGAACAGATTATCCAAAAGTAATTGAATTAGGGGCACAAACTTCTGTCCATGTTGTCATCATGTTGGTCTCCTCAGCTATATATAGGAGGTTAAGACTTAACTCTGTATGTGGTTAAGCTATATATGGAGTTTTTAGGATTCAAGAGATAGATTTACTGAGAGAACTTGGCACAGTACATGGTCAAAGCTGCAGGGCATGCTCGCCAGTATTTAGTCAGTGCATGTCTGACACTGATGATGATGATAGTGTGTTACCACTGCTTCCCTGCTGCATTGGTCCATAGTGCCATAAGGACAAGGAAGATGTCAGGAAGGAATCCTCATCTCAGCAGTGAGCCTCCTAGGAGGCCTCTTGCTGCTAAGTGTTGCCTTCTCAGCCCTTCATGCAGCTGAACATCCTCATAGTGAGACGATCAGTTGTATGCTGAGTGTATTTATGAAGCTGAAGTAGTGGTGCTAGGGCTAGAATTGGATCCTCAACCTTCTAAAGAGCTCACAACTTGAAAGCAAATATTACAAAGCCATCAGAAGATAGTTTTAAGTCTAAAATACATACATTCTTCCTTCTTTGAGGTCCAGTGGGGTATTAGTTGTGGCTGTGAATGTTTGGTTTAAGTTTTCTTTTACAAATAAGCAACACAAATGATATTTTTGTTTTCTTTTACTTTTGAGCTGGTTAAAGTAAGATGAAAAAGGAAAATGGGAGGAGAATTTGATTCTTCATGGTGAAATTAAAACTACATTAAGAATTTTCCTTTAGCCATTTCTTTAAACTTGCACATGTTTTTGTGTTGAGAGACTGCAGTAAAGTGATCCTGTGTGCCATTGTTGCATATTCCACTGTGTTCTCTTCAGTATGAGTCTGATGAGCAGGAGAAGAGTGCCTATCAGGAGTATGACAGCGACAGTGATGTTCCTGAAGAGCTGAAGCGGGATTATGTGGATGAGCAGACAGGCGATGTGCCTGTGAAGAGGTGACTGATGGGGACTGGGTGGTTCTTACGTTCCTTTGAAGGTTAAGAGAGAACAAAAATTAAAATTTTAAGTGGTTACTGATAATGCGGCAATTCATGTACCTTAAAAATATGATTTCTGAAAGACTTGAGTGGGTAGGTTTCCCCCAATAATGGTGAAATTTCAGGAAAAAGAATAAAATACTTACATGAAAAACTCAAGTTAAGCAAAGCCTAACTTGGTGTTCCACAAATCAGTTTACTTGATGGAATTTGACTGTTACTGGCTCAGAAAGTATTTGTTGATCCTACTTTGCTAAACATGCTTAAATGTTTTCTTTTGATTTATACAGTGTATTTAACATTATAAAAATTACTCTGAAATTTGCTCATTCAGTCAATGGTTTTGTCCCACAGAACACTTTCCTTCACAGATACCAACCTGTTTTTTCTTTTTTTGTACATTGATTGCACAGAGCAATGTCTTATGATATCTTTGTGCATGTGTCATTGCCATTGATTTTTGCAGCAATATTCTAATTTCTTTTTAAAGTTTTTATTTATTTTATTGACTTTAATATATGAGTACTACATTTACATCATTTCCAGCTCATCTTCTTCCCCTTCCAAGTCTTCTCATGTTTCTCTTTACTCCTTCTCAAATTCATGAAGTCTTTTTTAAGTATTTTTGTTACACACATCCATCGTACACACATGCACACAATATAGTCTGCTCAGTCCATTTTATGTTGATCGTTGATATATGGCTTTAGGGCTGACCATTTGGGATTACATAACCTCTAAGGGGCTTGTCGCTGAGACAGACTGATTTCACTCTCTTAGCAGCCAATAATTGCCTGTAGCTCTTTGTCTAGCACTGGGGTCTCATAAAATTTTCTCCGTCCATGTGCTCGTTTCTTTATGAGAATTAGAGAATCGCGCCGGTGGAATGGCTTAGTGCGTGAAGGCATCTGTCACCAGGTGTGAGGAGCCGGGTTTGAGCCCCAGGTTTACATGATAGAAAAGGACCTGTTCCTGTCATTGCCCTGTGACCTCCACACATGCACCGCGGCACCCACGCCACTGCCACCCCAACAAATAAGTGTAATTAACAGAATAAGAAATATTACCACAAGCTAATCTCTTCTCAAATTGTAAAAGTTACTCTATCATCTCATGAAAATATTGAGCCTAATCAAAGAGCTTTCAGTTTAGAGATCAATCATTTTTGCACTGATCTTGTAAATACAGTGTCTCCTCTACTTTTCCAGTCTTTTGGAGTCTGTATTTGATTTTATTAAGGTTCCCTGCTAGGATTAGGTTTTGTTTTATGATAACCTCTACTCTTCAAAACTATGATAATTTTATTAAGAATTTTTGTCACCTCTGTCCTTTTCAATGGACCTGGTGTTTTTATGCTGAAGTGAGTTAATGTCAGATATTTTTAATTAATAGCACACATATATTTAAATGATAGATTTAAGTATACTTTACACTTAGTTAATAATTGATAAACTTGGAACCTTGACTGAGATAATTCTTCAATTGTAAGCAGTCCATATAGTTGTAAATATATTGATTGGGAAGGTTTGGTTTTATTGGGTTTTGCATATTTAAAACATTAACAGATCTTTGAGCTGAACAGGATGATTTTGTTGAATTTATTATTGGATATGTTTAGGAAATATTTTGGCCAAAGGGAAAGCTCTGTTTTAGTTGAAATTGACATGTAAGGTAGTGTCTGCTGCTCATGGATGTGGATTTTCATTTTTGCTGGAGTTGCTTTAGCTCCTTGTCTCCAGACTTTCTCACCTTTAAACTGTTCCTAGCTGTGCATTTAGAGTTTTTTCTTAGATATAAATTTGATTCACTTCCATGGTGTTTTCTCTGGTTTATATTTTATTGGCTCACCTTTGCATTTAGAGAACCCCTGTACTCCTCAGGCTTGATGCTTTTGGTGGCCTGGTCTCTGCTTGCCTCTTCCCTGGCACTTGCCTTTGCCCATGTATTGTACCTGGCAGCATGGTGAAGTTCTGGTCAACTCTGTTTTCTCTACCTGTTATATAACCACACCCTTTCAAAGTATTTTTACTAATTTCTGAGAATTTCATTCATTTTGATTATATTCAACTTTCCCTATGACCTCATACCCTTTAAAAAGTGGCCTTACCATATAATTTCTGCTTTGCTTTTGAAAATGCTGTCACCCATTAACCTCATACTCAGTCATCATATCTTCCTTTAATTCCAATGCCATAGAGGCTTTTTTTTTTCTCATAAGTTTCTGAAATCCAGAGATTTGATACATTTATGCCTAGGCGTATAACTTTGATAGAAAAACCTGTGTTTCAGAAATGATGCAGGTTTTAGAATGATTGCCATTCCCATACACCAGGCTTAGTGCACAGCTCCTTTACTGGCTCAGCCTCACATCGGACATACAATAAAAGCAGCCCATCTGCCTAAGGCACATCACAAAAACAACTGTAATCCTCTAGATGAACCCCAGGACTCACAACTTGAAAGAATACTCACTTCATCGGGGATCCTAAGGAGTTAAAAACATAACAAACAACTTAAGGAATTTAAAAGAAGAGAACAGTAAATGACTGAGTGGTATAGGCAGACTTTTCTGTCCCTCTAGCCAGCTCCCAAGTAACCACACTTACTATTAATTATAAATGCTCGGCTGATAGCTTAGACTTGTTACTAACTGGCTCTCACAACTTAAATTAACCCATATTTCTCATCTAAGTTCTACCACATGGCTCATGGCTTGTTACCTCATTTTCTATACATCCTACTTCCTCTGCACCTGGCCTGGGACTCCTCAGACTGTGCCCTTCTTCCCAGTGTCCTGCTAGCCTGGCTCTCCTGCCCAATCTCTTCCTGCCCAGCTATAGGCCAGTCAGCTCTTTACTAACCAATGCAAGTAATACATATTCACAGTGTACAAAGATTGTTCCACAGCAGAGTGGTGTCCAAAAAAACACAGACGAAAGTGGAATAAAATAGCAGACTATTTGGAATTTGAAAACTGAATTCAGTAAAGAGATACAAATGTTGACAGGTACTTAAGGTGGAGTCTTCAGAATGCCTAGAATCAAAGAAATACATTTCTAGAACTTCATTACTTTGTTTATTACTTCTCCTCCCTCTGGGCTGTGAGTTAACCTGTGTGTAGGATTTCAGTAACTAATTTGTGAGTAGGAGCTAGACAAAAAGCAGAGTAACTGACTGGTTTATTAGTCTGCAATCTAAAGGCATTTCTCCCTTGTTTTCCATATGAAGTGTTTCACGAGAGACCCTTAAGAGCAGGAAGAAATCAGATTACAGTCTAAATAAAGTGAACGCGCCCATCTTAACAAACACAACATTGAATGTAATAAGACTTGTTGGTGAGTAGCTGTACCTTTCTATTTTTAAAAGTTACCTCAGTTACGTTAGTTTGCTTTAGTTACCAAAATAGTTTTACTTAAGTTTCTTTGGATGATTACTTAGTGTCTGCTGCAGGGAAGGACTTAAGAGTCTTCCATGTCAGAGCTTGCTATCTTGTGAGTGCTCACACAGTCGTCCACAGATGTCACTGTCCATTTACTTCTTCAGTTAGCGACTTTTTCAGTTATTGTATCTTCTAATTTTTCTGAAGCATTCCAGTTGATTGAGTTAGAGGTCTGTGTACAAGGTGATAGTGCCAGTTTCACAGCACCATATTTTTCAGTTTAATTGCCTCATAGAGCTTCCCAGCCTTCCTGTCAGATAAGCAGAGTGAATAGTGATTGCCTGCTCTTCTCAGACAGAGGGTTTCACAGAGGAAACATCCCAGTTGCAGGATGTGTCTCGTTACAGATGAGACCTTTAGATGATCTCATCGAAGGCAAACAGGAACAAATGCCATCCTAAACATACAGCTCCAAGGGGGATATCGATTTTTAATGTCGGTATATCAACATCTTGCATTCTTTCAGCCTTTATATTTCACAAATAGGTCCATACATTTGACAGATAAGTTAGGAGAGTTTCTCTCACAGGGCTGTCTACACCAATCAGGGATTTACCAGGTGGCTGCAGGATCTCTGTGTTCTATTTGTAAAGATGCCATTTATCTACTGCCTTGTTTGAGTGACTTCAGTTCTGATGAAATGCTCTGTGTTATTTAAGATAATTTCTAAATATCATCAATGAATATGATAAAATGTGCAAAATGCTTTAGTCTAAACTATGTTCTTTAGAGAAAAATATGCAAAAGTCATATTGAAATAAGAAGAAAAGGTATACATTTTCAAGCCCCAGAAAAAAAGACAGATTCTAAAAAGCCATTCTGTGGCTAATTATTGTCAGGAGAATTAGCTTTTCTTCTTTTATCCAGGAGAAGTAGCAGAATTGGCATGAATAACTCTTTAGAATTTGCAGAACCAGAATTGGAAGGGTGCTGAGAGGTCATCTGGTATAAGTCCCCCCAAATGAGATTTTCTTTCAGTGGTTGTCCATAATATGTGATGCCTGTCAAGCTTTTGTTTGATGACTCAGAGTCGCTCGAAGCTAATCACAAGGCTACTTATTCTACTCTTAGACTGATCTATTGCTAAAAGTTCCTTCCCTGTGCTGAATCAGATTCTTTTCCTGGTTCTATTTGTTAGAATTGGTCTGACTAAAGGAGCCTTTTTTGTGCTCGAGTTTTTGCACTGTCACTTCTCAAATATGTGAAGGTAGTCTTTTGTCTGCACTTCCTGCTGCCTTCCACCCCCGGCCTTCACACTCACTTCTGTGCTCTTTATGATAGGTCCTCGAAACCTGGCAGGAGCCTTGTCGTCTTTCTTAACTTCCTGGGACTTAGAAGTTTTTTTATGTATTGCCTACACTGCTTGAGATAGTTTGTCTGGTTTTGCTGAATGTGTTAAATTAGAAGCAGCTGTGCCATATCAGCTTTAGCCACAGGAAGTGTTTGGGGCAGTGCTGTGGCCAAGAGATGTGGATAATATCCTGATAGGGAATGCGGAAACAACGAAAGTAATGCTGCTGGCCACAGAGAAAGGGTCTTATTTCTTTTTAAACCTTACCCAGTTCAAGTGACTAGAGGAGTCATTGCATCTTAGTCTGAATATCTTATTACATTAAAACAAAGTGAGCAAGGATGCTGTCTTGTTTCCTTCTGTTAAATCCAAGCATCAGACACAACTTCCCTTTTTGGTTGATGTAGGAATTTGAAGGTGTGTATTCTCCTGTGTCTATTAGAAATCATTCCTATCTTATTGTCCCACCCCCATCTCCCCTCTGTGGACTTGTCTGTCCTGCGGGTGCCTTTCTCATTAGTTTGTGAATACACATAGAGTAGAGTTTGAGGAGAGCCACTCAAGGCAAGGGCAGGAGGTGGGGGTGAGAGGCTGGAGGTGGGGAGGGGGGCTGGGAGGTCGGGAGGTGAGGGGTGTCTCTAACTGCTGAATGATTGAAGACTGAATAGCAAAGGTAGTGCTTCTCCTTGTGTAAATAAGAGAAAAAAGTTAGTGGGGCCCCCCATTTCAGAGGCTGGGGAGGCTTCCTACTGATGGGGAGGAGTGATGGCAGGATGTGCCATGTGAGCAGAAAGGCTTGTCTGTGTTCCTGTGAGAAGCTCTTAGAGAGCCTGTCTGTCTGTCTGTCTCACCGGGGCTTTGGCACTCAAGGGTTTGCTCCTTGAGGCATCTTTCACTTGAACGTGGTTGATAGGTTCGAAAGACAGGAGATACGTTGGCAGAGGCCATACTTCTAACATTTATAGAGCTTATAACAACAAATACACACTCAAACCTCTGCACTTAAAATGAAAGCAAATTGGTCTTAGGGATACTGCGGCAGAGTGTGGCTGTGGTGTGGCTAGTGTGGCCTGCATACGATGGAAGAGATCCATTCCTTCATTGGCACATTTGTTTTTCACTGCCATTGTTATTTTATTATTTGTTTTACTACTGAGGATTTTAATTTGAAAGATAATGTATAGAAGAGTTTTAAAATTAAAATGCCTCCAAGCTTAAACAAAACCCTTAAAGTCCAGATCCCCTTCTTTGGAGAAAGCACCCAACTTTCTCCTATTTTCTACTAGAAGTGCTCATGTGCTTTTCCAAGTGTGTATAGTATACACCTCCTTATTTGGTTGATTTTACTTTGGTTTCAAGACTTCTATCACACTCTGCATACTATTCTTTATCATGCCCTTTCCTCATTTCATATTCCATGAGGTTTCGTTGACAATATCTTGGTATGGTATATTGCAATGTGTTCCATTTTCTCTTCTACATTCTCTCCTGACGTGTAGATGTGTGTAACTTCACTTACCACTCTCTATCTTTGAACATTTGTTGTTTCGTTTGACATGACATGACATGACAAACCGTGGTACGACAAGTATTCTGGAAGAAATAATTTTGCTCATGTGAAAATACAACTTTAGGACAAACTAGATTAAAGAGTGTACACCTTGTCAGCTTGATAGTCATTCTCAGTTTGACTGCAGAAGTTCTATTCATTTGCCCTTCTGCCAGCAATCTGGGAGGACTGGTTTCTCAGTCTCACTAACACTGTTCATCGCATAGATTGAAATGTCGGTCCAATATGCTAAGTGACATCTCATTCAAATATGGATTTAAGAATGATTGAGTTCAAGCATCTTTTCATATGTTAAACTACATTTCTATTTATTTTTGAACTCTTGTTTATATCTCTTACCTACTTTTCTATAATAAGGAAGTTATGTTTTAATCTTTTTACTCTTCTTTTGAGCATCTCTGCTTTGTTTCAGGCAATCTGCTCTCTACTGGATATAAGAGTCATGGAAAGGACTTAGTCCTTGCACTTAATGAGACCAACATAGGAAATAACACACCAAAGAGAAAACTTAGGCTATTTTATCAGCATAAATAAGCAGAGAAGAGACAGGGAGAAAGAATGATTAATTTTCCCCCTTTCATTTAATGATTAAATGGTTTATTGGGAATGGGGCTGACATTCTAGTGGACTTTGAAAGTTGAATATATTCTCATAGATGAGGAAATTGATAAAGCCATTCTAAATAGAAAGAACAATGTGTGCAACACATGGAATGTTTAGAGCGCACTGTGGTTCAGCTGGTAGGCATGTGTCAAGCTTGTTGGGTGGGGGTGGGAAATAAGATCAGGGAAAATGTGGCCAAAAGGTAGGTAAGAGCTACTGAAAAAGACCCCATGGTGGAGACATAAGCTCATTTTAAAATTAGAAAGCAGTATTTTCATACATGGTGTGTAAGGAAAAATGTATGCGCTCTTTAGACTGTATACAATATTAACATTAATACTGCTATTTCATACATGTTATTATAATATATAAATTTGCTTTAAAAACAGCTTTAGATTATTTCACTTTTGTAGATCTCCAGTGTCTATAGAACCTTAATGTTTAAAATTTTGACTATTAGGGAGGCTCTTTCCCAATGGTCATTACCCGAGTGCCAGGAATTCCCTCCACCCTGGGTGCTTCCTTTACCCTCTGCATTCCCTTTCCCACATAGGAGGTGTGGATATTGATTGAGGAGAGCCTGTTTCCTTGGCTGTGTTGTTCTGGAGGTAGCCACATTCTTCTCTGTCTTCTATTGATGAGTTGGCCAAGGCAGACTGCCATGTCTCTTAATCCTAGGTTGTGTCCATGCTTACCTTTGGTTTCTTTTCTGTCCTTCTGTATCTTTTCCCTAGGTCTGGAGTTGTGAAGAAGGGTTGAAGTGTTTCTGTGAAGCTTTTCCCTATCTTTAGGTTGGACTGGGTTTCCATTAGGCAGCATCCCATGCTCCTTTCTAATGCATTCATCATAATTATAATTTTCTTAAAGTAACACCAACAGCTGAGATTCTAACCTGTGTATCATCTGAGAATGTTTGATGTCTTGGAATTCTTTGTAATAACCTTTTTAAACATCTGGAACTCAGAGACCTTATGGGATGTGTCGGGTAGGTGGGAGAATCCAGGCTGTCCTTTCCTAAAGCCAACAAGTTCTTAACTTCGATGCTTCTCAACCAGAGGGGAAATCATGGATACTAATTCCCATTTCTGGACAGAGTTAAGTTATTCCCAGACTAGAAAAGAGATCATATAGCTTGGAAGAAGACATATGACTTTCCCATAGTGCATGGCATTCACAGCCTCTCCTGACCATCTGGGTTGTGTTAGCTAACTGTTCAGTGGATATCAGATGCAATGGCCACACTCTTTCTAAAGCTGGCATGCTGACTTCAGGGCCATGCCTTCTGCATCTGTCAAGGTAGTAAATCTCACAGGAGCACCCTGAATACTGTGGCTCCTGAGAAAAAGCAGGAGACACCCCAAAGCTCCCTGACAGCAGTACAGAGGTAGACTCTTGGTCTGTTGGTCTTGTCATTTCTCAGAAAAGGAATGTGAGCGCTAAATATTTTGCATTCCTGTTGGTCTGACAATGTCTTTGTTGTGCTCTTTCCTTTGAGTGACAGTTCATCTGTGAACAGAACTCTCCACGAAAAGTCTGTTTTCTTTGGCACTTTGTGAGTGTTCCCCTTGTCCCCATGTAGACAACTCCTGTTTCCCACTGCTGCACTGGTGCCTAGTCTCTTGACTTGGCCCTGCACTCTCAATTTCCCTTAAATCCTCTCCCATATTCTTGTCATTTTCCAGGACCTTTTAGGAGACTTCTGTTGTCCATTCCATTTGTTTGCTTGTTGGTTTTTAAAATTCTATTTCTAGTCCCTGAGAGTCCTTCCATATTCACCCTGCTTTTCTCCGTCCTCTCCACGACTACTCTTCTGTGGCTGCATATCTTACTCTGTTTTCTGTCACCAGCTTCTCTGTAATGTCAGTCCCTTGGTGGCGTTTGATTATCTACTCATGTCTAAGGTCAAGGTCTAGACAGCTGTCATGGGAATCTTCCCAGGAATTTGAACTGGTTTGGTCTAGTTGCTGCCTCTCAGTGAAATCTGTGCTTAGAAGCATTTATTCTACAGAATAAAGTGGGCTCAGCCGGCTTCCTGGCAACCTTTGCTTTATGGGAACAGAGCCCTGAATCCCAAGGTAAGGTAGATTGTAATCTGGTGCCTGTACCCATTTCATAAGCCTTGGCTTTCTTAATAAGTTCAGTTGCTCAGCTGGTCGTTTGTCTTGTTTGATTTTAGAGAACTTTATTATAGATTCCTAAATGGGAGCCTAAGAGGGAGAAAGAGAGCCATGATGTTTGGGTTAGTCACGGAGGTCATTCACACGGCAGAGGAGCAGCCACGTGGAGGGCAAAGGCACTTTAGAGCAATGGTGAGAACATCAAAAAGATCAAAGAAAGCATACTCAGGCTCTGGCCAGCACCCAACAGGAAAACTGGAGAGAAGAAACGGAAAAGTTACCTGTCTGTAGGCAGGGCGTTCATTTGGGGAAGACAAGGAAACAGCTCTCTTTGTCTTTGCTGACCAGGGAACGAAAAACATCCATGGAACTGGTGCTTTGGGGGACTCTATCACCAAGTCTGCTTGTCCAGGTTCTAACCCCCGTTCTCATCAGTCTCCCCTCTGAAGAGTCCCTAACTAACATTTAGGCACTGTGGTCCATCTGTTTTGTTTCAAGCTCAGTGGGGTTGTCAGATGTGGCTTTTGGGGTACCCTTCAAATGGGGCTGTCTAGGTAACTCTGACAGTGAACCATTAGTCCCATTTGTCTAATGAGCTGGTGTAAGGAACAAAGGAAGTTGTTGGCTGGCCTGGATGAGGGGATGTAAAGGCAAGAGGGGATTTCGGAGAACTGAAGCTGGAGCCCTTTGCGCAGAGGAAAGTATTCATTGTACTAGGGGTAGGCATGGGTTAATGCAGTGACTTACCATTATAAGACTGAGGCAGAGAACCAGGAGATGCCAGACTTCTCAGATGTCTATATTAAATTCTGTTAGGATCTTTGGATGGGCTCGTAAGACATCTGTCTATCCATTGGGTTCATTCTCAGGGTATTTTTTCCTGAGGTTACACTAGTCTGAGAGTAATAATCTACTTTCAGGAGCTTATTGGTAAAGTGGCTAGAATCACAATGTGAGGTCCCTCTCAAATGGCATGAAGGGTGCGGGGTGTGGGGGAGATTTACCCATCATTTGAGTTTTAGGTTAAAACACCAGAGGGCATGTCTCTTGACTTCAAGTTGTATGTAGATACCACAGTGTTGGAATTGAGCCAAGGAAGTGATACCCTATGTCTGGGCAGCATTTTCCTTATCAAAAAGAGATTCACTAGTGAATGTGAATTTAAGCCTCTGTCTACAGAATACATTCCCTTTGGTTTTTAAAGATCATGCCAATCTTTTTAATCCTTGGTTTTACTTTCCTGTTGGGAATTTAAAACCATGTAATGTATGCGATCAAAATTAACATTTCTCTCTTTTTTTTTTTTTCTCTTTCTTTTTGCCTACTTGCCTGCCTGCCTCCCTTCCTCCCTTCCTTTCCTGTCAAAGCCATTTAAGGGTTTGATTTTCAGGGACCTCTTGGGCTTAGGAAGAACCCTTGGTTCCTCTAGCCCTTTTGTTTGGAAACAATGGGTTTGAAGCCCATTGTTTCATCTACTGAGAATGTCACCTGCTATTTAATTTTTTGTTTTGTTTTTAAGAAAGAAATCCTAAGGACATTGGTTTTGTAAGCTTGGCAGTCATTCCTCCAACTGCTGATGGGAAGACATTGGGGGTGTCTCCAATGGATCTCTTTCATCGCTCTCAGCCTGTCCCTCACCTGCTGTGCTAGCTTGACTCTGAAGTCGCTGCCTGGCTGGGAACCTTCCACCTTCCCAAAGGCGCCTTTAATGACTTTTTGGCATCTTAATGTTTTCCATCAACCTGTTTCTATCATTTTTATTTTTAAGATGCATTTTGATTATCTTAAATAATGTGTGTGCGTGTGCGGGCATACATGCTCATGCTCTTGCTTGTGCAAGTGCCTGCAGAGGCTGCTGGATCCCCCTGGGGCTAGATTTATAGGGTTGTGACTCTCCTAACATGTATTCTTGGAACTGAACTCTGGCACTTTACAAGAGCAGTACTCTTAACCAATAAACCATTGACCCAGCTCTGTCCATCCATCATCTTTTTTTTCTAGAACAGGAATTGGCAAACTCTTACATATGGACCACATTCATTTTGTAAATAAAGTTTTATTAGAATACAGGCATACTCATTTGTTTACACATTGCCAACTGTGGCTGGCCCCTATTGTTTTATAGTAGCAGAATTAAGCAGATTTAAAAAAAGACCAGTGGCACAGTACATTTGCCATAAAGACTATGTGGTGTGCAAAGGTGAAATTACCTACAACTTGGTCCTTTGTGGCAAAGATTTACCAACCCATTCTAATATTTTGAGACTTTTCTTCTCCCCCACCCCTCATCTCTCTGTGTGTATGTCTGTCTGTCTCTCTTTTCTTTCTTCAAACCTACCTTTCTTTTCCTTCCTACTTGTTTCTCTTCATAGACATGGGCTTAATTCATTGTAAAGTCTTTAATTTCGTTAGCTCTGAGGATATATGCGAGCCTCCCCAGAACCCAAAGACTGTGGGCCTGCTCTGCCTCCTTGAATTGGAAAGACATTTCTCCCTGTTGTGTACTTTGATACTCTGGGGGCCTCTGATCCATGCTATCTTTCACCTGCAGGCTTTTGAGGTGTGAGAGCTGGGACTCTGTGTAGTTCTTCATACTTTAACACAAGGCCAAATGCATTATTGTATTCCAAAAGGGCTTATTGATTCATGCTTTTTTGCTTTTTTAGTATTGAAGAAAAAATGGTTTTGCTTTTTTAGGCATATATTTTAAATTGCTTTTACCCACTGAGAAATTATCTATGTGTCTTAGGATTATATGAGCAATGGTTCATATTAGTAGAGATGAAGAGAAGTTGTGTACTTTGGATGTGTAGGAGCACTGATTTTCTAATTAATCACGTATTATTTTCTTTAAATGACTGGAGTAATAGGCTATTTTTATACTTTTCCTTTCTGAGGTCATGCTACTTTACCTGTTACCAAGATGCTGCTTAGAAAATTGTGTGTTTGTAGCTGAGTAGATGCTGGCAGAGTGACCTTGAAATGTTCAAGGAGCAAATCTTTCAGGTATTTTTCAAATGTGACTTTTAGGGAAAGGTCTGAATGTATGAAATGATTGCGAAAGTTATTTTTAAACAAAAGAGTTGCAAACAGTCATATGAATAGATTGATTGATGATTGATGGGTTTTATTTCACTTTGATATATTTGCATTTATTTTCTTCCTGACCATCTGACTCTTAGAACTTTCTGTCATAAAAGTTAAGATAATATACTCTCACTTTGAAGAAATGGCATAGATAGCAGACATTTTCTTTTCCTCTACTGCAGTTAATATATGTTTTTTTGTTTTTGTTTTTTAATCTTGTTATCTTTAATAGTGCCAATTTAAAATCTATAGCTACAGGTTACATGGAGTTGAGCCAGGACCTGGGTTATTTTGAAATTCAACACATGGTCTGGTTTAATATTTTATGTCTATAAAGGAAGTATAGATAAAGCATTTTTCATGGGTCTACATATTTCCTGTTAGAAAAGAAACCTAACTGGAGACTTGGAGTAGTGTTCTTGATAGTTAAAACTGCACTCGCTCCTCTTCTGTCCTTCAGATGAATTGGTAAATGGTATTTGTCTCTTAATTTTGAGGGAAGCTCAGTCTGAGCAGATGTTTAGAAGAGGACATAGGGTTCTCTCAAAAGAAAGAGTGTTTGTGTTATTGACACTTTTGAGGGTATTGAACTTATGTGGCTGTGACGTGATAAATGTTGTTGACCTTTGACACATGATTTCACAGGGCTAAGTTTGAAGGGCATGGGTGTTGCTTCCCGTGGACACTTTTCTCAGTTTTCTCACTTTTGCTGTGTGTCTGTGATCTTCTGGATAAAACAAACAAACAAACAAAAAACCTTTTTCTCAAGTATCTTGTATATTATATTACCTTACTGCAGTTAAATATTTTTGAAGACAATATTTTCAGTAGAATCATTGAGAACAAGGATTGTGTGTTTTTACAGTGTCATCTGCAGAAGAGTGAAGGAGTCCATCAGAATTTGACAAGCAAGCAATACAGTATAATGGCAGGGAAACATGGTAGTAGGAGCATTCGAAGAGCTGCCTTATAGAACATTGCAGAGATGCTGGAACCTTTTTAATTACTGCCAAGTACTAGAAATTCCACTCATGTGAGGAGGAATGCAGTATTTCACTATTTAAATATTTTAATGTAACATTCTTATTGCCTTTCAGTAATTATAGAGTAACAGAATTTAATTTTGTTTTAATTAATTTTTGGGTTCTTGTTTCCTTTCAGGGAAGTACATGCAGATGATGAACATTCTTAAGCCAATCGCCTTTGATGTTATCCATTTTATGTCCCAGCTGTTTGATTATTACTTGTATGCAATATATACCTTTTTTGGTCGGAATGATTCAGTAAGTCAACTTTTGGAGGGAAAATAATCTCTTTTCAAATACATTCATTTTCTCAAATGGGAAGTTTTTTTATATTTAAGTTATATATATATTTGATTACATATATATGTGTAAGTTTTATATTTTGTGTGAGTGGGTAACACTATTGAGAATTATCCATAGATTTTGGAATTGTTGTCAGATGTCTGTCTAATTGTGTGGTTTATATATTAATTTTAATCTTTGATATGATAAATATTGCATATTGTTCATATTTTTGGCAGAAAAAGTGAAACAGCCTTTTCTAACCTTGAGATATATTTTGGCAATGAAAAATGTGCAGACCTCTTTATGTAAACTTGGATCTATGTATAATTATTGCACTGCAATTGAGACAGCTTCTTAAGTATCGGCTCACAACTGTAGCATAGATATTTATTAAGGAATTAATTTTGCTAACTGGTACATCTGCCTTCCTCAGAATTATGTCTCCTATACTTTTCTTTTCATGTTCAGGCTTTCCCTGAATTTATCTCTTTCTACTTGAATGTTAGTGACTCATCTCATGCTGGAAAGTATTGCACAACCTGCCTGCATTTATGCAAGTTTTCTGTGTGAGAGTGGACCCCTGATTCATAGAAAGAACTTGTTGTTGATGTGTTTCCTTTTTGAAAATGTGTAAACTTTAATGTATACTTATATCATTTCTGTGAATATTTACATTTTTGTCATGGTCACAAGTATACCAAAGACATGATCCTTTAATAGAGGTTCTGATGACCCATATTTTTAATTCTGGAATGTTTCCTGGACAGGATGCCAGTGCAATCAGAGACAAAATATCAACAAACTATTGCCCTAGAATTTGTTACTTTCAAGTATACTAAGCATCAGTCAGAATTTAGAAACTGGTGGCTGGAGAGATGGCTTAGCAGTTAAGAGTGTTTCCTTGAAGAAGTGTTTAGACTAAAGGGTAATGATGCCAGATGAAAACTTGATCTTCAGATCTGGACCACTAAGCATATCTTAATAGTTTTAAAGACTTGAATATGCAGGATATAATCTAATGACAGTGTAATTGGGTTGGAAATTAACTAACAATAAGATAGCTAGGAAAACCCCAGGTATTTGGAAATTAAATGACATACGTCCAAATGAATGGTTCAGAGAAGAAATCACAAGGGAATTAGAAAATTCTTTGAACTAAATGATGATGATGAAAGCATAACATACTGAAAGTTGTAGTGCATCTCAACTAGGGCTTTGAGGGAAGTGTCTAGACTTAAATGTAACAAAAAAAAAAAAAGAAAGAAAGTAGAAAAAATGCAAATTAAACCCAAAAAAGAACAGAAGGAAGTAAATAGTAAAGAGAAATTGAAAGCAAGAGGACAGAAGCCCTTGAAAACAAAAGCTTGTTCTTATACAAAGTGGAACTTGATAAGATGCTAACCATACTGGTGAGGGGTAGGGGCAGTGGGGAGAAATATTCCGTTCATGACTTGGGACAACTAGAATTCATATTCTTCCTTTGTAGGTGAAAAAAGGACATAGCTAGTTTAGAAACTGCCATGGCAGTAACTTACAGAATTATAATTATATTTATTATGTGACCCAGAAATTTCACTTTTAGATATTTATCCAATAAATGAAAATAAATGTAATGGTCAGACAAAGACCAGATAGTATTATGCAAAAACCCAAACTGGTACTCAGATGTGCAGTTAGGGATTGTGCTATGTTTACAGTGTCAGATAGAATTAAGCAACTCAAAGTACCAACAGTCTCACACCATAGATGAATCTTAAAGGTATACTAAGTTTTAAAAAGTCAACAAAAATAAAATTCTCTCTGAGTTTGTTTAGGAAAACACAAACCGTAGCGATACAGGGAGTTCAGAGGTTGAGGATGGGGAGGAGGTAAAGGCATAGCCTGTGGTGGCCTTTCCAAGGGGAGAAAACTCAGCGTGTTAGTTTAGTTGCATTGGTTGAAAGATCATAACAATTATTGAATATCACACACTTACATTGATGGATTTAGTTTCATATAAATTCTTAGATGGGAGAGATGAATTAATGGAGCGTATAAAGCCTGAATAAGTAAATCAGCTCACACAGTGTGTCACGCATCTGCTTTAGTTTGAGCCTTTTTAGTCTTGTACCTTGGGTGAGAGGAAAGTAAGAATAAACATGTGTGCATGTTTTTACGTGTCTGTTCACATAATCACACACTCATTATTTCTGTGGCTATGTTAATGATATTGTATTTTATAGTTTACAACTAAGAACATTTTTAGTTTCTTGGGTCACAGAGGATGGTTTAACTTTTTTCCAAATACCTGTATGTATTTATTATTATCTTTCAATTAAATTTAATTTCATCCATTGAGTTGTTGTACAAGGGACTGACTAACTTTATGTTTTAGCATTCAGGCTTTCTCATTTATGTGCTATGGGATGGCGGCTGTGAGTGCTTTGACTCTTTGTAACGAACAGAATTCAGTGCTGTAAAATGTTTGATAGGCCCAAGAAGATTTCATTCCAAGTGACAATAGAGTTTCTTTAATTTGTGTATAAAAAAAAAATAGCAATGCTTTGTTTTTGTTTCTATATAAACACAAGAGATAATACATTTCAAAGTGAACCATCTTTAAGAATCTAAAACCTTAACTTTTGTTACTCAAAATACTAACTTGTAGGAAAGAAATTCTGATGCACTTTCTCCTAATAATTCACAGGCTCTTTGGGTGTTATTGTGACTTTCAAGGCCATGCATAGTTTGTTGTTTCATTTTGGGCTAAGATTTGATTTTTTCTTTTGGATGTGTTGGCATTTAAACTTTAAATTCTGGAAACCCGCGGACGCTCAGTGTCTGAGCTAAAAAGCCCATTAATACTTCAGGTCTTCTGCAGCAGCACCTGCAGAGCTGTGTGACGTGCTTTTCCTCATTTTCAGTTGGAATCCACAGGACTTGGCCTCAGTAGTAGCAGACTAAGAACAACACTCAACAGAATACAAGAAAGCCTTATTGACCTGGTAAGTAATGAGTTGGAATTAATTCACTGGAGTTTGTGAAACAAATAGTCGTAAATCAACTGTATATAAATTTGCCTCTGTACACCTGTGGAGTGTCTGAGCTCTTTAGTGTTACAGTGTTTAGTCTTACAGGAAGTAAGAACCTGTTGCTGATAGTCTGACTGATCTCTGATTGGATAGATACCAAAGATCTATGTTCAGGAAGTGTCTGACTTCACTTACAGTCATCTTGGAATTCAAGAGCAAAGTTTGGGTGTGGTTGTCTTTGTAGCAGGAACTACTGGGTTTTGACTGGCATGTCAGATGGTGGAATGCATGGTTTAAGATTATATAGCAAAGTGAAGGCGATGCTCAGTGGTTTTGAAGCTAGCGTAAGGATTGAAAACTAGAAAGGCACTTCTTTCTTCTGAGCAGTCACTGTAGTGAGAAATACCTTGCCAAGACATCTGTTGGCCTCTACATTGACCCAGTCTTATCTTAATTTTTTTTCCTTTAACTTACTCAAAAAAAGTATTTACATTCCTCTTTTTTTTCATAATGTTTATAGTGCATACATACTTACGTTATTGGAACTTTTATAAAGCAATGGTAATGTATCTTTTAAGAAATAATGACTAAGTGTGGTGTGGAGATGCATGACTCTGATCCCAGTCCTTGGGAAGCTGAGTAAGGACTATTGAGAGGTCAAGGCCAACATGGACTATACAGTAAGACTCTGTCTTAGAAAGTATTTAGGTATATAAATGATGAAATAGTCAAACAAAATGGAAAAGAAAGAAAAGCTAAAATGTTATATGTCAAGTATTGTTACTGTATTATGAATTTGTCAGTGGACAAAAGCAGCAGTTCTTATCTCTTGTTCTTAAATTATATATTTTGTTGTCATGGGAAGGCATTTAAACAAAAAATATCCTGTAATGTATATAATATCACGTCGGGCCCTGAGGAGTGCTATGATGAAATCAAATGGAGAGTGCTAAGTTGGTGACCTTGAGCAGTGATGGAGTATTTGAGTGTTGCTGCCTCTGATGACCATTGCTAACAGTAGAAGAAATAAGTAGTGTCTACCTTTTTGGGATAATTTGGTCTCACACATCTATATCCTGAAGTATTTGCAGGTCGTTGATTCCAGGATCCCACATATACCACCTGTGTTCACATCCCTTATGTAAAAATATCATTATATTTGTATATAACCTACACATAACTATGTATTGTATATCATCTGTACATGACGTATATCCCTAACACAATGCAAATGTTTTATAAACAGTAGTATGTTGTGTCCTTTCAAAGTAATGACATTCAGTACAGATGTGTACCTACCCCTCAAGTATATTTGAACTGTGATTGGCTGAACACATAGACACAGACCCGTGAATATGGAGCCCTGACAGTGTAGCTGTAGTACTGCATTTACCTTGACTTCTCCTGGGAAGTATGCATAGACTATCCTAGGGTCTTTGTATCCTGGTTTAGTTTGACTTCTTTAGGTTTTGCTGTTGGTTAATCTTTAATCTTCATTTTTAGATAATGGCTCCTTTTTTTGACCCAGCATTTATTTCCTTCTTAACCTGCTTGCCTTTGTTTTTAAAGTCAATTAGCTTTTGCCTACTTGGATAGTTTTCCATGTTTCATTATGCATTTTCTTTGTCTTAGAATGGCTTTGGCCATCAGATCTTATTCTAGGTAGATCTTAGTACTCAACTAAAGTTTTTCTTGTTACTGATAGAATGCCTCAGGACCATTGATGGGTTAACTTCTTCATTAAAATCATTCTGTCGTTTCTTTGTCACTTCTGCTTGTTTGCCATAAGGTGTATAATGGAATCACACAGCCAAGTAAACAGTGGTCCCAAGCTAGTTCTTCTCTGAAACACATTGCTATTCATCTTCCTGACATTAAAATGCCCATGACATTTGCCTAATTCTTGTGGTGATAACTAAATGAATTTGTGTCCCACATGGTGAAATTGTCAAATTTACAGTCTTATGTTAAAAAACAGTATGCCTTCCTTTCTTCCTATTTTTTGAGCATATTTCCTTCTAACGTGTTGCTTTCTCTTCTTCGGCACAGTGACTGTGTCTTAATCTGCGGCTGTTTCAGCCAGCAATTGTGACTCTGCAGTTAACGGCCTAACCGCTCAGGCCATAGCCTGGCAGAAATTCTGTTCCCACAGGCACTGGCTTTGTTGCTCCTGCTACAGGTAGCTTTAACAAAATCTCTACCTTTCTATTTATAATTAAGGCTTGAGAGTCAAAGGCTGGGATGAAAACCTGCTAGTTTGGAGAGGCTGAGTAGCAACTAGCTGACCTTCTTTCCTTGCTGATATCTCCTGAAAGAGCCATTCTTCTGCTGGGGGGGGGGGGCTGCACCACTTAAAACCCCTCGTGTTACTCTATCTCTTCCAGATGTCCTCTGATGCTCTATGATTACTTTCTGTCAACTAGTTGCTCACTCAGCTTCCTGATGTAAGGTTAATTTTATTTAATTAATGCAAATGCTAAATGACTGAATATCCCCAACAAACATGTCCTAATTTTAAGTGCTAGTCTTACCATCTCTTAAATCAGCAGATTGGCTGTAGGATATGGAAACCATCAAGCCTTCATTTGGTCCTCAGTTTGTAAGGATTGCTTGTGAACACTCTGCCCAGTTCCCGCTTCAGGAAAGCACACTTCCTAGAATACAGTTGAAGTTTTCAAGGCTTTTTACATTTGTTTCTAGGTGGTATTTTTGTTTTCCTGTTAGTCTCTCTATATTTTTGCACTGATAAGCCTTGATTTGTTGTTTTAAAAAAATTGGTTTGCTCTTTAATATACCTTGATCTAAGATTGCTTTTAAGTTAGCATATAAACTTTAATTCACTTCCACAGTGACAGAAAATATAGTGGACATTGTTTAGATAGACAAATAATAGCCCAATCAACGTGGAACTAAGTAGAAATGCTTTTTCTCCTATTACTCCTCATGCCAGTTAAAACTGTAGACTTTTTAAATTTTATTTTCTCTATACATATTTTCTGATTTTCACTTTTAAGTTATAAATGGCAAATGGAACCATTTTGATTCTTAAAAATGCTACCTGAAGTAATTTTTCATAGTATTGGAGATTATGGGGGTCCAGCCCCTTGATAGTCCTCTCCCATGGTCTGGGAAGAATCTACAACCAGCTGATAATTAATCTTTGATGAGAAAAAATGAATCTATGTATATGAAACTTCTAAGTCCATACATTTTATTATTCTGATGGTTCTCTCTCTACACAGCTTCTATTCTGCTCTCATGCCTAGCTCCTTTCTTGCCTGATTCCTCTCTCTATTAATCTACTATTCCCTCCAAGTTCTGTCTTAATTCTCTCGTCTTAATTCTGCCTCATCTACATCCTTTACATCTCATTCTTACCCAGCTAGTACTTCCCCATCTGACTCTTCCTCATCTTCCATCTCGTCTACACGTACCCTGTGGTCAAAATCCTCCTTATCCTTCTCCATTCTCCGTCTCTCTATTCTCCACATTCCTCCTAAGTCTCTCAGGAATCCAGTTAGAAACCCAAGTAATAGCAATCCCCTGGTTGAGCACGATCACCAGGCTTGAATTCCTGTGTGGTCATAAAGGCAGGTAAGAGTTTCCTCAAGCAGTGATTGTTAGGCTTCCAGGGTCATATGGAGGGGTGATAAGAATCACATAGAGGGACAGTAATTGTTAATTATCATTTGCAACCCAAAGGGGAAATGACTAATGAATTCACTAAAGGCTAAATTTGAGTAATATCTAAGAAGAGGGATCTTATGTGCTCCACTATAGTCTTAAATGTGATTGGTAGAAAATGTTAAGAATCTATAATTTGCTAGTTCAGTGGGAGAAAATAAAACTGCCTTCTTTTTTCCTGTGGCTCCTATCTGTCCAAGCTATCTGCTGTTTTTCTGCAGGGTGGGGGAAAGTGTGCTCGGTTGCTAGGCAACCTGTGTTCAGCTAGATGCCTCTGGTGATAGTTAAAGGGAGATCTGGAACTAAAGGTAAGGTTTGGGAAAGGAGGAAGTAAAGCTTAATTGGCACATCCGCCAGGCTTTCTCAAACAGGTAGACTGGACACTTAAGTCTGTTCTTAGAGACTACAGAGGCATCTCTGATATGGCACTTAACTCCATCTGGGGATGGACCTGGCCACATGTTGCCAATGATGATAATTACAGGGAGGCTTGAACTGTTTTTCTGGCTGAGCATACCTGTCAGCGCATAAGGTTATCTAAATATTCCTTTAGTAGAGGGGAAATGGTGCCCAATAAATGATGGGAAAGCTACAACAGCACACAAGAAACTCATAGCAGAAAACGGCTGATAATCAAAAGCCAAATATCACCAAGGCTCCTTGAGCCTCAACTTAACCTCTGGAAGGAAGGCCCTTAGCTACTTCCAGGTATTAGCTTTGTCATAATCAGCTGAAATCCTACTTTGTATATTTTTGCGGCTTGCAGCATCATAGAAATTCAATTTAAATTTTAGAAAATGTGTTTTCCACATCAAGGGAAAATCTGTAAGGTCTAATAGAGGAAAAGTTCATGGGGAAGTGGCTGCTGCTGATACCCTGCCATAAATAGGTCTTTTATCTTCTGTTTAGTGACTGTCTTAGTCGCTGTGAAGAGATACCATTACCAAGACAACTCTTATAAAAGAAAGCATTGAATTGGGACTTTCTTACAGTTACAGAGGTTTAATCCATTCTCATCATGGTAGGGAGCATGGCAGCAGGCAGGCATAGGGCTGGAGAAGTAGCTGAGACTTACATCCTGATCCACAAGTGGAGAGGGGGTGGGTGCAGAGAGACAGAGAGGGACAGAGACAGACACTGGCATAGGCTTTTGAAAACTGAAAGCCCACCCCCAGTGACACACTTCCTCCAACAAGGCCACACCTCCTAATCCTTCTAATCCTAGCCAAGAGTTCCACTTCCTGGCATTCACATATGAGCCTGTGAAAGCCATTCTTATTTAAACCACCGCAGTGATGATAACTAAATTGTTTAAAACCTGTGGCCAACTTCCATTGTTTGTTTGAGAGGGCCTTGCTGTGTAGTCCAGGCTAGCTTCAAACTGTTGATCTCCTGCTTCAGCTTCTTAAATCTGAGATTAGGTGTGCACTACGACATCCAGCTTGAACATTGTTTAAAAACTTGAAAACATATTTTCAATTTGCCCAGAAAATCTGTTCATTTAAGTTGTTTTTATAGTGGTAGGATAACAGCAGCAAAGGGTAAAAACATGACTTCCGACGTGCTTAGAGATTAAAATTTCTCTTCCTCTGCTCATGAGGCTGCTGTAAGCTAAACTGCAGCACTACTGCTCCCGTGCATGGTAAGCACTCCGTTCATTTATGTCAGCCTGACCACTTCTGTGGGGGGGTAGTGCAGTTGAGTGTATTTTCTTTTCTTTTCTTTTTTTTTTTTTTTTTGGTTTTTTGAGACGGGGTTTCTCTGTGTAGCTTTGCGCCTTTCCTAGAACTCACTTGGTAGCCCAGGCTGGCCTCGAACTCACAGAGATCCGCCTGGCTCTGCCTCCCGAGTGCTGGGATTAAAGGCGTGCGCCACCACCGCCCGGCAAGTGTATTTTCTTATGTGTAACTCAGTGTAAAAAAATAATTGTCAGAAAACTTGATGCCTAATACCAGGAGCAAAGGAAAGTGCTAGCGTAAAAACTCTCCAGTGTTCTTTGGATGTATCTGTGGTAGCTTTGTAACTGAAGGGTGAGACCGACACATTTGTGTTGAAAGGACCAAGGAAGCAGTTAGGCAAGCACTTCAGCCCCCCCCCCCCGCCCCCAGTGTTTTGCTACTGCTCGTGTACACAACACATGTTCTATTAAACTCTGAATTTCTTTTCTAGGAGCTTTTTCAAAATGTAATAAATGCATATCATTGCAAAGTCATTGCTAGAAAAGGTGCTATAAGCCAGGCAAAGGTTATAATTGATTAATATCAGTAGCATTGTTGGGTATTATTTGTGAACTATGGAGTTTTTTTAATGCAATTGTAATGTTGCCCCCTTGAGTCACCCTCAAAAAGGGTAAATGAATTTATCTTTCTTTGACATTGACTGTAGTGCTACTTAAGTGACTGGTGTGAGGACAATATTCTCCACAGCAGTTTTTCATGGTTGTTTCATAAAGCTTGTCCACCCAGATGTAACTCTATTCAACTATTTGGAGTGATAAGGACCCAGGATGGCCAACTTCTGGTCTCCAGGTACTCCAAGTTGACAGTCAAGCACCCTAGCTAAGATCTCAAGGCACTCTCACCTCTAGACCACTTATGATATGAAATAAATTTTTGTGATGTTCAGGAATGTGTGTAACGTGTACCCTGTTTACTCCTTGCCTGGCACCTGAGTGCTGGCAAAGATCATTTAGTGATGAGAAGATTGCATGTGAGCCTGCTGTCAGGTGAAGCTGAAAAGGATTTGAACTTGAGCGTTTTCCTGACCACTGAACTGTCAGTTCTCTTGGCTACATGGCCATTCATCTGTTTCAGTGCCACTCTCCTCGACAGTGCCAAGGAGTGCAGCATTTCTGTCCACATCTCTCACCTAGATTCACACTGACCATCTTTGTTCTCATAAAAATCTGAACCAGATGTATACAGTGCAGTTAGTTTTGTTCAAGTTTATAACTGCATTCTAGTCCTGCCTTCTTGAGATTATACCAAGATTATCTTGGTTAAGCTTTGATTGTGAAATGGTTACTCAAACCATGCATCACAGTGTTACCACTAGGTGTTAAGGATCAGTCCCTTGCCTTCCAGATTTTGAGAGGTATTTCTCTGTGAAGCAGCTGTTAGTTAATGAAGACTCCCTGCACTGGCCAACTTTGGGTCATGTACATAGGGCGCCATGCAGTGCTGGGTGATCTGTGTCATCCTTTTAATTTAGTGTAAAAGGAAAATTCTAGTATTTGCAAAGCATAACAATAAGAAAGAAGGGCTGACGCCCAGTGTGTGTCCAGTGCGTGTGTGCCTGTGAGTGTGCTCACCGTAGTTCTGTCGTCAGAGCCGCACTTTAGCACTAGTAGACTTGCTGTTTCAGGTGGTTTGTGTGTGTTGTCTTTCCAGGAGGTTTCAGCTGATCCTACTGCCACGCTCACAGCAGCAGAAGAAAGAAAGGAGAAGGTACCCAGCCCACACCTCAATCAACTAGTGATTTTGACATCTGGGGATACATTATATGGGTTGGCAGAGAGAGTGGTAGCCACAGAATCCTTGTAAGTTGTTGAAAGCAGTTGCTTTGCCATAACTATTTAAGGAAAATTATTAAAAGTAAGCCTTGTGTAATTATACTTATTGCTATATAATACTACTACTCCTACTACTCCTAAACTACATAAGCATTATTGTGAAATATATGTTAACATAAACTACTAATTCAATGTTTTTAATTGCATGGGAGTGTGTGTGTGTGTGTGTGTGTGTGTGTGTGTGTGTGTGTGTGTCCATTCATGTGTATAGAAGTGTTCCTATTAGTGCAAGTATATGTCTTTGTACATATAAGAGCCGGATAACTATCTTGGGTATCATTCGTCTGATACTGTTAACTTGGGTTTTGAGACAGGGTTTCTCATTGGCCTAGAGATTACCAAGTATGGTAGATCAGGAGAAGAGTGAGCCCCAGAGATCCCCCTGCCTCTGCCTTACAAGACTGGGATTACAGTGCACCATCACCCTTGGATTTTTGTGGTTGGCTTTAACTGTATAAATGAACGTAAGGGAATATGTTACATTGTGATAGTTAACAAGATGATCCTTGTTAAGTGAAACTTTAAGAAGTGAATGGTATATTTCTATTCCCTGTTGGCCACAGAATCTATAATAACTGTAGTCCATTGTTACCGTTACATAGAATTCACTTTTGGCATCAGCAAGAATGCTCGCTGATCTTTCTAAACCCCCAAGTTAGTTAAAGCATATAACCTGTTCATAAGGTGCAGCCCAGTGTAAGGTAAATATTCTCTTGTGCATAACAGAAAGCCAAGAAGAGCGGTTTGCAGTGGTAGTGCATCTGCAGGCAATAAACAGTCCAGGCGCACTTACCACTTGCCTCTCCTGCACCCAGAATAGATGTGCCTGCCTCCGAGGAGCCCGTGTGCTGTGTTAGTAATGTTTGGTTACTTAAGACAAGTCTCCGTTTTGAATCATCTTTTCTATATATTTATCGAATGGAATCTTTGAAAGAAATTCTCTAAAAGGCAAGCCACAGACGGGAGAGTTGGCCCAGTGGTTAAGAGCTCTTGTTACTTTTGCAGAGGACCCAGGTTCAGTTCCCAGCATTGATATGGTGGCTCGATAACCCCAGTCTCAGGGGATCCAATGCCCTGTTATGACCTTGCTGGGCACCAGGCATGCACATAGCATGCGTGCATATATATAGGCACAACACTCATACATAAAATAAACCTTTTTTAAAAAACCAGCCGTATTTCATTTTTAGGGTTTTTGTTTGTTTGTTTTCTTTTTTATATTACACAAGCTCATATCTTAGATGACAAAGGGCATATCTCCATGACTTGGAGCCTGGTTGTGTCCCTTGAAGTGACTCTTCCACTAACTGATAAGTGTGGTGTTAAAGAAACTTGTCCAGCTCCTAGAACAAAGTCACTAAAGTGAAAGCATTTTCAGTTGGGTTTTGATCATAACAGATTCATTATTACACAGCAACAATGACAGGTTCTAAATCCTGCAATTTGTTTACGCCATGGTTTTTTATTCTCTTTAGGGTGTTTCTGGCTGAACAGTTTGAGTTCCTTCAGCCACATCTGGATGCTGTGATGCCTGCAGCCAAAAAGCCCTTTCTGCAGCAATTTTACTCTCAGGTCAGAGGTGGTGTGGTCTGTCATTTCAGCTGTGAATAAGGCAGAGAGTCATTCATCATTAAAGTTGATAGTTTATCACTAGAGATCAAGTTCCAGGGGAGCTGGATAAAATATCCTATTTATTTATGGCTTCCTATGTTAAATAAACATCTTAGTGAGCATTACAAATTTTTGTCTGGTGAGATAGGTAGGTAGGTAGGTAGGTAGGTAGGTAGATAGATAGATAGATAGATAGATAGATAGATAGATACATGCATACATACATACATACATATGATAAGTAGAGAGAGAGAGAGAGAGAGAGAGAGAGAGAGAGAGAGAGAGAGAGAGAGAGATAGGAGCGAGCCAGTAAGAAAGGAAGGAAGGAAGATAGATAGATAGATAGATAGATAGATAGATAGATAGATAGATAGATAGATAGACAGATACATAGATAGAGTAAGCCAATTAGAATTTAGAACACTGTTGAAAGTGCTTTGAAGATCAGTAGCTGGAGATAAGTTTAACTCAGACTAGAAGTGAGCTGAGTTGGGAGAAGGTTGCCTAGCAAGGCTGTCAGGAGGAAGTGTGTCTGTGTTGTGTTTAAACTGGACCCAGCTGGGTAGGGAGCAAGTTGGAGAGACAGTGAGAAGAGAGTGTGATGCATGTGAGTCTGAGGAAAACTACAGTTGTCAGAGCAGGGAAGAGGAGGGTGGTTGGAGTGACGAGCAGAAGCCTTGTTGCCTGAAGTGCTCCACCCTAGAATTAGACTTCATTCTAAGGTACCAGGAAAGTTTTGGGATGATTGGAAAGAGGTGAACAGCTTGGCTGCATGTCTGTTTTGGAAGGAATCTTTGGAGATTTATGAAGAATGTTAAGTGGTATCCTAGGGGTGGAGGGTGGGGCACTTGGAGGCTGTGAGTGAGGATGGAATTCCAAAATAAGGTACCAGGAGAGATTGGGGAAGTGGGAACAAGGCCTTTATCTCATGTTAAAATATTTTCTTAATTGAAATCTCCAAATATATAATTTATATTTTTGTATGTGGCACATACTACAAAAGGACGAAGTATTCTTTTTAGGTGTAGCACTTTTAGAAGTAATTGTTTTTGTTTCTGTGGACCATTTCAGACAGTCTCAACTGCCAGTGAACTCCGCAAACCCATTTACTGGATTGTGGCTGGTAAAGCTATTGATTATGAACAGATGCTGCTCCTGATGACTAACGTGAAATGGGATGTCAAAGAGATCATGTCCCAGCACAACATATATGTAGATGCATTGCTGAAGGCAAGTGTTCTGGGAACTGTCTGCTAATGATCACTTTGTTGAGAGGTGGGCAGGCTCTAAAATTCTGGTTAATGACTGCTCGTTTCTGGGATGGGGCATGGGGTTCAATTGAGGTATGTGGGCTCTGAATTCTGTACTTGTTTTCAGTTGTGATACTTACAGATTTGTGGGGGTTTTTTTAATTTTTATTTTTTTGACTTTGCTCCCTAGTTTCTAATGTTAAATTTGTTTGAATATTGCATGCCATGGCTGCCTTCCTGATAGGACTCCAGTAGCCACAGCTCTAACCCAAGAAGGTGTTTCTACTTCGAGTCATTCCTGCAGCTCTGTGTATATTCTTTCTGACAGGATCCTGTTCCTCACTCCAGGTTGTGTTTTCTAGAAATCACATCACTTTTACCAGGTCCTAGGTGATCAGCTGTGTGGGGGTGATGCCTGCTTTTATATGTTCCCTAAAGAGAATTGCAGTTCACCTTTTTGTATTTGTGAATCAGTTGATACTTATGACCACCTGACATGTACTTCAGCTGATAGAAATCTGCCAGGATAGTTGTCAGCCAAGGAGCCTGTGTGACTTTGAGGGACATCCTAGTCAGTGTAGAGAGAGGGCCCACAGATGAGTGTGTAATACCCAGGGTATATAATGCTTGCATAGGACAAAGCAGCCAAGAGGGGAACGATAGGAAGTAGGTGGGAGAGGAATGTCACTTGATTGCTCTGGTCACAGAAGCCTACTCACAGAAGGAAGAAAAGGTACCATGTGGAATATCTAATAAAGAGTATCCAGGAAAAGCAACTTTCAGAAAGATTTTTTTCATTCCTGTCAGCGTAAAGAAATTGACTCATAGAGTCCTGGTTTTAATCTCATTTAAAATCATTCTTAGTAGCTGGGGTACCTGAGAACCAATGAAGCCATAGTTTAGAACATGGGTTAGGTAGGATTGGTCTGCTGTGCCTTACCACAGCTTACAGCACCCTTCTATAGGGCTATCAAGCTGTCTCCAGACTTGAAGGCTGTGCTTAGTTGTATCTAGGAGTGCCGTTGGGATCCAAGGGGTGAGCAACAAATGCAAATCTTCTGGCTTTGCTCTCCTGAAACTGAGAGAGTCTTGTCTTTGAGATTTCAGTTGCCACTTTAAAATTGGAATGTAAAAAATAAGTGTGATTTTAAATAATGATGTCTCCTCATTTCAAAACAGTATGGTTTTTATTCTACTTTTATGACATGTTTCCTTGGTTTATTGAGGCAATACATAGGGTACGGTAGGTCGGTTTTGTTGTTGTTGTTGTGTTGTGTTTTGTTTTGTCAGAGTTCAGATGCCTAGAAAGTCTAGTGTCAAGGCTCAGACAGATTAGCTGAGTGGGCTGGGCTGATTTTTCACAGATCTCAACTTCCTGTTGCATGCTCATGTGATAAAAAAAAAAAGGATATCTTTTATAAAAGCATCAATCTCCAGGCATACCTCATACCCAGTTACTTTCCAAAGACCCTACTTCCAACACTGTCATCCTGGGGGGTTGGGATTTCACAAGATGAACTTGAGGTAACAAAACATACCAAACATCAGACACATAGAAAAGGGAAAAGACTTCTTGCTCAGAAGTACAGTGCCAAAAGGTACTACTTGATTTCACATCTTAATTCCTTGAAAAATGATTATTCTAAAGCAGAGCCAATGTCATTTGATTATTAATCTGAACCCATCCTTTTTAGTGGCCCAAGGCCATCTTTAAATTTACAGGTTGTCTGATACTTTCTATTCTTTGTGTTACTTTCCTGAATTTAAATTGTGCAAAAACAAAACCTGATGTTGTTGCTTTTACATGTTCCTGAGTAAAATTCGGTGGTTTATTTAACAAGCTGTACTTGTGAATGCTGAACTTAGTGAAAAATATTGTTTGTGTATTAAGCCTATAGCTTTCTAAAGTAAAATAGTGATGAAAATAACCAAACTATGACTTGAAATCCAAAGTAGTTTACTATAGCAAAAGCATGAATAAATACCACGGCCAGTGCTGCTGCTCTGTGAGATCTGTGAAATGAAACAGCTGATGAAGAGCAATTACTTATTGAGCTTTGATTTCAAAAAGTAAGCTTAGTGGATTGGAGACACATTTCTTAGAAGAAATAATTAAAAGCAATGAACTGTTAAAAAATAAATCAGCAAGGAAAGCTGTGACTTGGGAAGTAGCCAAGAAGTACCAGGCAGGACAGCTGTCAGCCACACAGCACACCTGGCCTGACCCAGGTGATTCCTCCTGTGTCTCCCTCGTTAGGACCTCTGGACACATGGTGCGCCCAACTTGCTAAACGTCATGTCATTTCTCTGTTCAGCAAAATCCCACCTTAATCCTTCTTCAATTTATGTGAAATACATTGCCAGGGAAGAGTCAGTGGCATTCCTTTTGTATGTGAACATTCAGTTGAGAGTAGTCCAAAGAGGCCATCCACTGAAAGATGAATTTTTTACTGCTGTTGTGAAGTCACTCTTGTTTCCTAAATTAGTTCTTATGTTTTCAGCTTTAATATAATCTTGTTGTGAAAGTTAAGACAATAAAAATGCTTAGTTTTTCAGTAGCTAATAAAAATGTTTAATGGTGGTTTTCCTTTGTACTAAAGTTTTGTGACTGTGACATAACTTTTAAATTGTTTTGCATGTAATAGTGTATTTAATGTTAAATAATGATTAGGAATAGAAACAGTTTATCAGATTATTTTCTAGGGAGTATAAATACTGACACGCTATGAATAATTAATTTTGAGTTGAAAGCTTGTTAAAATAGATTTTAAAACTATGTCTCCAGATTAAGTCAGTTAGCTTTTTTTAGTCCACAGTAGACAATCAGAAAATTTTGAGATGTAAAAGTATTTAATCATGGTTAAAATTGTTTAGTCAGTTGATGATGCTTATTTTTCTTTAGATAAATGTAGTATGTTCTGTGCTGTAACATAGTTTATGTTTTTCTTAAAATGTTTGTTCATTTGTTTACTTATTGTGTGTGTATGAGAGGAGAAGAAGAAAGATCTGCGTGGGCATGAGGTCAGTGTGTGAGCCGGTGTTCTGCAGCTAGGGCTTCACCTGCTGAGCCGTTTTCCCAGCCCTGGTTTTGTTGTTTTGTTGTTGTTGTTTTGTTTTTGTTTTTTAATTTTTATACTAAGTCCAAATTGTCTGTGACATTAATCTCCCCCACCTTCTTTTTGCTTCATTTAGTTAAAATCTACATGTTTGGATCTTTTTTTTTTTTTAAATCTTTTGTGTGTGTGTGTGTGTGTGTGAAAATACTGTGGCATTAAAATTATAGCCATGACTTTTGTCCCTCCTAGGAATTTGAGCAGTTTAACAAGCGGTTAAATGAAGTTTCTAAGAGAGTTCGGATACCCTTGCCTGTGTCAAATATACTTTGGGAACATTGTATACGATTAGCTAACAGAACTATTGTGGAAGGGTAAGTTTTAAGAAAGCATTCCTTGTGTCTTAAATTCTGATGTAGTATATGAATGACATATTTGGTTACTAGATAGAGATAATGATCAGTAGCTGACATGCTTGAAACCAAGTTGGAGAGGGAGCCATAGATTACTCTGTGCCTATCCCTGTGGATTATTTTGTGAGTTATTTTGATATTGGACAAGATAGTAGATAAATGAGGAATACAGAGCCATTAGATTATCTGAAAGTGAAACTAATAGTTATTATCTAATAAGTTTTATGAGTATTCCTAACATTTACTGAATATTATTTACTAAGCCAAAGATTTCACAGATTTTGTTGGCAAATCCTGACTTGCCAAAGATTTCACAGATTTTGTTGGCAAATCCTGACTTGCCTCTGTTTATAATTGTCACTGGGAAATCTTGGGTCAGAAAGTCCAGACTTAGAGAGGGTGAGTAACTTGGCCAGGTGCACGGTGTTCAGCGGCAGAGAGGGCTCCTGAACTCCTGGTGCTCCACGGCAAAGTCCGTCTTCAGATCGCCTGTGTCATCTCGTCCCGTCTTCATCTCCCTTAGACCCCCAGTTTGTGCACGGTAGTGCTCCCACTAACTTGACGCCATCCTTACTCTGTCGACATCATCTGACACAAAGAAGACAGTTTGCTCATTTGGCAAACAGCTCTTTTAAGACCATGTACACATTGAATTTTATACCATCTTTCATCTGATTTCTCTTTCCTTTTTCCTTGTTATGAGAAGAATGCCTTGGGAAGTGGGAAAGTCATGGGAATGGCCTGCTAGACGCACCATGCTCTATATAAGATGGCCGTGTCAATAGCCAGAACTTAAAAATATTACAAATAAATTTGTTTAAATAAAAAGTGATAAATATGTGTTGTTTCCACACAAACCACTTTATTTAAAAAATAAAATACAAAAATCCATTGATTACTAAATAATATAAGCTGTGATTTTTTTTTTTTTTCTGGTCAATTTCTTTAAGAAAACGGCTCACTTCCTAACATTGACTATATCACTGACTTAGTAAAATATTGTACTGTAGGGTTAATATACCCATTATTATTAGACATCCGCCTTAAAACCCAGTATTTCAATAATGAGGTGTATCAGAATATATCCATGAATTATTTTATTATGGAAAATATGTACAATGTTGATGGGAGAATTATTTCATTTGTTCCTTTTTCATTGAATTGCTATAATATTGAAATGTTTTCTAACTTGTATGACTTCGGAGTATTTGAGCATAGTTTTAAAAATAATTCTTGGTAGTCAGAGCACCTAGTTTTCTTTCAGATGACTGTGTTAACTGAATGCAGAAAACTATAGTCCATAGGGCAAAGAAGAACCTTTGAGCGGCTTACTTTCTTTGTTTTGCAAGTGGGGAAAGCAAAGAGTAGATAGGACCAGTACTAAAGACTAAGCAGATGGGTAAAGGAGTAGCATGAGCACAGCCCACTCCTGGGACACAAGGCTGCTGTGCTGTTTTTCTCAGCATCTCATCACTTGTTATGTTATTGTGTGTCTCTTAGATACGCCAATGTCAAGAAGTGCAGTAATGAGGGTCGTGCCTTGATGCAATTGGATTTTCAACAGTTTTTAATGAAGCTTGAAAAACTAACTGATATTAGACCCATTCCTGATAAAGAATTTGTGGAAACATATATCAAAGCCTACTACCTAACTGAGAATGACATGGAGCGCTGGATCAGAGAACACAGGGTGAGAGCAGGGGTCAGATTGTGTTCCTCTCCATTGTGCTGTTCTTGTCTGACTCAAGAGAGTAATACAAAGAAACGCTGCTTAGGTTGGCTTCACCGTATTCACACTAGCTATGTGATGTCTTAGCTCATCTCATCCTTTTGAGTCCTAGAATTAGAACATGAGCTCTGCTTTTCCTGTGCTGCGTCACAGGTTGAGACTGAATGTGGTTGGTATCAAAATAAATTGAGTGAAGTAAGACTGAAATGATTCATAAGCTGTAGAACCTAAGTTTTGTACTCTTAAACAGTGAAATGATAGCATCCTCATCATAGTGGCCTGTAGGGATGATTTGAAAATATTAGTACATATGGCTAGACTCTTACCAAGCATTAGATTTTGCCTTTAATATAAGTTTGATTGTTTTTCTTCAGTTATTTAGAATGCTGAATTTCTGCAGCTTAATGAAATGAACACACGCACGCACGCACGCAGTGCAAGAAGTTTTCTCTAGTCCTGCCAGGCCCCTGCAGTCCAGTAGCCTGCTTATAAAATAATCACTCAGAAGCTTATATTAATTATAACTGCTTGGCCATTAGCTCAGGCTTATTACTGACTAGCTCTTACACTTAAATTAACCCATAATTCTTATCTATGTTTAGCCATGTGGCTTGGTACCGTTTCCCAGTTCTGCCTTGTCATCTTGCTTCCTCTGTGTCTGGTTGGTGACTCTTAACTCAGCCTTCCTCTTCCCAGAATCCTCATCAGCTCGCCCTGCCTATACTATACTTCCTGCCTGGCTACTGGCCAGTCAGCATTTTATTTATCAACCAATCAAAGCAACACATATTCACAGCATACAGAACAGCGTCCCACAGCACTTCCCCTTTTCTGTCTAATCAAAAAGGAAGGTTTTGCCGGGCGTTGGTGGCGCACGCCTTTAATCCCAGCACTCGGGAGGCAGAGCCAGGCGGACCTCTGTGAGTTCGAGGCCAGCCTGGGCTACCAAGTGAGTTCCAGGAAAGGCGCAAAGCTACACAGAGAAACCCTGTCTCGAAAAACCAAAAAAAAAAAAAAAAAAAAAAAAGGAAGGTTTTAGCTTTAACATAGCAAAATTACATATAATAGAACAGTTATTAAGTAAGAATTACAGTTACAATATCTAGTCTATTTTGTAAAATTAAAGAAAATATTCTATCATCCTATATTTGTGAGTCTAAAGTTTCATGTCTAATTTATCTTTTAAAATAACCAAGGGAAATTTATAATTATAACTACCTAGTCTTCAACTACATCAGCGACCTCAGAAGGATATAACACACACACGCGCACGCACACACACACACACACACACACACACACACACACACACACACACACACGCAGACACACCAGAGAGCACTTCTGTGTGATCTTTGGATCATTTGTTAGATAGACAGTGTGTGAAGGGGTCTTGAGGAAAATGTGGAGAGGATTAAAGGAACCTGCAACCAAGCAGGGGTTTCCTAAGTTCAGAACCAGCCTTGGCTTCATAGTGAATTGAGGGCCACCTTGGTCTACATAAGATTCTGTCTCAAATAGGACAAAATAAAAGCAACCAAACTAAACAACAAAGAAAGGAAGGAAGGAATGAAAGGGAAAGAAAAGAAAAGAAAATCACCGAATATTAATACTTGTAATAACTCCAGTGTTCACTTGATACTAAACATGGGTAAAAGCTGAGTAATGTTTTATTTCATTTGGATAAGGAAGTAAGTTGTCACTTGTATTTACCTTATTTGGTTTATCCTTTTGAGTTTTAACATTGTAAAAAGATGAAATGATTTTTGTAAATGCCTAGTGCTTGCTGGAAGCGAGTTGAGATGTACATGCTACTTTTAAGGACTTTTTGATGAATAAGCCAAAATTGAGAAAAACTTAGCACTCTTTTCCCCACTGCTATTTGAGAACCAAAACCACTATTTGCAGATGGGCTGTTAAATGTTCACTTGGTTAGCAGAGTGAGCTGCTGATGTTCAGTGTTGGTGCTGAGGGAGGGTTGTGAGCATGTACAGAGTGCCTATTGAGGGACAGAAAGAAAGCACAGCTCTTACTGTCTATTGCTTGATGCAGAAATGATGCCCTCTTTAGGGTTTATTCTTTTAATGCTGTAAGTAAACTTTGTAGCTTGGCGTTTTAGAAGCTTCAACTAGACAGTATTTGCAGTTCATTGACATTTTCCCAACAGCAGTAGGGAATTTCTTACAGGCTCTTTCCAGCTGAAAAGCTGGGAGCTTCTAGAGCTACTCATCTCCAGAGCAAGTCCAGTGCTCAGTGATGATGGATACTGAGTGCTGAGCAGACAGAGGAGATGCTTTGCCAGGTGTACATGTGAAGTCATCTGCTGAGGTTTAGAATGAGCTCTTCCTCATACTGTAATATGCTGTGCTGCTCTCTTTAACAATGTCCTTACTATAAGCAGGCCTTCTTGTCTCTTTTCAGGTGCAAGTGCACAATTGTCCCTCCCTATCTTAACTCCTGTTGTTCTATAAGAAAAACACTATGCAGCATTTCTGAGGAACCATCTGCCCATCCTCCCAATGTCCTCTTGAACACATAAACTAGATAGACTTGGACAGTGAAAGATATTTAGTCTTCATTTTACTAATTGCCTAATAGTTATAATATGAGAAGTTGAAAAAGAATGACTTTGGGCTGGAGAGGTGGCCCCCCAGGTAAGAGCACTGGCTGCTCTTGCAGATTTGACTCCCAGCACCCACATGGTGGCTCACAAACATCAGTAACTCAGGGCCAGGGACTCCAACACCCTCTTCTAACCTTTGCAGACACCAAGCACATGTATACTACACATACTTATATAAAGGCAAAATACTCATATACATAAAAACAAAATAAATAAATCTTTTAAGTCTTCTAGGGTGTCTTTCTGCTTCACTGCCTTGTCTTCATATCATAAAGGAATCATTGTTCTGTTGGAGATACCAACTGAAGTATAAAATGTAGAGTGCATTTTAAAATTTGAAATGGCAGTATATTTTGATAACATGAAGACTACCAGAAATAAGTATAAAGCAGCATGTGTGCCCTTGAAAGCAATAAACAGCATATTACGTCACTTTGTAGTATTAAAACAGATTCTGTTGCTGCCTCCTCCAGTGTATTCTGCCCTAGCTCCCACCTTCACAGCACAGTAGACAGTTGCCTTTGGTGCTCCAGCTATAACGTCGTCCACTATTCACCCTGGCTTACAGTGCTCAGAACCACCCACTGGCATCTGATATCTGCCTGCTCTCCTCTTGTACTCATCAGATGCATCAATTTTCATAGATTGGGTGTTGAACTTGAATTTTCTTTCTTCGGGCAGGAATATTCAACGAAGCAGCTGACCAACCTGGTGAATGTTTGCCTGGGATCTCATATCAATAAGAAAGCAAGACAAAAGCTCCTAGCAGCCATAGATGATGTGGACAGACCTAAAAGATAATGGCCACAGCTCTCTTTCCTCAGAGGCACTGATCTTCTGCCAGTGGATAAGACATGAAAGGCCGTTTTCATGCATTCCTGACAATTCTCTGCTAAGAAAACTTTGAGCATGTCCTTTTGAACTGGAAAATGAAAATACTCAAGTGTGTGTGGTGTTCTCAAGTGACTTTTATATGCCCCAGTCTCTTCAAATTTGCTCTTTTTTGTTGTAACCTTTTCCTGAAATTATCTTATTGTCGTAATTATTATTATGTGGCCACAGTTATACATTTTACAGAAGAGTGTATTATAAATACATAGTCGGAAGGAACAGCAACTAATGTGTCTATGAATAGTTTTTAGAGAGTGTCTTAATAAACATGAGAGGATGAATGTACAGTATTTCCTAATTATGAGCACTGCATGAGAATTTAAAAAGAACCTGTAAGTAAAATAGTTGAAAATCAGTATGTTCTCTGTTTTTAACTGTCAGAGCTTCTGCCAGGGTTGATTTGGTTATAACAGTGATCATAAATGATGAAATTTAATAAATGTTACACTCAAATGATCGGCTGTGTGAACTGCATTTTGATATTTCTACCTGACAGGAAGATTTCAAGAAACAGTGATGTTATTTTTTTACTGTGCTCTCATTTTAGTTCTCTTCTGTCCTGAAACACCTGGGGGGAGGGCATTTCTCATTGCACGTACTTTTCCGTGAACAAGCAGCATGTTGAATGACTGTTATAAATTTCCATATATATGTGTGTGTGTGTGTGTGTGTGTGTGTGTGTGTGTGTGTGTGTGTATGTATGTATGTATATGCATATATATACATACACACACACACACACACACACTCAAGCTTTGCTGTCTCTGAATTCAACTTTTAGGACAGCAAAATCTGGGTTGAATGGCTGAAGGTAGAGCTGTTGTTAGTCATGTATAAGTATGGGTCACACATATGCCTTCCTTAAATATTTTTTTGTAACCCAGTGAAATCTTTGAGTGTATCAATGTGGAGCTTTAGAACACAACTAATTGCTGTGTGTTGCTGCTCTGAACTTTTGGAGTCGAGCATCTTCTGATAATGAAAGTCAATGTTGAATGAGTATTCTTTCTCACCTAGAGTAGAGCCCTCTAAGTTGGATGGTGTTGAGCCAGGGATTACTGTGTAGGATCCTGACATCAGTGGCCCCCAGGACTCTGAGGAACTTCATTAGAAATTGGCCTTGTGCCTAGTGAGTCTGAGGGGATGAGGTGAGGCGCACTGTTTGGCATATGGTTGGGCATGGGGCTGGTAAGAAGACAGTTGCCACTTATTTCCCTCAGCCAAAAGACAGAACAGTGTGATGTGAAACCCTTTCAGCAATGGCTGTTGGGGGGGGGGGGGTATCACTGATGCATTTTATTTGTATCCAGCCTTGGGCTCTACAGTTTATCTGTCATCCATTTAAAATTTTCTTCTTGTAACAAGAGGAGTTTGGTGCGTTATGATCTCCTTGTGAGAGGAAGTTGTGTGCTTCTAAGATAAATTCCCCTTTAGCCTTCATTTATTTGCAACTAGTTAAAAACAAACATGAGATCACCTTGATCTTGATGTTTAAATGGCATATTGAGTTAGGCACGTAAAGAGCTGATCAGTCTTATATATTTCTTAATTGACTAGGAACTGCTAATTTTTTTAAAATAGGGATTTTATTTTTAATTTCCATTCATTTCTACTTTAGTTACTGCTGGGTAAAATGAACAACAGTGACCTGCCTGTTAGAGCCTGGTTCTTTCCAGGTAATAGGACTAGATAGAAAAGAAATGCTTCCTTTGAGATGAGAGACTCAACTGCATGCTCTGCAGACTTGTACGTCCATCGTTGCTTTACTCTTTCCATCTTCAGAATCAAAGTGGGAGCTTTTCTTCTTCATGCTTTTTGAAAAAGGTTTGTTTTGTTTTTGCATTGGAAGGTACCATAATAAGCTCAACATCAAAACAGTAACAGGAGACTCGAATCACAAAATTGCCTAATAACAGGAGAGCTAACAGACATTTCTGGAATACATTTTACAGTGACATTGAATGACAACACTATAATATTTTGTGAACTATGGTATACAGAACTGAAAAGCTGAGAAATTAAATGGAATTAATTTGTTCTAAAAAATGACTGCAGGTAGTCTATAAATTTTTCTTAATTCGAAAATTTTATGTGGAAGTGTCTTGCAGAATTCAGAATCTTTATATGGGAGCCTGGTATCCTTTGAGAAATTATAATTACTTACACAAATATATTGCATCACATTTTAAGGTGCTAGAAAGATGCACATCAGCTCAAATGAATTAATTTGTATCCATTTATTTAGAAAGACCTGCAGAGCACTCACGTCCACCTTAATCATCTCATTTAATCCTCTTACAAATGAAATTTCTGTTGAGGAAAAGCCTGTGTAGTTTACCAAATCTTTAAGAAGAATCTTTTAATTTTTTTTATTTAATTGAATGCTAAAGTGAAACTTTAAATAGCCTTCTTTCACTTACCTACTGAAAAGTAGTCATAAAAAGGCTTATGATTCAACTCACTTTGAAAACATAGTTATTTTCTGTAATAAAAAAAAAATTTGAACCTGAATATGAATTCTATTTGTATCCAAAGCCAACAGAAGTGGTAGAGGGGTAGGGAGACATAAACATATATCATATTACTTTGAAAATTAACTTTGATACAGATTTTATAGTTGATTTAATGGCATTTAGCTCTTGACAGTGATTAATGATTAGTGAATTATTATTACTCTGGTGTAATCATTGTAAATGTTAAGCTTCTAATGGATTTTTTTTTTCCTTATGGAAAATATTTCAGTTCTAATGGTCCACAGATTTTTTGAAGGCTATCAGAAAGTTCATTTTTAGACTACATCTTTTACTATGCAGCCCAAGAAAGCTTCAAACTGAGGCCCCTCCTGCTTCTGCCTCCCCAGTGCTGGCATTACAAGTGAACATTTTTGTTTTGTCAAAGCTCAATTCTAGAGCCTACACAAGTGTACTATCATGTTATCAGAAGACATGGGGGGGGGGGTCCCTGCTGCCTACCTCACTTTATTTCTGTTGTCTTGTGTTACTAATAAAGCCCCTGACCAAAATGTGTCATTTCTATGAAACTTACCTTCTCAGGGACAGGTGTGATGGAATAAGGTGGGTCAGGAGCAATCCACTTTTAATGTGTGTGGGAAGCCTCGTGGGAGGAGCTGAATGGCTGCCCCTGGGAAGTTGGGTACATTGTGGTGGGCTGAGGGAACATGGTCGGGGTGCTGTCGAGGGAACAGCAAAGGGGCCCTGTGGCTGGCACAGCAAGAGAACGAGCAGACAGGCTGTGACAAGAAGGATCCCGTGTGAAACTGGAGAGAACAGAAACAGATTGAGATTTGACTCAAATGCGAAACACCCGACCAAAGAGGTGGTGACTTCAGTTTTTAGCAAATCACTGTTTTTAAGAAGGTCATACAAGGGTCCCCAGCAAAGCAAGACTGCCATAGGAGTGTAAGGCTGAGTGTGGCCACAGTGGGAGTGCTGGGTGTGGTGAGATGCTGCCAGACTTCGGAGGACTTTGGGAGTCAGCAACAGTAGAGTCTGTTGATGCCCGAGGGGAAGAATTAAACTTGGTTTAAGATTTGCTTGAGAAACTGGAAGTCTTTGAGAGCTGGGTTTTTGAAAATCAAGCGGGTGTGGAAGCTTGAGATACTTAAGGTGGAGGTGTTGAGGCGGCTGAAGACACCTGAGACAGTTGACAGAAGATGGAAGAGCTGCCGATGCGAAGGTGAGTTAGAGCGTGGCACAAAGCCAGCCTGAAACGGGCCAGTCTGCTGCAGCCAGGGATGCCAGTGGTGCTGGCCATGGTGCTGCTTTTGAGTTAACGGTTGCCTGCCAGACAACTGATCAGGAGGAACTCCGCATCGCATAGGAGAGTGTAAGCAAAAGTCTTCCTTGGGGGAAACGGGCGGGGAGGAGAAGGTACGGGGTGGAGACAGAAAATGGGGAGAAGGGAGAGCTGGAGGGAGGGTGTCTGTTTGTTTGTTTGTCTTTAAAGCAAATATGAGAGTGAGAGCAGTTCACCTAAGGCCCACCTGGGGTCTCAGGCCTTGTAGCTGCTTCACTAGGAAGAAGCCATTGTGTCTCTGGGTAGACGTGTTCTGCCATCCAGGCACCCCAACCAGGCGAGGGCCAGGGCCAGCTCTACTAGAGCATCTGCTGTCAGGTACTACCTGGATTGAATTGCTCTTGCATTTGGACAGCTCCTGCCCTTGGTGCCTAAATCTGGTAGGATAAGGAGGTACAATCCCCATTACATTAGGTCATATATTAAAGTGCCAACTGTAACTCAGGAATGCTCCCATTCAGGTGGAACCTGGGGACAAATGGTGAAAAGACTGAGAAAAAAAAAACCCAAACAAACAAAACAAAACAACAAAAATAAAAAACTAAGTGTGCTCGAGGATCAGAAAGGCCAGTACCTTGGCCCAAGAAAGAGGCTGGGGTGGGGGTGGGTGAGGGCTGTATTGGGAACATGTTGTGCAGCCAAGGAGGAAGCATAGGTCTGTAAACAGCAGATGTGGGCCAGTACTGAGTGACAGGCATGCGTTTGGAGAAGTGGACAGTGCGGGCCAGCCACTATCTAAAGCACTGAATTGCCACTCAGAACTGCATCAGCAGAAGGGACCACTTCTGGCCCGTCAGCTGGTGTGCTGGCGGAAGCAGTGCATGAAGAGAATGGCCCAGAGCTCCCATGTGTGTGTCAGGGTGCAGCCTAAACAGCATCTATCTAGACAGAATCTTACTTCACCCAAAACTCTAGGACGGATGAAATGCAAGCACCCAGGCCCTTGGACAGGAGTTCCTGCCTACCTGGCTTGAGCAGCTGGTCTGTTCCTTTGGGGTAGGATGGTCAAGTACATACTTATCTTCCAGAGCACCCGTCTTGGATGTAACAATGAATGGACTCTTGTTTATTGACTTCTCAACATTGTGAAAAAAAAAAAAAAGATAGATCCTCTCATGCCCATTGAAGATAGATATACATACACACATATACATACATACATACATACATACATATACATACACATACACACATATGTGTGCATGCAATTTAAGATGAAATATTGACAATTTAAAAGAAACAATAACTAACTTCACTTCCTTAATTTTTAAAATCACCTATGGGTTACAGACTATGAAACTTGACTTGTTTTAATAGATTGTCCTAGACCAGTGATTCTCAAAAGCAATAAAAACCCAACAGTTTCGGATTACCTGTGAACTTATTAGAAATGCAGATTCTTGTGCCCTGCCTAGTTCTGTGGGAAGAAGCTCAGCACTGTTTTATCAAGCCCTAGGACACACCAAAGTTTGAGAACCATTGCATTTGGCTTCACCACTTGTGCTGACCAGTCCCTTTTCTGTCACTTTGACATAATACCTAAATTAAATAAAGGAGGAAATTAAGGCCCAAACCACACCAGCATAACCCACCCCCACCTATCCTCACCCTTGCTGCCTGATGGGTGTGTTCCAGGTTGTTTGCCTGGAACCTCCCTCTGATGACAAAAGTGCAGTGCAGATACTTCATCAGACTGCTGCTAGGCTTTTCTTTCCATTTTTAGACAACAATTATTTCTCTTTTGCGTAGTTCAGTATAATAAGTGTAGGTCTTTCCACTAGATGAATGGTAGAACACTGACCTGTGTTTAGACTGGCTGCCATGTACACAGACTACAGCTGAATGGGAAAGATGCTTCTGGGGGAGTTCTAACTGATGCCTGAGTTACGAGTGATGCGACACGTGGAGCCATGAGGATAGCTAATGTGAAGTATCATACTTTACAGCAATTCAGGCTTTGATTCGCCGATTAAGGGAATCAGACAGAGACAGAAACTATGATTTGGTGGAGGTAGCTAACCACCCAGATGGCCATTGTCTGAGAATCAGCTGGTTGCAAATTTTCAGTTTCCTAATAGTCCCTCAAATATAGGAAGGACTCAAACATCTGGCAGGATTGGTTCATCCACAACTGTCCTTACAAATCCTGCAGCATTTGAAGAGGCACCTGTTTCTATTCCAAAGCCACAGCTGGGCTCTGCAGGAGGCATGCATGCTCCATTAAAGTACTATTCATTCCTTAAATAAAAAATTTGGGTTGCTAAACTAAAGATATTCTAAGAGTTCCCTAAAGCTCTATGAACATGTGTGCATGCACGCACGCACGCTTACACACACACACACACACACACACACACACACACACACACACACACAGAGAGAGAGAGAGAGAGAGAGAGAGAGAGAGAGAGAGAGAGAGAGAGGATACTGTTAGAATGAGTTAAATGCAGAGGTGGATTTAGGTAAGATATGTAGGAGTCTATTTTGATTCCATAACCTATGTGTTTGCTTACTACCCTATAAAGCATTCCAAGTATGTGAATTTTGTTTGGTTAATTTAGGAAAATATATATCTTATCCTATGCAGTTAATATGGATTTTCTCCTAAAGTTTGCTCCTGCTTCCAGCTTACTGAGAGCTGGGTGTGTGTTGGTGGCATTCTTATGTCCTTACCTGGTTCTGGTCACCTTTTTATGCCATCATGTGAGAGAGCATTTTATTTGCTCTAAAATGGGAATGGTAGTACCTGCTCTCGAGGGGTGAGAAAGGAAATATGAAAACATCTTAGAACAGGACTTAGTATATAAGTAAATGATATGCATCATCAACTTTATTTGTGGACAAGGAAATCACAGCTGGAGTGTTATTCATTTTTCAAAGTCACTCTGCAAACGTGGAACCAGTGCTTAAATCCAGTGCTCTTCCTGTCTGCATCTATTGCCACGTGACTCAGAAATTGCCCACTGTCAGGCCTCATCACATTTCCACAGGGCACCTGGTGTGCTTGAATTGCATGGCCATATCCATTTCCTGGCTGGGTCTTTGTCTTCTTCCCAAAGGGCTAGTTAGCACAGTGCACAATGCCTGTGGATCCTTGGTGAGATCCCTTCAGTTTTGTGTGCCTCTACATTTAATATTAGAGCCTATTGCTAGCAAAAAAATAAATAAATAACAGGCCTTGCTTTGTAAATGTAAGAATCCATGGTTACACCATGTACAGGCGAGTTCTCGAGAGTATTTTCTTTTATGCATTCTTGTGGAAAATTCCCTGAAGGGCCCTCTTCTGACTGCTAAGAAATTCATGTGACACTGTCACTGTTGCCAGCCATCCCAGCCGCAAAGGAAATTCTAACTGGTGTGCTCAGTTCTACCTCAGTTGTGGAGAAAATATTCTCTTGAAGGTACACTCCTCTCCCGACCTCCATTCAGAGGGGTGAAGCATGGGCTCTCGAGTGAAAGGAGACCTGCAGGGAGTAGAAATGTCATGCTGGAGCTCAGCGATGAGTTCCTTCCACACCGTTCCCCTGCCCCAAGTTGTCCCCAGTTCCTGCTGTTTCATCTGTTCCTTCCCCTTCCCAGACATCTTACTGCATTCTGGGCTTCTATCCCCAACCCCAACTGATGATCAAAGCCACGGAAGAAGCGGGGGGCGTGAGAACATATTTTAGCTCACACTTAGATCAACAGTGTCTCAGATTCATTGTTTCAAATTTTTCGAAAGTTGGACCAAAAACCAAAAATGACACTGAATGCTAGGGAGAAGCAAAGAAAATGGAAATGTGCAAAAAGTCAGCAGTTGCGTTCATGTGTTGGGGAAACGATGCTGGTGTTGATCAATGTCTGTCACTGTTTTCAGTGGGAGTCTTCATAGTTGGAGATTTATAACTCAAAGACTCGATATTTCCCCTCCAGTCTGGTATGTCTACACGTCATCTCTCCTTCTCCCTGCTTCACTGACTAAACAAACAAATGTGCCGCCTGCTATCTGTCCTTATAGATAATGGGGTGGTCGTTTGACAATTTATTCAGGCTGAGGTGCATCAGTTACCTCTTCTGAGTCATTAATCTTTGCAACAAGACTTGTTGTAAGCAGAATAACTGAAATTCATGTCATTGAGATTAAAGTGTGTGTCAACAAAATTCTAAGTGAGACTATAACTAGTGACCATCTGCAGATGCAGCGTTGGCAGCACCCGATGCACTCAGTGAGCACCTTACCACTGGAAACTGACATCCTCAGTGAGTACCTTACCACTGGAAACTGACACTCAGTGAGCAACTTACCACTGGAAACTGACATCCTCAGTAAGTACCTTACCACTGGAAACTGACATCCTCAGTGAGTACCTTACCACTGGAAACTGACATCCTCAGTGAGTACCTTACCACTGGAAAATGACATCCTCAGTGAGTACCTTACCACTGGAAACTGACATCCTCAGTGAGTACCTTACCACTGGAAAATGACATCCTCAGTGAGTACCTTACCACTGGAAACTGACATCCTCAGTGAGTACCTTACCACTGGAAACTGACATCCTCAGTGAGCACCTTACCACTGGAAAATGACATCCTCAGTGAGTACCTTACCACTGGAAACTGACATCCTCAGTGAGTTACCTTACCACTGGAAACTGACATCCTCAGTGAGTACCTTACCACTGGAAACTGACATCCTCAGTGAGTACCTTACCACTGGAAACTGACATCCTCAGTGAGCACCTTACCACTGGAAACTGACATCCTCAGTGAGTACCTTACCACTGGAAACTGACATCCTCAGTGATTACCTTACCACTGGAAACTGACATCCTCAGTGAGTACCTTACCACTGGAAACTGACATCCTCAGTGAGTACCTTACCACTGGAAACTGACATCCTCAGTGAGTACCTTACCACTGGAAAATGACATCCTCAGTGAGTACCTTACCACTGGAAAGTGACACTCAGTGAGCACCTTACCACTGGAAACTGACATCCTCAGTGAGTACCTTACCACTGGAAAGTGACATCCTCAGTGAGTACCTTACCACTGGAAAGTGACATCCTCAGTGAGTACCTTACCACTGGAAACTGACACTCAGTGAGCACCTTACCACTGGAAACTGACATCCTCAGTGAGTACCTTACCACTGGAAAGTGACTTCCTCAGTGAGTACCTTACCACTGGAAACTGACATCCTCAGTGAGTACCTTACCACTGGAAACTGACATCCTCAGTGAGTACCTTACCACTGGAAAATGACATCCTCAGTGAGTACCTTACCACTGGAAAATGACATCCTCAGTGAGTACCTTACCACTGGAAACTGACACTCAGTGAGCACCTTACCACTGGAAACTGACATCCTCAGTGAGTACCTTACCACTGGAAAGTGACATCCTCAGTGAGTACCTTACCACTGGAAAGTGACATCCTCAGTGAGTACCTTACCACTGGAAACTGACATCCTCAGTGAGTACCTTACCACTGGAAAATGACACTCACTAAGTACCTTACCACTGGAAACTGACATCCTCAGTGAGTACCTTACCACTGGAAACTGACATCCTCAGTGAGTACCTTACCACTGGAAACTGACATCCTCAGTGAGTACCTTACCACTGGAAACTGACACTCAGTGAGCACCTTACCACTGGAAACTGACATCCTCAGTGAGTACCTTACCACTGGAAACTGACATCCTCAGTGAGTACCTTACCACTGGAAACTGACATCCTCAGTGAGTACCTTACCACTGGAAACTGACATCCTCAGTGAGTACCTTACCACTGGAAACTGACACTCAGTGAGCACCTTACCACTGGAAACTGACATCCTCAGTGAGTACCTTACCACTGGAAAGTGACTTCCTCAGTGAGTACCTTACCACTGGAAACTGACATCCTCAGTGAGTACCTTACCACTGGAAAATGACACTCAGTAAGTACCTTACCACTGGAAACTGACATCCTCAGTGAGTACCTTACCACTGGAAACTGACATCCTCAGTGAGTACCTTACCACTGGAAAATGACATCCTCAGTGAGTACCTTACCACTGGAAACTGACATCCTCAGTGAGCACCTTACCACTGGAAAATGACATCCTCAGTGAGTACCTTACCACTGGAAACTGACATCCTCAGTGAGTACCTTACCACTGGAAACTGACATCCTCAGTGAGTACCTTACCACTGGAAAATGACATCCTCAGTGAGTACCTTACCACTGGAAAATGACATCCTCAGTGAGTACCTTACCACTGGAAACTGACACTCAGTAAGTACCTTACCACTGGAAACTGACATCCTCAGTGAGTACCTTACCACTGGAAACTGACATCCTCAGTGAGTACCTTACCACTGGAAACTGACATCCTCAGTGAGCACCTTACCACTGGAAACTGACATCCTCAGTGAGTACCTTACCACTGGAAACTGACATCCTCAGTGAGCACCTTACCACTGGAAACTGACATCCTCAGTGAGTACCTTACCACTGGAAACTGACATCCTCAGTGAGTACCTTACCACTGGAAAATGACATCCTCAGTGAGCACCTTACCACTGGAAACTGACACTCAGTGAGCACCTTACCACTGGAAACTGACATCCTCAGTGAGTACCTTACCACTGGAAAATGACATCCTCAGTGAGTACCTTACCACTGGAAACTGACATCCTCAGTGAGTACCTTACCACTGGAAACTGACATCCTCAGTGAGCACCTTACCACTGGAAACTGACATCCTCAGTGAGTACCTTACCACTGGAAAATGACATCCTCAGTGAGTACCTTACCACTGGAAAATGACATCCTCAGTGAGTACCTTACCACTGGAAACTGACATCCTCAGTGAGCACCTTACCACTGGAAACTGACATCCTCAGTGAGTACCTTACCACTGGAAAATGACATCCTCAGTGAGTACCTTACCACTGGAAAATGACATCCTCAGTGAGTACCTTACCACTGGAAACTGACATCCTCAGTGAGCACCTTACCACTGGAAACTGACATCCTCAGTGAGTACCTTACCACTGGAAACTGACATCCTCAGTGAGTACCTTACCACTGGAAAATGACATCCTCAGTGAGTACCTTACCTCTGGAAAATGACACTCAGTAAGTACCTTACCACTGGAAACTGACACTCAGTAAGTACCTTACCACTGGAAACTGACATCCTCAGTGAGTACCTTACCACTGGAAACTGACATCCTCAGTGAGTACCTTACCACTGGAAAATGACATACAAATAAGTTGTACCTCATTGGAAGATGACATAGTAAGTACTTTATCGTTGTAAAATATTTTATTGAGTGGCCATTTAATGCTTCTCAGAATACCTTGGAAATAAACCCATTATGAATTTTATAATTTAAATTTCATCAATCACTTGGAGCACAGTAAAGAATTATAAGTGTCTTTTAAGTGTGATATGTTTGACTAGTATTTAACCACACTGATAAAAATTTGGATCTTATGTTTAAAATGCCTAAAGCATCTTTGTATTTAAAAAAAATTAAGCCTAGATACGTTTTGTCAACTCCTTTCTTTTCCTTTGCCCCCCCTCCAATCACCCCTGCCTTCAGAATTTAAGTTTATATTAAGGATTTAATGAAAAGGAATTTTGGGGGAAAAAAGATGATGTCATACAAGGCTTTGTACCAGAGAGGAAGTGTGTAGGCGATGACTGGTTGAACTCTTGTTTTCTATGCTTTGGGGACAACGTGTAAATGTGTGTAGAAGGCACAGGCGTAGCAGGGACACTACTGTACTAAAATTGTCTGCTTGTAGACAGTAAATAGTATTTTACTCAAATCAGATATTCTTGTGAATATAGAAAAGGGAAAGACCTCTTCTCCTCCTCCATGCTGTGGGAGCTCCATGATGGATATTCATAGGTGGGAGTGGTGCAGGGCAGGTGGTGTTGGCTGTCTCTTGGGAAGCGCAAGCTCAATATCATAGTGTTCATCAGCATCAAGTAATGACGACGGAGACAGCTAAAACAGGCGGCTGTCAGGGGCACAAGACATGGTGCTGGGAAGCTTCTAGAGACAAATGGGTTTTGAAGCAGGTAGGAAACTTAGCAATCAGATATCCAGTGTCCATAGACCTGTATGGCCAGGAAGGAAAGTATTTTCTGCAGGAACCCCAGATACTTCCTGAGGATTTCCAGTGATAGCAAACTTGCTTCTTTTCAACCATGAGGGTTTTCAGGGATAGCCCTGATCATTAGAGGGCTTCCTTGACAAAAAGTTGCACCTCATAGTCCCAACACTAATTGGCTGTGTTCTATCCTCCGTCCAGAAGTATCTCCCTTCCATTAATACTATCTACAAATGTAATGACTGTTGGCCAACAAATCACATACAGAATTTTAACCATTTTGAGCATGTGGTCAACTACACATCTTAAATTAAGTTAATCAGAGCTGTGAAAATCTATCTCTTTTAGTGTTTATTTGTAGAGTGGATTATCTTAACTTTATATTTAAAGTAATTTCCTTCTAAATATTATTTTTTTTGAGTGGTTAATCTTCCTTGTCAACCTGTTTGGATTTGGAGTAACCTAGGAGTTGCTAACATTCGAGAGAATTTTAGCTGAAACGAGATGCCCTTCACCATGAGCAGCTGTGGTCCTAGACGGGAAAAAAGACTCAGCAGGCTGAGCACCAGCATTCATCTCTGTTTCCCGACCGTGGGTGCAGTGCAGTCAGCTGCCTTCTACTCCTGCCATTATGCATTTCCTGCCATGACGAACTGTATACACCGAACTGTAAGCCAAAGTCAGCACTTCCTCCTTTAAGTTACCTTTGTGGAGTATTTGGTCATAGTGATGGAAAAGATAACTGCTTTTGTCAGGTTGCAGACTATCTAGGATTTTTTTAATTTAAATTACATCATTCGAAATATGAAATATGTCCCATTTTTATTCCTAGGTCTTCATTCAAGTGGATAAAAATTATTTACTTAAAATAAAATACTAACAACACCTTCAAGATAGAAAGTGGAAATATTTTTTGTGAGGTTTATTGGAGGGCTGCAGAGATTTTTGAGAGAAATCTCAGTGTACAGCTCAGACTGGCCTGAAACAAAAGATCTTCTCGTCTCAGCCTCCTGAGTGTCAAGATCACAAGTATGGGCTCCTGTGCCTCACCTAATAGTCTGTCATCCTTATGACTTGAGAGCATGTTCCCTTTCAGTGTTGGCCGTGTATTTTTATACATGCTCATGAACTATTCTTTAATATTTGACTTTCAAAGTCTGCCAAGTATTCCATGAGAAGGTCACAAGGTAGTTGGACAGGAAGTCTAATTCCTCTTAATAAATTGAACATTATTCATTAATTCCAAATTTGGGGGAAGTCTCTTCCATTCATATAATTTGCAGAAGTTTCTGCTAGCTCTCATTTCTAGTTCTTTTATAAGTACAGGGAGATTTGAATTCATGTAAAGTAGCCAACAGTTTATTAACTTAATGAAATGGTGTTAACATCTGACTTTCATTTATCTTAATTGCATTTTATTCCCTTTCTAATTTTGAGTATTCATTTAAAAAACCTAACTGATATGAGTTCATAAACCTTCAGCTATGACTTATTTTTCTCCATTTTTCCTTCTTGGGGTGCATGTAAGAACTGTGCTGACTTCCTGTATCATAGACAATTCTATACATTCTATCCCCTTGGAGGGTGTCTGCCACTCATTTGTGTTTCACATGGACTCCAGGTACACACTTCTGGTGCTTTCTTGTCTTTCCCAAGGGAGGTCAGCTGTGCAGACATTCTGCCCTCTGCTGATTCTTCAGATTCAGAGAGATTGTATGGAACCCTGTAAGTAGAAGTGTGTGTGTGTGTGTGTGTGTGTGTGTGTGTGTGTGTGTGTGTGTGTGACAGCGAGAGAGAGTGAATGAGTGTGAATATGTGTGAATGTGTGTGCATGTATGATGTGAATGTGAATGAGTGTGTGTGTGTCTGTGTGTGTCTGTGTTTCATTAGGAGCTGAATTCTTTTTTTCCAGGTCCCAACTGATTCATTTATTTATTTAATGAAGAAAAATTTTTTAATTCATTTTACATACCCATCAAAGATCCTCCCTCTTCCCTCCTCCCGCCCTCCAGCTTCCCCCTCCCAACCTACCCCCTATTCCCTCCTACAAGAAGGTAAGACCTCCCATGGGGAGGTACATTTAGTAGAGGCAGGTCCAAGCCCCTCCTCCTGCCTCAAGGCTGTGCGAGGTGTCCCATCATAGTGGGCTCCAAAAAGCCAGCTCATGCACCAGGGATGGATTCTGATCCTACTGTCAGGGGGCCCTTAAGCAGATCAAGCTGCACAACTGTCTTCTTAAGGAAAAGCCTTGGCCTGAATGTGGCACTTTTAACTATTATTTGTGTCACTCTGGGAATTTTACTTTTGTAAGTTTTCCTAAGCATACTTCTTACATCTGTAATGTGAGAATTATAACTTCTGCATCGAAGACCTTGAGACAATGTATGTGAAAGTACTCTAGGCATCTCCTCACACTAGCCATGCTCTGTTCAGGAACTGCAGACAGCTCTCTATCCTGTAGTTTGGTGGTTAATACATGAATGCGCCAGTTGAAACTGATTTCCTTCTATCCAGTGCTCCTTGTTTGGCATTGTCTGAACACCCAGTGCCACTTTTTCTCTTCAGAGGGACCCGTGCCTCTCTCACTGTTTTCTCTTCACCCGTCCCACCCATCCCAGGTGCAGTGTTACTTCAGTCATGGCTTCGTGTCTTTCCTCACCTGCCAAGACTGGTGTGTGTCTGAGGCGTTTTAGTGATTTCAGTTCCACCGAGAGTTATTGAGAACCTCTTTTCTTCAGGTCGATCATAGTGGAGCTCTGTGAAGAGCATGGTGGTCTGGTGGTTTTGTTGTAGTAGAGTGTTGAGAGCAGGCTGTGACCTGCTCTAAGTTACTCCACATTTGTACAGCCTGAGTATATGATGTCCATCAGGGATCCATAGGCATAGGGTGATGAAAAGGGCCTCACTGCATAAATAAAAACCCTTATGAGTCTGGATATCTTCACTGACATAGACTGTTGGGCAGAAGTACAAGACGCAGACTTACAGATGTACCAAGAGTTAACCTTGTTCTCTCCAAAAATAGATGGCTGGAACAAAATCTTTTTACCTTATTAAGGTAACTGTACCATGTGTTTTTTTTTATGTAAGGACAAAATTTACATGATCATCTTAATAGATGTAGAAAAGGCCTTTGACAGAATCAAACATCCCCTTAAGATCAAAGTCCTTAAGAGGCTAGAGATGGAAGTAACACACCTGAACACAGTAAAAGCTATATGTTATGAATGTATGGCCAACATCATGCAAATGAAGAAAAAGTTGAAGCATTTCCACAAAGATTAGGACAAGACTTCTATTGAGATGATCCTGTGCTTTTTGTCTACACATCTGTTTATGTAAGGAATTATATTTGTGTTCAACACAGTGCTTTAAGTCTTAGCTGGACAATAAATCAAGAGAAGGAAATAATAGGCAAAAAGGAAAAGAAATTGAAATATCCTTATTTGCAGACTTTGTGATTCGAATAATAGACCCTAAACATGCCACTGAAAACATTTAGAACTGATAAACCTCCTGCAAAGTAGCAAGATACAATGTCAACAGACTGAAATCAGTAGCCTTCCTATACACCAATGACATACTGAAAAAGAAATCTGTAAAACAATGCCATTCACAATGGCCACACAGACACAGACATACACACACACACACACACACACACACACACACAAGCACACAAACACACACAAATACACACAGAGAGACACACACGCACACACACCTCTGAAATAAAGATAACTAAGGAAATTAAAGAACTCTACAATAAAAACTTTAAGCTGCTGAAGTAAGAATTTGAGGAAGATACAAGAAGGTAGAAAGATGTCCCACACTCATGGATTGAATTGATATTGTAAAAATAGCCATCCTGCCAGAAATAATCCACAGATTCAATGGGATTCCAATGAAAATTGCAGTTATTCTCTATGGATACAGAAAATAACAATCTTAAATTTTATGCAGATCCACCAAAGCCCATGGATCAACAAACAATTCTGAGCAAAAGGACAGTGCAGGACGTATCTCCATACCGGATTTCCAAATACTAGAGTTATAGTAGTACAAACAGCACGGCACTGGCAGGTCACCAGACACACAGATTGGTGGAACAGAAGACTCAGATCAAACTCCACACAACTACTGCTACTTGATTTTTTAAAAGATGACAAAAATATGCCTTGGAAAAAAAGAGCCCTTTCAACAAACAGTGCTGGGAAACCTGGATTTTAACATGTGGCCAAATGAAACTAGAACCTATCCTTCACCATCCATGAAACTGAACTCCAGTTGGAGCAAGGACCTCAAAGCAAGACCTGATACCATGAAAGTGCACAAGGTAAAAGTAGGAATCGTGTAGACTTACAGGTTCCAGTAAGGACTTTCTGAGCAAGACTCCAGGGCACAGGAAATAAGACCCAGTAATTAACAAATGGGATCTCATGAAATAAAAAAAAGCTCTGGACAGCAAAGGAGACTTGTCCACTTATCGAAAAGGCAGCACACACAATAAGAAAGCAGCACTTTGCCAGGTAGTTGAACATCTGACAGAGAAATGGTGGTGTTGCTGTTATCAGGATAACTTGCTACTCTCTGATTACACTGGAGACCCACTCCATAGGCGAGAATCCATGCTTGGATCTGCTCCCCCTGGATCTGGTCCTGACCTCCATCCCTGCAGCCTCTATGGTCCTACATTCGGCATTGGGTACTTCACTTGGTGCTGATGCTCAGCTCAACTCTCACTCTGCAACTTGAATCTGGTGGTGTCTCCAGCCGACTCCCAGTAAGATTTGCCATTTGATCTGTCCAGAGATTCCCTTCATATCCCTGTCAGCTTCTCACTTCTGCTTTTCAGAAAGACCTCACTGGAACGCCGTGGACTCTTTCTGAAGACTAATTTTTGAAGGCATGCTTTAACCTATGTATGTGTGGACAGCTAGGGATGCAGTAGGTGGGTAGATAGATGATAAACATGATAAAAGTGAGTAGATAAACTTGTTTGCTGAGTAATGTGCAAAAAGGTTTGGAGGAAAAACTTCCTCAGGTTTATGATACAGTTTGTTTCCTGTTAAGTTTATTGAAGTATTGGAATATTGCATCCTTGAAATAAGCCCTACTTTATTATCAAACACAATTTCTCCCATTCTTTGCCGACCTGATTCAGTAATATTTTTAGGGGTCTTCTATTTATATTCTAGAGGAATATTGATTGGTTTGTATTTTTTCTTTCCTGAGCTCTGAATAGTTCTGGTATCAGTCAATAGCTTAATAAAATGAAGTGGGGACTTTTTTCTTTTTTTTTCTAGAAGAGCTTGCTTCTAGAAGAGTTGGGGTGAACTCTCCTTTAAGCATTTGCTACAGTGCTTACAGTCAGAAACAAAATGGCTCTCAGGATTTCTTTTTTGCCACAACTTTAACATTACAAATTCAGTTTTCTTCTTAATGCACAGAGGGATTTCAAATAATTTAATCATGTAGAATCATTGTGATATCATCTATCCTTTCATGACTACAAGGTCTGTACTAGCACCCATTTTCTTTGTAGTATCACCAGCATAGTTGGCTAGCTTTTCTCTTGGTTTGTAATCCTTGCTAGAGCTTTGTCGGCCCCATGGAGCCAATCTTACCAGGAATCTTAGCTTTGTTGTATTGACTTTCTCAATCGCCTTAATGCATTCAATTTTGTTGATTTTTGCTCTGATTTTAATATGCCCTCTTTTATTTCTTTGATCTTCTATTTTGTTGGGCACAAACACTGTTACCATGAGATGCTGCCTCCTTTTTGATGGAGGCAGTTAGTGTTGTAAGCTTCACTCAGCACCAATTTACCTTCTACCCATGAGTTTTATTATGTCTGATTTTCCCTTTCACTCAGTTCAATTTGTCTTCTGATTTTCCTCGAAGCTTCTTCTTTGACCTACAGATTGTTTATAAGTGTGCTGCTTAGCTTCCAAGTGGTTAGAGATACCTCTATTTTCGTTCTGCTATTGATCCCCTTGATATCAGTTCAGCACAGAGAGAAGAATGCCAGAAAAGCAATTTGAAAAAAAAAAAAAAAAAGTCAACACCCATTCATGACAGAAACGCTCAGAGAAGGGAGTAGAAAGAACTTACTCAAGTTGACCTTAAAAATGCTACCAGTGATGCTGATGTTGACTCTGACAGGTTGAGTTTGTTTTCACTTAAGACTGGGGAGAAAGCAAGGATGTTTGCCCTAAACACTCTTACTCACCGTTATCCTGGGATTTATTTAAATAGTCATCAAGATGGTTTGGTAGTATTGTCAGGCATATAGACCACTGAAACATAATTGAAAGTACAGAGATAGGCCCACATATATGTACTCAATAGGTTTCAACAGAGCACAAAGACAATTTATTGGAGAAAAAATGAAACCCTTTACAAGTGTTGTCAGAGAAAGTAGATATCTCTACACAAAACAAAGAACACCTACACAAACACAGATTGTCTAATACACCCCAAAGCAAAAGTAATCAGGCTTAATCCGCAGTGTATATCACATACATAAATTCACTCTAAATGAGTCCTAAGCTGAGTTTAAAACAGGAAATATTTATAAATTTTCTTCCCTAAAAATTAAAAACTTCTGCTCTCTAAAAATCAAATGAAGAAAAAGGCCATGTGTTTGATAAGGAATTTCAATTGGAGTCATATAGAAGCAGGTTCTCTAATCAGGGGAGCCAAAATCCAATTAAATCAGCAAACTATTTGAATAAACTGTAGTTCACTCTAAAAGATCTACTGACTGACAACAGAGCCATAGAAAGACACTTAACATCTGTCCTGTCTTCAACCCGCCCCTCCACTAAGAAACTGGAAGAATTATAAGGGTCTTCAGGGCTCCTGCAAATGAGTGAGGGACTTGTCTCTACTGTTCACTTTGACTTTCATCAATACAGACTGCTGCAGAATTAACCACTGTGCCTTACACTAGAGTTACCTTGGAGATGATCTGTTTGCTGTCCTTTATGCATTCAAGAGGCTTAGAGTCCTACTGAGTGTCACAGGGCTCCATGGGCACCAACCCAAGGCCCTCTGCTGTGTTTTATCATTTTGTGTCCTGCATAAAAACAGGCTCTATGCAGAGGCAATACCCAGTAACTTCTATATCAGTTGTGATACACAAAACCTCGAAGAACCTCTTTGGGAAAGGGCAGCCACTCTTTGCAGAGCATTGCTCCCACACTTTGTTGACATTTTTTTTAGGACAAAGCACACGGAGCCTCTGAATGGCATGTGTTACTGTCACAAAACTTCACATGTGATATCATGCTGTCCTCTATGGCTCAACTCAAGCTTCATCTCTAGGCCTGTTGGGGATTTTTCACAGAATATTTCTAAATTCTCAGTCCAGGCTGGAGAGATGGCTTAGCAATGAAGAGCATTTGCTGCTCTTGCAGAGGACCTGGATTCTGTTCCCAGAACCCATACTGGTCAATCCACAACCACCTATAACTTCAGTTCAAAGGGATCATCCCAGCCTCCGTGGGCACCTGCCACACGCGCGCGCATACACACACACACACACACACACACACACACACACACACACACACACACACAAATACATAAATTTTAAATAAAATTTATTCAGTCCAGCCATTTCTTGCCATTAGTAAATAACAGGGTTAATGGAGACTCTCTTTGTGTCTTCTGTTTGACAGTGATTGAAGACTACATTCTCAGAATTAATTCTTAGTATTCAAACCTGTCAGTCTCGATACAAGAGATCAACTGTGCCTGTTTTCTCTTGGGGGCTGGTATTTTAACTAAGTTTTATGATCTGTGCTTCTCTAAATGTACCTATTTCTCCCAAAGAATGAGTTGGATGAAGATGGGGATGGGATAAGAGGTGATGGTTGAGATTTCGTCATTATTCCCGAGCGGTCAGCTGGCGTGTAGTCTATTTGATCCTTAATGGAGGAGGTTTAGGATATAGCTCCTTAATGTCAGACACAATATAAAGGAAATATGTAGCTTCAAATAAAATCATTAAATCCTAATTGTGCAAAATGTCCTGAGGCACAATTCAGAGCACACACATAGACTCACAGCACAGAACTGCTGTTTTCAGTTTGAATCCTGGTCCTCTGACGATGCCATGAGTGGATATTGATTAGATGAGCAAGGGAAATCTTCTGCTTTGGAATCATCATCAAATAATTGATTTGGGTGATTGATTTAAGGTATATTTGTATTTAGAAATATCATGCTTAATTTTCTCTGTCAATTTTATCGATTTTCCCAGGTGGGGGTGGGGTGTCCAGACATCTTGCCAAACATTATTTTTGACATTCCTGGGTGAGATTAACATTGAAATCAGCCAACTGTATAAAAAATATTACCCACTTTACTGTGTTTGAGTCTTGCCCTATCAGTTGTAGCCCTAACTAGAACAAATTGCTTAACTGCCCTCAAGGCAGGATTTCTCATGCCTGATTGCCTTTGAGCTAAGGCAACAGCTTTTCCTGACTTCAGATCTGAACTAAAATATTAGTTAGACCTGCAGCCATTCTGACTATAGCAATACCACCAACTCTTCTGGCTTTCCAGCTTATCACCTAGCCCTACGTAATCCTGAGATTTGACAACCTTCCATAAATGTACAAGCCAGTTCCTTGTAATAAATTAGCCTGTCTCTTTCTTTGTCTCTATCATTGTCTCTCTGTCTCTGTCTCTGTTTCTGTGTATTTTTCTCTCTGTATGTCTCTGTCTCTGTTTGTCTCTCTCCATGTCTCTCTGTGTCTCCCTCTCTCTCTCAAACACACACACACACACACACACACACACACACACACACACACACACACACAATTTCCCTTGTCTATGTTTCTCAGGAAAGGCACAATTCTACATTTCCTTAGTGTGAATATGCCTTCTAGACCCTGTAGAGAGATGAACATGGGTTAGATTTTCTGGTGTCATTGTTCCTGCTGAGCCCAACAATTTTAACTTCTATGAAATTTGCTGTTTCAGGAACAGACCCATGATTTTAAAAAGCCCTGCTCTGACTAAAGCCTTGCCTCCATGCTGCTCCAGGAAAATGTCGCTGTTCAGAATAAAACTCAACACCCAGATGAGTAAATCTGAAAAATAGAACACATTTTCAATGCAAAAGGAGTTATACTGTATGTCTAATCAAATTGATACCCCCCCAATTCTACTTCTGAGAGTGAGCATTTATTCCTATATCACTTTATAAGTAAAATAATACAAAACTGAGCATGGTTTGAAGCTCCCGAACTGACAAATCAGCTAGAGCCAGTTGGACAGTGCCAAATATTCTAGACAAAATATGTCGGAAGGTGTATTCTAAAATACATTAGAGAGAAAAATGTCCTATGTGGTAGATTTGTGTAAAAATGTCTATTGTAGATTTGTGGTAAATGGATGTCTGAAATGAGTGGGTCACAAAGGGGTTAAAGTCAGAAGGAAAAAGAAATCATGACTCTAAGAGTAGATCTGAAGTCACTGTGGGGGCACAAGAAAGTCATTGAAAGCTTATGTTCAGTGCTGAGTATCCTCCAGAGCCCCCAGACTGTGGAAGCCTAAGCTTTCAGAAGGACACCCATAAGAAATGCCAACACAAGCCCTCAGGGAAAGCAGCCCCCACAAACAATTTGAATTCTTAGTTCAGTTAGATTTTTAGTTTATTCTCACGTCTTAGAATTGAAGACCACACATTTTCAAGTGGAAAACACTACTTGTCCATCCATTTTCCACACCATTTCTTATGCAATATCATTGTTCAAAAAGATGGACATAAGCAGAAGGGTTTCATAATGCCACAGGATGTTTGAAAAAGAATCTCCATATCAAGTGCAGTACAGCCTTTAGTGTTTACTACTCCCCAAATTGTGGGGTTTCATAGTTTCATCCATTCATCATTTCTGTGTTGACATATAATAACTCACCCAAGATGGCACCTACTTTGAGCTAAACTGACTCAAATCCTTTGCTAGGGTTGTAAACCCTGAGTTCAAAGAAGACTAACATACATCCTTTCGTGGACGGGTTGGGAGAACAGACTGAGAGTGGTAGAAGCCCATGGTTCCACTCCAGGAGTCTAGTCTGGCAAGGAAGCCAGCATCTCAAAAGAGTAGTATAGAGGTGGATGGAGAGATAGCCATTGTTCAGTCTGAGGCCCGGAGGCCCAGCTGCTCTGTAGCCTGTGTTTAATTTTGTGAATCAAAAATCTCCCTTGGTCGCCCGGCGGTGGTGGCGCACACCTTTAATCCCAGCACTCGGGAGGCAGAGGCAGGTGGATCTCTGTGAGTTCGAGGCCAGCCTGGGCTACCAAGTGAGTTCCAGGAAAGGTGCAAAGCTACACAGAGAAACCCTGTCTCGAAAACCAAAAAAAAAAAAAAAAAAAAAAATCTCCCTTGGTTTCAGTTAGAGCTGGGATCACTACATGTAGTCAAAGGTGTCTGCCAATGTTTGATCGACGTCTGCAAGGGTTTTGTGTGTTTGTTTGTTTCTTGTCCTCTTTTTTTCCAGTGATAATACTTTGAGTTTACAGTTAGGGATTATTCCACTTCATTCTCAGTCCTGGCAAAGAAAACCTTGAGTGTCACAAACTCACTCTACCTAAGCCAGTTCAATGTCACCCTTTTCAGCTGTGTGAGCCAATGCTCTGTGTTGATATTTTATCTGTGTACCCAAATAAAGCTTATCTGAGGATCAGAGGAAAAAGCCAGCCACTGTAGTAAACATAGAAGTCAGGCAGTGGTAGCACACGCCTTTAATACTAGCATTCAGGAGGTAGAGATCCATCTGGATCTCTGTGAGTTCAAGGCCACACTGGGAACAGAGCCAGGCATGGTGGCACATGCCTTTAATTCCAACACTAGTTAACCATAAAGGTCTGGATGTCTGTACAGACAGACAGGAAGTGGCAGAGTTGGGCAGAAAGAGGAAGTGATGTAGCTGGGCACAGAGAGGAAGTGAGATGGCAGGGACAGAAAGGTCTCTTTGGAGGCTGAGGAGCCGGTAAGGTGGGCTTGGCTGTGGCTTGTCCTATTCCTCTGATCTCTTGGTTTTCACCCCAATATCTAGCTCCGGGTTTTTGTTCTTTTTTTTTTTTTAATTAATAAGATCGTTTAGCAATTTGTCTTCCAGTGCACTCCTTTTCTAACCTTAAACTGACTTGTTTTTCTGTACTCGCAACTAAGTCTCTCACTTAATAATGTCGTCCAAACTACTCCTGTTGTATTCAATGTTGCTGAAGAGAAAAACCACATGACATCTTTATACTTCATATAAAAATTTAGGAATTTTCTTATTCTTGCTAAGCCTCAAATCAAACCATTGCAAGGTAGAAAAAACAGATTTAAATACACTGTAGTTCAACAGGAAATATTTTTGATTGGTGTTTTCTCAGAGATGCTTTGTGAAGGTTAGTTTTTGTCTACTTGACATAAATTATTTACCTGGGAAGAGGGAACCTCAATTGTGAAATTGCCTCCACCAAATTGGCCTGTAGGCATGTGTCTTAGAGTTTACTATTGCTGTGAAGAGACACCATGACCACAGCAACTCTTATAAAGAAAACATTTAATTGAGGGTGGCTCACTTACACTTTCAGAGGTTCAGTCTATTATGATCATGAAGGGGAGCATGGCCTCATGCAGGCAGACATGGTGCTGGAGCTGAGAGTGCTACACCTTGCAGGCAATAGGAAGTCGACTGACTGTCACACTGAGGGAAGCTAGAGAGAAAGAGATCTCAAAGCCAGCCCCCCACAGTGACACACTTCCTCCAACAAGGCCACACCTCCTAATAGTGCCATGCTCTTTGGGGACCCTTTTCTTTCAAACCACCACAGTATGTCTGTGGGCATTTTCTTGATTGGTTGGTGTGGGGAGGGTTGACCCCACTGTGTGCAATGCCAGCACCTTGGGCATGTGGTTCTGGGTTGATAAGAAAGTAAGCTGAGCAGCTGGGTAATGTGGTAGTTGCCTTTGATCCCAGCACTCAGGAGGCAGAGGTAGGCAGCTCTCTGAGTTTGAGGCCAGCCAAGTTTACAGAGCTAGTTCCAGGACAGCCTGGGGTACACAGAGAAACTCTGTCTCTAACCATACCACTCAAAAAAGGCAGAAAAATGAATGAAAGCAAGTTGAGGTTGAGGAAGCTATGGAAGCAAAGCCATAAGGAACATTCTTCTGTAGTCTCTGCATTAGTTCCTGCCTCAAAATCCCTGCCTTTTAGTTCCTGCTGTGGCTTCCCTTGATGGATAATTATAACCGAAGCAGGTTCTCTTGATGGAGAACTGTAGCCTACTGTAGGCTTTCCTTGATGAAGAATTGTAGCTGTAAGTCTAACAAGCCCTTTCCTCCCCAAGGTGCTTTTGATCAGTGTTTTTAATCACAGCAGTAATATGTAACTAGAACATGCTTTCCACCTTCCTCAACAAGAGTGTCAACAGTAAGCCACTTCCAATCATAGTGTGCTACCTAGTGCATCCCTGGAAAGGATAAAGTAATTATCAATTACATCATTTGTGTTAAAGGCATGAATTATCTTACTGTCCATGCAAGGCAATAATTGGTGTTATTTTCTTTTATTTTCATTGATCTAACACTTTGTAATGAAGACTGAATATTCTCAGAAAATTTAGATGAAAAAATGAGACAATATTTCAGTTAAATGATGTGAATCTATTTTTGTTTTGTTTTGTTTTCAGGGCTTAAACAGTAATTATTTAAAAAGGAAAAAGAAAAGAAAAGTCTGTTTCAGAGAAATTTAGACAAACACTTGATTGACATTTTATCTTCTGAATATTTCCCTTACTCTAAAATGCTGTGCATAAATATGCCCAGTACAACAGAAGGAATAACTGACGAATATTTTAAGACCCAACAAGTAGAGTTTTTCCTTGTTACAGCATAACTTCTTATTTTGATAGTTTGATGACAGAATGCGTCTTCACTTTTGGGATAATAACATTTTATTTTGTTGGACTGAACTCAATCTGCGCTCCTCTGATGCCTAGGATAACAGGGCTTTTGTTTTTTTAATTTTTATATAAATCATAAAGGATACATACATTTTGAATTTATGATATTTTTCAGAAATTATTTTTATTGTTTACTTCACATTTCCTACATGTCCTAAAATTATATGTACCACTATAATTCAAATTATCCGAACAGAAAATTCACCCTTTGACATGATACGTTTGAGAACATATTTTTCTTAACAAAACAATGTAGCTTGCAAATGCTTTGTTATTTTGATGTGTGTCAAAGCAAAAGGTTAATAATTATAATGCCTTGTAATCCTGTTTGTTTTCAAAGCGATCTGTAGGAAGTTATTATGTAAATAGATTTAGCCTGGCATTTTCTACATGGGATGTTTTGCAAATAGAGTAACTTGGAGAATTTTGCTTTTAAAAGTTTTTTTTTTTATTCTTTACTTACAAAATTTCCATCATGTTCAGATTAAAAATGGAAACACTAAGAATGTTGAAATAATGCAAATAATATGGAACTTTCTAGAGCAGCAGTTCTCAGCTTGTGGATCAAGACCCCTTTGGGAAGCCCCTGTCTCCAACAATATTTATGACTTATAGCAGTAGCAAAATTATAGTTATAAAGCAGCAAAGAAAATAATTTTATGGTTGGGGGTCACCACAACATGAGGAACTGCATTAAAGGGTCCTATCATTAGAAAGGTTGAGAACCACTGCTCTAGAGGGATAAACCAGAGAAACAGAAACATAATTGGTATTATTAGTAGATAGAAGATTTTATTCAAATCTTAAATGGAAGATGAACATTTATGGCATTAAAAAAAGTATAGTCCAAGGGCTTTCATCACAGTTGCAGAAGGCAGAGTGTCTGTTTTGCCTTACCGCAGCGACATGTTCACTTCTGGCCACCTTAATACCTGCAAGTTGCACGCAAAATGGAAGGAGTTCAGAGATAAGTACCAGATATGACAAAGCACCTACACAGACAGATACAGCAAAAAGCCAGTGTCCAGTTTGGAAAGAGCTGGGTCACAGGAAGAAGCACATGGTGACATCAACATGTCTGACAGAAGTAGCTTCATTAGTGAGTGGAAAATTGAGCTCAGTGGGATTGTGGGAAGGACAAGACAGCAATTAAACATGGAGAATGAAACTTAGGAGTACACATTACAGACACATTGGCCTTCCCTATACCTGATGCCAAGTAAACAACTTCAACATGTACCCAGGACCAGAATCTTAGCTTCTTTCACTTGTGATAAAAGATTCTTTCATTGTAGTGAAGGATTTGCTTTATTTTACTCTCTGCTCAATTTTCAGAAGCATAAGCTCTTACTTTCTTCCAGGACCAGCTCCCACAAAGATTCTAAGAAATCATGCAAAGGACAGGCAATTTCTACCCCTTACCCCCTGAACAGACACACTTTCCTAGTTGGCTCAAGGACCTGTATGTGTTGATGACCCTGAAGAATAGGGCCAGCTCAGTTATGTTCCAAAGGTCATACTTGGCTACAGATTTTTGTGTACAATCATTTTGACCAAAACCAAGTAAGCTATCACAGCATTTGAATGTGTATTCATTTCATATCTTTGTTTAATTTATAAAAAAAAGTATTTGAGGTAATTTTAACCTAAAAATTAACCATTTTAAAGGCCTGAAATATCACACTGTATTAATATGTGAGAGATTATAACAAAAAATTTAGTTTTAAAATACTGGGAAAACAGTCCAGTAATAAATAGAATCATTTGCAGAGAAACAAAATAAAAAATGCAGTCAATTCTTTCTCTCAGTGATATGCAATCAGATAGGTAAGTTTCTCTGTTTGTCTTGGATCATGAACCCTTAGAGTTTCTTAGGAGTAAAATAGAAAAATTGTCCTAGTTTCATAAACATCTTGGTCAAGGGGATGGGAAGGAGTAGGGAGACATGGGAGGAAATTAGTAAAGAGAAAAATTCTTGAGCCAATCATCACTCTCAGGTGCCTACAGGAATGACACTTTGTCTAGTAGATTTTTATCCAAGAGATTTGTAGGAGACAAATATAAGAACTGACAGTTTAAAAACAGCCAGAGAGCTTTCTGGAAAAGTGAACTTTCCACTTAGGAATAAAGACTTCCTGGAACTATAGAATTCCTTATCTTTTGACTACAGCCTGCTTCAACCAGGGGAGGCATGACTTATTTCATAGGGTTTTAAACACTTCACTCACTTTAATGCATAAAAACTAATACATGTGCTGAGTTAAACCAATGTTTCAAGCTAGCCAAATTCCTGTGCACAACAAAGTGATAGAGTCAGCATCTTGTCATAGGTGTCAGTTTCTATTTATAGATTATAAACCTTGTGTCCATAGAAGTGCATGATGGCAGTGGCTTTTACAAAACAGACATTCAAATATTATGGATGCAAAGATGGTGACATCCATTTCCTTTGTCCACAAAAGGCAGGGTCTTTTCCCAGAGTTTAAGCCAGTATCTAAACCATGCCCCTTTCTCCTTTTACTTTCTGGACAAGACATATAAGTAAACAGAAACTCTTGTGTTATTAAATCTTGTGTTATTAACTCTGGGCTTTGGGGGAAATTTGGGGTCTGGTTTCATCAGGATCCCAACTGTTGAAATGTCTGACTATAAGTAAAGACAGGAATTTATATGTAGTCATCACAGCCTTTAAGAGAGTCAGTGGGGAAGTATTTAGGAGTAGGAGAGTATTCCCTGAGTTCTTCAAAGGAGTCAGGTTTCACCTCTGATTACTATAGCAAAAGGAGCAGAATGGTTTCACTGTATAGACAGCAAAGCCAGGGAGAGAAGGCATGCAGCTTCTCTGGGAAGCAGCAGGAGAGGGGCTTCTGAGGCATGGAATACTTTCCCTGGAGCTAATGAGTGCATCAGGGTGCTTCCTACAGGCAGACACTAGCTCTGTTTTTGACCCAGGGTTAAAAACACAAGAGAAAATACATAAAAAATGTTTGCTGAATAAATTAAGGTTGATGAATGTGGTCATAGGAACAGTCATGATAACAGTTTTCAGCCTGAAGATAAATAGGAATCTGACTGAGGCTGTGGAATCAAAGTATGGACTCAGAAACAAAAGATAAGCATAGTGGCTAGTTTTATGAATCTTGTCTGTGTCATAACATATTATATGGTCAAGCACTAGACTAGTTGTCTGTGTGAAAACATATTTACAAAGAAGATTATTATGGAATAACCTTTTTGTACACTGTGAAGATATGTCTTTGACAAGCCGCTTTCTGATTGGTTTAAATAAAAGAGCTGACTGGCCAATAGCTAGAGAGGAAGAGGTTAGGCAGGAGAGCCAAGCTGAGAGGATGCTGGAAAGAAGAAGGATTGAGTCATGGGGATTTACCAGGAGCCTTGGAGAGAAGCAAGATGAACATGCCTTGCTGAAAAAAGGTGCCACTACATGGCAGAGCACAGATAAGAAATATGGGTTAATTTCAGATGTAAGATCTAGCTAGTAACAAGCCTAAGTTATCAGCTGAGTATTTATAATTAATAATAAGTTTCTGCGTGGTTATTTTGGGAGCTTGCTAGTGGTCCCAACAAAAGACTCCACCTACAGGAGATTAATATTTAAATCATTGAAATGTAGAATAAAAGATCGTCACTTTCCATAATGTGCAGGCCTTATCTACTTGGTGGAAAGTTTTAAGAGAAAGACATGAAGTTCCATTAAGGACTTGCAGTGCAACATGATCACTAGATTTCTAACCTACCACATGGGGGTCAACCAGTGAGCCAAATCACAGAACGCAGATTTTCCTATCTTGCTTCCTAGTTAGTTTTTCTATTTTCTATTTCATGGCTTTTTGTTTGTTTGCTTGCTTTTCTTTTCTTTTCTTTTTTGTCCCTAATTTCTTTATCAACACTGAGGATACTCTTGACTTTTTCTTCTTCTTTTCTTTCTTTCTTTCTTTCTTTCTTTCTTTCTTTCTTTCTTTCTTTCTTTCTTTCTTTCTTTCTTATATTTTTTCTTTTTCATTTTTTGAAACTGTGTTTCTCTGTATAACAGTCTTGGCTGTCTTAGAACTTATTCTGTAGACCAGGCTGGCCTCAAATTCACAGAGATCTGTCTGCCTCTGTAGCCAAAGTGCTGGGATTAAAGGCATGCATCACTGTCACCACTGCTCAGCTCTATTTTTCTTTTATTGAAAATTGATTTTTTTCCTGATTATGGTTTCTCTTCCACTAACTTCTACCCTCCCATCTGAATCAACACTCTTTTTGTCTCTCATTAGGAAGCAAGCAGGCATCTGAAAAATAATAGTAAAATAAAATAAGATAAAATAAACTTGAATAGGACAAAACAATCAAACAAACAAAAGAAAATGAGCCAATGAAAAAGCATGAGAAAAACATACAGGTACAAAGACACACAGGGATCCCATAAAAAGACAAAACCAAAAGCCATAATATATATGTAAAGGACTGTAAGTTAAAAAAGAAAAGAAAAGAAAATGCCCTGGGACACATAATGAGACAATCTCCAAAGATGTCACTGAGTTCGTTTTGTGTTGAGTATCTACTGCTAGGTATGGGACCTGCCCTTAAGAGTGGTCTGTATGTCCAGTCAGACTATTGGCAAGAACTAATGTTTTATTTGTGAGTAGATATCAATTGGAGATGACTTATGGATTAGGGAATGGGGTCATGTGTCCATTTTTCTACTCAGTGCTGGGACCCTATCTGATGCAGACCCTTGGAGGCCCTATGTGCGTTGCCACAGTCTCTATGAGTTCATATGTGCAGTGGTCCTGCTGGGTTCCTCGGTGTCCTCCATCCCCTCTGGCTCTTATAATCTTTCCACCTACTCTTTCAAAGTATTCCCTGAGTCCAGAGGGGAGAGATTTGATGGAGCTATCCCATTAGGACTAACTGTTCTAAGATCTCTCACTCTTGGTACATTGTCCAGCTGGGGTTCTGTACTGTTCCCATCTACTGAACAAGAAAGCTTCTCTGATGATGGATGAGCAAGGCACTAGATCTATGAGTACAGTAGAATGTCATTAGGAGTCATTTTATGTTCAGCTATGTTCTTTTAGAACACTAATATTTGGTTTTCCCTTAGGACACTGGCCTATATGGTTTCAGGTTCTTGGCCACTCGAGCAGTGTCAGAGGTGGGTTCCATCTCATGGAGTGGGCCTTAAATCCAATCAGATATTGGTTGTTACTCTCACAAACTTTATGACACTCTTGCACTAGCTCATCTTCCAGGCAGGTAAGCATTGTAGATTGAAGAGTTGTTTCTGGGTTGGTGTTTTTTGATAATATGTAGAATGTCTTCCATGAACACTAGTCCACAGGGAGGAAGGCTTTAGGTAGGCACCAGCTCAACTTCTCTGTGTTCAATGAGTTGTGTAGGTGTTGTCTTCAGCAAAAGGGTATTATCATCAGTTTGTGTAGAGCAACCAATTAGCCTTGGCAAAGCCAGGCTCTTGACTCTTTTTTACTAGGTCCCCATATAATATATAGCTGGTGACTTTGTGCAGTGGTGTGGTACATTAAAATTTTTAAAACTTTTTTTGAGATTTATTTATCTAGGTTGTTTCCAGGTTCTTGCTATTATGAATAATGCTGATATGAACATAGTTGAGCATGTGTCCTTGTGATAAGATTGAGCATTCCTTCGGTATATGACCAAGAGTGGTATATAACTGGGTCTTGAGGAAGACTTATTCCCAATTTTCTGAGAAACCGCCATACTGATTTCCAGAATGACTGTACAAGTTTGCATTCCAACCAACAGTGGAGGAGTGTTCTCCTTGCTCCACATCCTCTCCAACATAAGCTGTCTTCAATGTTTTTGATCTTAGCCATTCTGACAGGTGTAAGATGGTATCTCAGAGTCATTTTGATTTGCATTTCCCTGATGATTAAGGATGTTGATCAATTCCTTAAATGTCTTTCAGTCATTTGAGTTTCTTCTGTTGAGAATTCTCTGTTTAGCTCTAGAGACCATTTTTTTAATTGGACTGTTGGGTATTTTGATGTCTAATTTCTTGAGTTCTTTATATATTCTGGATATCAGGCCTCTGTCAGATGTTGGGTTGATGAAGATCTTTTCTCATTCTGTAGGCTGTCATTTTGTCTTGTTGACCATGTCCTCATGCAACTTATAAACACCCTCAGTAATGTAGCAGGATACAAGATTAACTAAAAAAACAAACAAAATACCAAACAAACAAAAAACAAAAACCAGTAGCCCTCATATATACAAATGACAAATGGGCTGAGAAAGAAATCAGAGATACATCACCCTTTACAATAGCCACAAATGATATAAAATACCTTGGCATAACTCTCACTAAGCAAGTGAAGGACCTATATGACAAGAAATTTAAGTCCTTGAAGAAAGAAATTGAAGAAGATGTCAGGAAATGGAAATATTTCCCATGGTCATGGATAGGTTGGATTAACATAGTAAAAATAGCAATCTTACCAAAAAGCAGTCTACACATCCAATGCAATCCCCATCAAAATCCCAACACAATTCTTCACAGACCTGGAAAGAAGACCTCAACTTCATATGGAAAAACAGAAAAACCCAGGATAGCCAAAAGAATCCTGTACAATAAAACAACCTCTGGAGGGATCATGATCCCTGACTTCAAGCTCTACTATAGAGCTACAGTAATAAAAACAGCTTGGTACTGGCATAAAAACCAACATGTGGACCAATGGAACCCAACTGAAGACCCTGACATTAATCCGCACACCTATGAACATGATTTTCGACAAAGAAGCCAAAACTGTACAATGGAAAAAGAAAGCATCTTCAACAAATGGTGCTGGCATAACTGGATGTCAACATGTAGAAGACTGCAAATAGATCCATATCTGTCACTGTGTACAAAACAACTCCAAGTGGATCAAAGACCTCAACATAAATCAAGTTACTCTGAATCCGATGGAAGAGAAAGTAGGAAGTAGTCTTGAACGCATTGGCACCAGAGATCACTTCCTAAATATAACACCAGTACCACAGACACTGAGAGAAACAATTAATAAATGGGACCTCTTGAAACTGAGAAGCTTTTGTAGGGCAAAGGACACAGTCAACAAGATAAGATGACAGCCTTTTTTTTTTTTTTAAATCCATGTGGTTTTCTACAATGCTTTACTAATGCATTTTCACACATTTCAACAGACAGTACCAAGTTTTTCTTTTCTCCATATACTTTCTAAGCTTTGTTTTCTATCACCTTCTTTTATGTATATATGTATATATATATATATACATATATATATATATCTTTAGGAAAGATGCAAATTAAGAACAAATGGAAAATCTCTACTCAGATGCTGGACATTTTTAAATGAACTTGTTGGACATTATAATGTCTTTTTTAAAAGAGTTGTCAGCTCTGATATTTTGTTGACTTTAGTTGTGTTGTTTTCTTGCTTTTTGGTTGTTTAAGCTCCTTATATATTTCAAATATTAACATTCTCTCAGATGTATTCTTTGCAAATACTTCTCTCCTATGCAGATTGCCTCTTTACTCAGCTGAATGTTTATTTTGCTATGAAAAAGCATCCCCACACTGTGTTTTTATTTTTGTCACTTGAATTTTGAGGGTCATTTCCCAAGCAAAATTTTCCCAGAACAATATTGTGAAGCTGCCCCTCTATGTTTTGGTCTTACGTGTAAGTTGTCTTCTATTTTGAGTTACTGTACCTGCTCTAATACAATGTTCTACTTTCATTATTCTGAAAATAAATAGCCAGTTTCCTCATCAACATTCATTGACTTAGTGCCATTTGTATATTGTATGTCTTGGTGCCTTTGTCAAAAATCAATTGTGTATAAACATATAGGTTTCTATTGTTCTGTGTCCATCCCTTGATGATTTTTTAAAATGTCACTTCCATGTTGTTTTGCTTATAATTACTTTGTGTTTTGAATCAGGTATTGTGATACCTTCAACTTTGTTCTGGTTTGATTTTGCTACTTGTATTTTGTAATGTTATGCAGATTTAAATACTGTTTTACTATTTCTGTGAAAAATGTCTTTGGAATTATAATTAAGATTGCACTAAATGTGAAGCTGTCTCTGAGTAGTATGGATGAACATTTAAAAAATGTTAATTCTTTCAATCCATGAACAAGAACTATCTTGTCATTTATTTGTGTTTTTAAACCAATATTTGTATTTCTCAGTATAAAAGTTTTTCACTATTAGTTAAATTTAGATTTAATTATTTTATTTGTAGTTTTGTGATAAGTGGGATTGTGTTATAAACACCTCAGTTATCCTTTTTGGATAGTTTGCTATAAATATATAGAAATCACACAGAGTTTTGTATTGATTTTATATCCAATAACTTTATTGAATTTGTTTACTAATTCTCTCTCTGTCTCTGTCTCTCTGTCTCTCTGTGTGTGTATGTGTGTGTGTGTGTGTGTGTGTAGGATTTTCTATGTAGAAGATTATGTCACAGAGATAATTTTACTTCTTTGTTTTCTCTTGAGATGTATTTTAATTAATTACAGAGGGAACAAGCTACTCAAAATATCCCACTAAAATGATTAACTGAAAAGCTTGAAACCATTACACTTTCAATCTAGGTACTCATAGGATGATACCAGGGAAAAGGCCAAAGGGACAGACAAGAATGTCAGCCTTGATAGTCCTTGATTGATGGCTAGGTGTTAAGAACTACAACCTAGGCTGGACGTGCTAGCACACGGTGTTAATCCTAGCTCTTAGGAGGCAGAGGCAGGAGGATCTTTGTGAATTCTAGGCTAGCCTAGTCTCTATATTGAGGTCCAGAACAGCCGGGACTATGTAGAGAGACTCTGTCTCAAAAAAAAAAATTACACATCAATCAAATGGTAGGTTTAGATTTGGGGAAGGATGGAATGGAACTGGGGCTGTGAACTGTGACAGTTCCCCTGCTTTGATTAACAGAAATACAAGGGCTATTAAGTCTGAAGCTCATTCATCTCCTAGGACTGAACATTCTTTTTTGGAAAGATAATACAGTGTGCCTATGGTAAAAATCAAATAGATATATTTAACTTTAATTTCTTTATTTCTACAGTGCTTGTTATTGGCAGACCTTGACATTAAAAAAACCCCATTTAGACCTAACAGAATTGACTTAAACTATGATGAGTTATTGAAAATTACTCTGGGTTATTGCATCTGGGTAGACTGCTGAAGGAGACAGCTCTGAGGTGGCACCCTTCTCGATGGTACCATTGAAGAGGAAGTCAGCACTATGTTATGCATTGGGTTCTTTTTTCCTTACTTAGTTTATATAACAAGCCACATGGACTCCAGGATATGCACACAGACACACGGAAACACAGACAGACAGACAGACAGACAGACAGACAGACACACACACATGGGGGGGGGAGAGAGAGAGAGAGAGAGAGAGAGGGGGGGGGGGCAGACAGAAGACCAACAGCAAAATGCTATAATCAAGAGAAAATGGAGAACAGCATGCATTACTCCATTTGTAATGCACTGAATCCAGGCCAGCTCATGAAGTATTTGTTTGTTTTAAAGATTACTTTATTTATATGTTTGAGTATTTTGCCTACATGTATGTCTGTGCACTGTGTGCATGTGTGGAGCTCTGGAAGATCAGAAGAAGTTTTGGATTCTGTGGAACTGGAGTTGCAAGTGGTTGGAAGCCACCATGTGGGTACTAGGAACTGAACGAAGGTCCTTTGCAAGAGCATCAGGTGCTTTCAACTGCTGAAACATCTCTCTGACTCCAGGAGGGATTTTTAAGGGACTGAAATGAGGCTGAATTATCTTAGAATGAAAACTTTATCAGCATTGTTAGCAAATTTACAGATGAAGACAGAACAACCAATTTGTAATTCCCATGAGTAATCCTCCTTGCTTTGCAGGTAACATGAAGCCACTTTTATCTTAAATTTGCTGAGTATGAGAAAAAATTAAAAATACTTCCTAAAAAAATAATGTCTTCAGGTGATCAGTCTAAAGTGAGTAATCAACTATAAACAGAAGCTACAAATCCAACTGGCAACTAGTAATTGTGGGAGAGTCTTAGAGCTGAAGCAATATTTGAATTTTTTTTTAAAGGAAAAGTTATAGACAATTTTAGTCATTTTACAGTATGTTTTATTTTATAATTTTGATGGGAAATGAAATCACTTCCAGTCCAAACAATAAAACAATTGAGTTGATCTTGGAAGGTGCTTACTGCTGGTGCTCAGGCAGTACCCTTTTGTTTACCCTTACTACAGAATGGTAGAATCTGAGATACTTCACTGCTTGCCAGGATTTAGAAATATTAACAGTTGTATACTGGAAAGGTATGATGGTCCTGAAAACCAGAGGCAACACTCAGGGGCTCTGTGAGACCTAACCAGGTGGTGTACTCACTGGAAATGGAATGCAGGCCTTGTGGGTGGATGTGGGCTTCTCTTCCCTGATCAGCTCACAATGGAAGATTTGATGTTTCTGACTGAGATGTCCATTGTCTTTGGTACAGCATATATGTAGTCCTCTTGTCCCTAAGGTTTAGTGATTATTTTGAAGACTACATGGCAGGTTTTGTTGCTTGGGATAACTTGTAGACAGAGCTGCATTTTGATGATCTGGTTTGAGTCTTGACTTTCTTACTTTACTACAGTATCATCTTTACATTTTCTCAGAGTTATGTTCTTACTTTTCTTACCACTGAGGGACATTGTATATACCCAGCAGGAAGATGGGGGCAGTGGAAAATTCATACTGAACTCATCAAGAAAATGAGAGAAAAGATCAATGCAGTGTGAATACTAGAGTTAACACAATTGTCTTGTATATGAGGCTTCAAAAATAAGATTTCAGTTGCCTTTGTCACAAAAAATGACTATATATGATGATGTATATATTAATTTGTTTCACTTTTATAACCACTTTATTATCTGTATGTGTTCCATTAGATCATGTTAGAAGCCTCTAACACATACAAATAAAGATTATTTTTAAAAAGACAAATAAGATGCTTTTATATTCTCTATAAATTGGGCTGGAAAAAACGTGGGACCCAGAAGCCAGCTGAGATCCAGGTGTGTTCCTTCTCTATTCTTAAGAATTTCAGAGGCTTCAGAATTCATCATAAGGTTATAGCAACTAATATCAAATTTCTGGGCTTGATAACATTTTTTCTATTCATTTATTATTGAGTCTGTCAGGAAATGTTGGAAATATATTGAATTTTTTCTTTACCTGGAGAGAGAAATTATATCTGTCTGGGACATTTCACTTGAGTGACAATCCATGTCACAACTAAAAATTAAATGTATAGACAAAAATTTTGTATTCTGATTACTATTATAAAAGAAGTCTTACTAGTTGAAAATTTTCTTGGGAATTCCCTGAGGAATTAAAGATTCTTTAAAAGTAATATTGTTTGTCTTACTCTTTTCTTTGTCTTACTTTTTCTTTCCCCCAAGGAAAAAATGGATGAGAGTGTAAGAAGTCAAAAGTCAATCATTTGAGGATAATGTATTAATTTAAAGGGATCAGTTCATTGATTGACTTAGGAAGATATAATTAATTGCCCATCGAATGAGGGCAGAAATTGTGCATTCTAGAATATTCTTGCAGATATGTAGTTATAGTCATCTTTATTAATCAATCTCTTATTAATAGAAAGGTGGTAGACCTTGATGTGATAGACTTTATGTGAAATATTTTGATCATTCTTAAGCAACTCAAAAGATCTAAAATGTGTGATTTTTGTACAGGCATTGTAAGGGTAGATGGTGGAGAGGCTTTCACAGCTATCTGAGATACTTGTAGAAATATAATGGGGAAAGGGCAGGTAGAGTAAGTTACTGGAATCTAGGAGATCAAAGGAGAGATAGCCTATCCTACCTTCAGAGCTGATGCTTGCCCTTCTGAGGTGAGGACCTCACAGTTCTTATATCTTGGTGTAGAAACATACAGTAAGAGGTGTTGTTGGTGTGACTGAAGCCTATGCTGCTTAGTGCTTAGACTTTGCTGCAGAGCATCTGGTTGATAGTTCTGATGGGGCTCAATGCAGGTGGTTCTGAGAGAGCTGAGAGAATCTAGAGCAAACAGCATGAACATTGATATTGTCATCCATAACTCACCAGAGGATGCTGAAAGTATCCACTGACCATTCAACCACCAGCCAGAATTCTCATGGGAATCTAGCTATGAAGGGAATTTGGGATATGTGTAGTAGTGCCCAGAGTTTCTGATTTATTATCTAAAAGCAGAATAGAAGGTTGGCACCAGGAGACATCTATCCACAGACCTTCATCTTAGTCCTACCCAGTCTTCAGAAATGTTGGCTTGACCAAGTTTTCCAAATTCATAGCTGGGAGTAGAAATGTTGGGAGTCTTTGCAGGGACATAGGGGTGGACACCTTATTCCCCTTCCATTATTTTAATCTGTTTGCAAACAAGATGAACATTCTGGTTTTGATTATTCTCATTAGAAGAAGTGTTAAAGATGCAATATGATATCCCAAATGATAAACAATATTTTACTGAATGAATCGAATAGGGGAGAAAGCGTTCAGAGATACCATAGAGCTTACACTACTGAAAGAACTGTGACTTGATTTCTTTTTCAATTTGAAACAACATATTCAGAATGGAGGGGAAATGTGTGGTTACTATGAAAATTCAGAAACAAAAGAATTTAAAGAAAATAAAAATCACTGAATAGTGTATTCTATCATCTAGAGTTAGCATTAGTTAATCTCTGGTAATTATCATTTCTGCATAGACTACTATAAAATAAAAACAATTGCTACACTTACAATTTCAAAACTTTAATCACTATTAAATAAACTCTCCATGTTGTCTTAGGGTTGTAAAGCCAGAAAGTCCTAATTTTAGCTGCGGCAATGAACACACGGCATGCTACAGGGTCAGAACATTACTGTTTGAGCACCAAACTCAGGATCCTTCCAGCAGCTTCTCTTTCACCTCTGGTTTAGTGACCATTGCTTTATTGTTGTGTTAAAAGAAAACAAGAGAAAATTTTCTAATGTACAATAAAAAATAAGAGAATAAATTTCAATTTTATTTTCCCAGTGCTGTTCAGTTTTCTGAAAGCAATTCAAGTGACAGCCAGACTCCAAAGGCAGCCTGCAGGATCCTAGATTTTGCTGACTGAAAAACAGATGAAAGCTCATTGTGTAGTACCATTTTAAGTTAATAGCAGACACTCAATTAATTTGCCAGTTTCAGTAAGAGTTGCCATGAATACTGAAATTACCATATTCAAGATGTTTTTCTGTGAGAGTACATTATAAAGTTAAATGCATTCCTTAACTGTTTGCCAACTAATAATTAATGTAACTGAAGTAGAAGTTTTTTGTTAAAATGAAAATTACTTTTAGTTGTACTATTGTTTAAGAAAAATGATTTGAAAACATCTGGATTCTGCTTTCTTAGCTCATGGTCCTAGTTTATTATGTTGCTTTTTTCTTTTTGTAGATGAAAAGATAGTGATTTAAATAGGATGAAATGTAAAAGTGACTCTCCATTTTCCATACTTACTAAAAGAAAAGAGAATTTACAAGATTTTTTGTAAAGGCTGACTTACTCAGCAACTATGTAAATGTTTAGGGTTCTTTTGTGTAATATTAGTTGAAAATGTGTTGCACTTGTTTATGCTGTGGAACATTTGTTTAAAGATGCAAGGATGTGTTCCATTCTTTTATGTTGCATTTGCTTATCTCTATGAAGCTATGTTACTTTGCCTGATTGGTCTAATAAAGAGCTGACCAGTGGATAGCTAGGCAGGAGAAAGGATAGACAGGGCTGGAAGACAGAGAGAGTAAAAGGAGGAGAAATCCGGGAAGAGAAAAATCCAGGAGCAAGAAAAGAAGGAGAGAGGACATCAGGGCCAGCCACCCAGCTACACAGCAAGCCATGGAATAAGAAGTAAAGAAAGGCATATAGAATAGAGAAAGATAAAAGCCCAGAGGCAAAAGGTAGATAGGCTAATTTAAGTTAAGAAAAGATGGCTAGAAATAAGCCAAACTAAGGTCAGGCATATATAAGTAAGAATAAGACTCCATGTATTTATTCGGGAGCTGGGTGGCAGGCCCCCCAAAGAACAAAGAGTAAGAAAAAAACCAACAATAGCATTCATCCCAGTAACACTTTTGATGTTGCAACTTGTGGCTAATGTAATATGTGTACTTTACTCATGAACATTCAAAATCTTACAACATTATAGATTAACATGACAGAACCTCACACATGAAAAGTATTTCTATTAAGAAGGATAACAATATGCCTTTAGTAACTGAAGTGTGTCACAGGTTTACCTCAACAAGAATCCACTGAGAAGACTAAGAATTTAAACACTGCTCATTCTGTTGTTTTCATTCCTTTTGGCGGAAACATCCCAGAGTTGCATAGTCCTCATGAAGCTTCCTTCTATTTAGTCTGTTCTCAAAATCTTAATTAGAAACTGATGCTTTATCTAATTATTCTTTATCAATAAAAAATTGGGAGTCAAATATCAAGTTAAGAACCTGAAAGATCAGAGAAGCAGGGGAGCATCCATGACTTCCTACCTCTTCTATCCTTTCCTCCAAAAAGGGCTGAGATCATCTCCCAGCCCCAATTTACTACTTCTTGTCTCCTATTTGTCTGCCGTCCTCAAACCTCTATGGTTAATTTTGGTCAGTTAGTGGCTAGCTCTGCCCTTTGACTCCAAGCAAATTTTGTCAGAACACAATCAAAACATCACACAACATTTCCCCTTCTCCATCTAAATAAAAAGTAAAGGTTTTAACTAATATAATAAAATGATATACAATAAATATAATAACCATATACAAATATATATATTGGTAAGAATTACATTAACAATGTCCAGCCCATTTGTATTTGGCAAATTCAGAGAAAATACTCCATTATCTATCCTAACTTGGTGAGTCCAAAGTTTTTGTACTTATTTCACTTTCTATCCTAACTTGCATTACCAACCCCAAACCATCCTTTTATGTCTCTCAACCTTATATATTTCATATTTCTTTAGTGAGTTTCTTTTCTGAATATGGTGACAAGAAAAACTATAATTATAACTATCTAGTCTTCAACTACATCAGAGATCTGAGAAGGATATAGTATTACCTGAGTAAACAATTAATACAGATCAAACAACTTCAAAAACTAAGAAATGACAGAAACAGCTGGCTGCCTAGACAGTCACCCAAGGTTCTTCTGTAACATTGGGGGCAACCATCTTTGGTCTGCAGGTCTAGAATATCTGTGAAGCAGGATATTTTTGACTTGTCTTGGCAAAGTTCGGCAGTCACTTTCTTTTGTGTCCTGCTTGTCCAATTTGGACAGCATACTGCCAGCAGTCAAGGCAAAGGCAGTTTCTTGCCAGGGAGTCTAACTTTTACCACAAAGAAAATAAACTCCATATGGAGTTTCTCTGATGCCATTATCTCCTTTGAAGTAGATTGGTGTTGCCAGGAGCATTCATGTCCCATTGCCTTATGCTATTAAAATATCTTAAATGCCATATTCTGTAGATTTCTGAAGTGTTTGAAAACCACCTGTCTATCTAAAATACATCTCTGACCTTGAAAATATACCTAACATGACTATAAGTTTGATTGTAATAGGTGACTAACTATTAACCTGCATTTCTTCATTATCCTAATAGTCTGCAATAATAACTTTCAAGGACTAGAAATTTACATTACATTCTTAGATGAGCTGTATAAGTACAATACATTGAACAAGAGTAGAAACATATGTATAGTAGGTTCTAACAAAAATAATCTTAAATTTGTATCAATATACAAAAATATCTTAAACAAGGTTAGAAACATATAGACAGTATAACTAAAATTTGTATTAATATACAAAAATACATACCATTTTAAAGGTTTAAGACTATTAGTTGTTTTTTTGGTTTAAAAGTAGATTCAATAATCTACCCTTTTATACTATCATTTCCATATCCCCCTTTTTCTTTTCAAGCCAGGATCCCTGAATCTAATCTCCTTTTTCCTGACCATTACCAATAACAACTTGTAACCAACCCCTCTAAACAATGACAACTAGCCCTAACCCACTGAATGACCAAAAACTGCTCACCCTATCTCTTGAGAATATAGACCTATGTTCTTAAAATTATTTCCTATTGTCTGGGGGTGATGATATCTTTAGTGGATCCTGAAAAAAATTAGGATAATTTTCACATCCTGAAATAGCTAGCTGTATCATTTGTTGTCCAGTCTCTGTGTAATGGGAAACTGCAGGGCTTATCTCAAGTCCTGGCTAGAGTAGTCTATGAGGCTGGACCATCTCAGCTAGCCAACTTGAAATTGTTCTGAGCAGTTCGTAGTCCAAAGCTGATCTTTGGGTGGTGTTTGCCAGCTTAGTGGTATTACCACAATCTGTGTGGAATCATTGTTGTAGGGTCCCTTTATCCTTTTGGAGACATCAAAAGTTGCTGTTAGGCATGGTCATGGTTCACTGCAGAAAACGTAAACATTTTAAACGTCATATGCAGCAGATCTTGAAGAGATTAAAGGACCATAATTCATTACATCACCCCAGAGTACAAAAACTTAATTTTTAGTTACATGACAGAGACTCAAACCTGTGTAGCCAGAAGGTTTCTCCAGTCCCACCCAGCCCTGTGATCCTGCAGCTGCTTATAAAATAATCATTCAGAGGTCTAAATTATTTACAAACTGTATGAGCTAATGGCTCAGACTTCTCGCTAGCTAACTATTTGTGAATCTAAAATTTCATATCTAATTTATCTTTTATCATAACCAAGGAGAATTATAATTATACTATTTAGTCTTCAACTACATCAAAGACCCCAGAAAGATATCGTATCACCTAAGTAAACAGGAAGTGCGCTGTAAGCAACTTCCAAAAATCTAGAATAACAGAGATAGTTGGCTGCCTGGAAAGCCATCTGAAGTTCCTCTGCAATGTTAGGGCATCCATCTTCAGCCTATAGGCCTAGAGTTTTTTAGTCATTTCTCCCTGTGTCCTGTAGACAATCTGGCAGTTTCTTCTGTGAAGAAGGATACTGAAGAACCATCTTGCCTTGTTTTGGCAAAATTTAGTGGTCATTTTTCCTTGGGCCCTGTATGTCCAGTCTATATAACATTTTGTCAATCAGTCCAGGCAAGAACAGTTTCTTGCCCAAGTGGCTATTTTTGCCAAGAAGATAAAATTCATATGGAGTATCTTCAATGCTCATCCTCCTCTTTGAAGTAAATCAGTGCTGCCAGGAGCAGACATGTCTCATTGTCCAAGAAAATCTAGGTTTTGAAAACATTTTAAATGCCATATTCTGTAGGTTTTTGAAGTGTTTGAAGATTACCTATCTAATTGAAATATATCTATGTATACCTAGAAAGCTTAACTAACATGACTATAGGTTTGATTTCCATAGATGACTAATTATTAATCTGTATTTCTTAATTATACATTACAATTTCTAATGAGCTGCACAAACATAATAGATTAAACAAGAGTAGAAATATACAGACAGTATAACAAAATTAACTTTAAATCTGTATCAATAAACTAAAATCCATAGCAATGTAAAACATTTTAAACAAGTTGTTGCTTTTTAAAAGTCGATTCAATAATCTACCCTTTATCAATCATTTCTACATTTTTTAAAGTAGATTCAATAATCTACTTATCTATATCCTCCTTTTTTTCAAACAAGAGCCATGAATGTAATTTCCTTTATTTACCTTTTTCCTGACCATTAACAATTTAACAACATGTGACCAACCATCCTAAACAATGATAATTATCCATAACCCATTGAGTGACCAAAAACCACCCACCCCACCTATTGGGAATGTAGGTGTCATGTTCTTAAAATAATTTTCTGCTGTCTGGGGTGAAGGCATCTTTAGGGGACCGTGAAAAGAAAAAAAAATGAGTTAATTGTTAAGTCCTGGGAGAGGTAGCAGTATCACTTGTTGTCCAGTCTCTGCATAATTTTGAAAGTGCAGGGCTTATATCAAGTCCTTGCTCGAGTAGTCTGTGAGGCTGGATCATCTCAGCTAGCCATCTCAAAATTTTCCTGAGCAGTTTGTAGTCAACAGCTGATCTTTGGGTGGTGTTTGTCAGCTTAGTGGTATTATCATTGTCCTGATGGAATTGTTGTTGTGGGGTCCCATCATCTTTTTGGAGACTTCAAATTTGCTGTTAGGCATGGCCATGATTCCCTGCATAAAACTGATATAGACTCAAACATAAAAAACATGTACAGTCAGCTAGATGAAGCCTGTTTTCTAGATTTAGTTAGTGCTCTATATGAGTATTAATATTATGACAAAAGAAGAAAGGCAGAGGCAAAGAGACTCTAGGCCACTGCCAAAGAATCAAAAAGATGTCAGCCTATGAAGCATTAGACTCACAAATATAGGATAGATGATAGAATATTTTCTTTAATTTTCCCAAATGCAAATAGACTAGATATTGTAACTGTAATTCTTCCTTGATAATTATTTATTATATATAATTTTACTATATTAAAACTAAAACATTTCGCTGCCCCCGACTTCCCTTCTGGACCAGAGAGAGTTGGACAAGAGAACTCCCTTTTGGATAAGAGAGAGAGACTTCCTGAATCTGTCAGCTCTTTCTGAAACAAGTACACTGATAAGACCAAGAAGGAACCACGAGGAGATGGGCAGACGTCAAGGCAGAAGTACATACAACAAAATGAAGAGCAATACAGCATCACCAGAACCTAGCCCCCCTCCAACATCTAGACCTGAACACCAAAAATTGGAAGAAGCAGAAGAAAGTAGCCTTATGAGTAACTTCATGAAGAAGGTAGAGGCTTGTGTAGAGGAAAAGACAAGAAAATTGGAAGAACGCTGTAAACAACTAGAGGAAAGGGCAAACAAATTAGAAGAAAACAATAAAGCCCTCCAAGAAAACAATAAAGCCCTCCAAGAAAACAATAAACTCCTGGAAGAAAACAATAAAGTCCTGCAAGAAAACAATAAAGCACTGAAAGAAAATCATGAAAAAGTAATGAAACAGACAAAGGAAACAGTCCAAGAACTGAAAAGGGAAATTGAAAAAATAAAGAAGACACAAACAGAGGGAATGCTGGAAATAGAAAACCTGAGTAAAAGATCGGGAACTTCAGATGCAAGTATAACCAACAGAATGCAAGAGATGGAAGAGAGGATTTCTGGCATTGAAGACACAGTAGAAGAAATAGTTTCATCAGTCGAAGGAAACACTAAAGCCAACAAAGTCATGAACCAAAATGTCCAAGAAATTTGGGACACCATGAAAAGACCAAACCTACGAATTATAGGGATAGAAGAAGGTGAAGAATACCAACTCAAAGGCACAGAAAATACATTCAAAAAAATTATAGAAGAAAACTTTCCCAACTTAAAGAAGGAAATGCCTATGAAGATACAAGAAGCCTATAGAACACCAAACAGACTAGACCCCCAAAGAAAGTCCCCTCGACACATAATAATTAAACAACTAAATGTACAGAATAAAGAAAGAATATTAAGAGCAGCCAAGGAAAAAGGCCAAGTGACCTATAAAGGTAAACCCATCAGAATAACACCCGATTTCTCAATGGAGACTTTGAAAGCCAGAAGGACCTGGACAGATGTAATGCAGACACTAAGAGACCATGGATGTCAGCCCAGACTAATATATCCAGCAAAACTTTCAGTCATCATAGACAGAAGGAACAAGACATTCCAAGACAAAGCCAGATTTAAACAATACCTATCCACAAACCCAGCCCTACAGAAAGCACTAGAAGGAAAATTCCAACCGAGGGAAGTCAGATACACACTCGAAAACACAGGCAATAGATAAAGCCACAACAGTAAACCCCAAAGAAGAGAAGTACACACACACTACCACCAAAAATAACAGGGATGAAGAATCACTGGTCATTAATATCCCTTAATATCAACGGACTTAATTCACCTATAAAAAGACATAGACTTACAGAATGGATACGAAAGCAGGACCCATCTTTCTGCTGCATACAAGAAACACATCTCAAATTCAAAGACAGATACTACCTAAGAATAAAAGGCTGGGAAAAGACTTTTCAATCAAATGGTCTTAAGAAACAAGCAGGGGTAGCCATCCTGATATCCAACAAAATAGACTTCAAACTAAAATCAATCAAAAGAGATCAAGAAGGACATTACATCCTCGTCACAGGAAAGATCGACCAAGATGAAGTTTCAATTCTGAACATATATGCCCCAAACACAAGGGCACCCACATATGTAAAAGAAACATTACTAAAGCTTAAATCATATATAAAACCCCACACATTAATAGTGGGAGATCTCAACACCCCACTTTCACCACTGGACAGATCTCCCAAATTGAAACTTAACAGAGAAATAAAGGACTTAACTGATGTCATGACCCAATTGGACCTAATAGATATCTACAGAACATTCCATCCTAACAAGAAAGAATATACCTTCTTCTCAGCACCCCATGGAACTTTCTCTAAAATCGACCACATACTTGGCCACAAAGCAAATCTCAACAGATACAAAACAATCAGAATAACCTCCTGTGTTCTATCAGACCACCATGGTTTAAAGCTAGATTTCAACAACAACAAAAACTACAGAAAACCTACAATCTCATGGAAACTGAATAATGCTCAACTGAATTACCAATGGGTTAAGGAAGAAATAAAGAAAGAAATTAAAGACTTCCTAGAGATCAATGAAAATGAAGACACCACATACCTAAACTTATGGGACACTATGAAAGCAGTGCTAAGAGGGAAATTCATAGCACTAAATGCCCACATAAAGAAGTTGGAGAAATCCCACACTAGTGACTTAACAGCACATCTGAAAGCTCTAGAACAAGAAGAAGCAAAGTCTCCCAGGAAGAATAGACGCCAGGAAATTATCAAAGTGAGAGGTGAAATTAATAAATTAGAAACTAAGAGAATAATACAAAAAATTAATGAAACAAAGAGTTGGTTCTTTGAGAAAATCAACAAGATAGACAAGCCCTTATCCAAACTAACCAAAAGACAGAGAGAGAGAGAATCCAAATCAACAAAATCAGAAATGAAAAGGGGAACATAACAACAGACATTGAGAAAATCCAGAGAATTATAAGGTCATATTTCAAAAACCTCTACTCCACAAAACTGGAAAACCTAAAAGAAATGGACATTTTTCTGGATAGGTACCACATACCTAAGTTAAATCAAGACCAGATAAACTATTTAAATAGTCCAATAACCCCTAAGGAAATAGAAACAGTCATTAAAAGTCTCCCAACCAAAAAAAGCCCAGGACCAGATGGTTTCAGCGCAGAATTCTACCAGATCTTCAAAGAAGAGTTAATACCAATACTCTCTAAATTGTTCCACATAATAGAAACAGAAGGAACATTACCAAACTCCTTCTATGAGTCTACAATTACCCTGATTCCTAAACAAAACAAGGATGCAACAAAGAAAGAGAACTAGAGACCAATCTCCCTCATGAACATTGATGCAAAAATACTCAATAAAATACTGGCAAACAGACTCCAAGAACACATCAGAACAATTATCCACTATGATCAAGTAGGCTTCATCCCAGGGATGCAAGGGTGGTTCAACATACGAAAGTCCATCAATGTAATACACCATATAAACAAACTCAAAGAAAAAAACCACACGATCATCTCACTAGATGCAGAAAAGGCATTTGACAAAATCCAACACCCCTTCATGATAAAAGTCTTAGAGCGATCAGGAATACAGGGAACATACCTAAACATAATAAAGGCAATATATAGCAAACCAACAGCCAACATCAAATTAAATGGAGAGAAACTCAAAGCAATTCCACTAAAATCAGGAACGAGACAAGGCTGTCCACTCTCCCCGTACTTATTCAATATAGTACTTGAAGTTCTAGCCAGAGCAATAAGACAACATAAGGAGATTAAGGGGATTCAAACTGGAAAGGAAGAAGTCAAGCTTTCCCTATTTGCAGATGACATGATAGTATATTTGAGTGACCCCAAAGATTCCATCCAGGAATTGATAAAGCTTATAAACACCTTCAGCAACATAGTAGGATACAAGATCAACTCAAAAAAATCAGTAGCCCTCCTATATACAATGGACAAAGAAGCTGAGAAGGCAATTAGAGATACATCACCCTTTACAATAGCCAAAAATGACATAAAATACCTTGGGGTAACACTAACCAAGCAAGTGAAGGACCTATATGACAAGAACTTTAAGTCCCTGAAAAAAGAAATTGAAGAAGATGTCAGAAAATGGAAAGATCTCCCATGCTCATGGATAGGCAGGGTTAACATAGTAAAAATGGCAATCTTACCAAAAGCAATTTACAGATTCAATGCAATCCCCATCAAAATACCAACACAATTCTTCACAGACCTGGAAAGAATAATACTCAACTTCATATGGAAAAACAAAAAACCCAGGATAGCTAAAAGAAACCTGTACAATAAAACAACTTCTGGAGGCATCACAATCCCTGATTCAAGCTCTACTATAGAGCTACAGTAATAAAAACAGCTTGGTATTGGCATAAAAAGTGACATGTGGACCAATGGAATTGAATTGAAGACCCTGACATTAACCCACACACCTATGGACATATAATTTTTGACAAAGAAGCCAAAAGTGTACAATGGAAAAAAGAAAGCATCTTCAACAAATGGTGCTGGCATAACTGGATATCAACATGTAGAAGGCTGCAAATAGATCCATATCTGTCACCATGCACAAAACTTAAGTCCAAGTGGATCAAAGACCTCAACATAAATCCAGCTACTCTGAACCTGCTAGAAGAGAAAGTAGGAAGTAGTCTTGAACGCATTGGCATAGGAGATCACTTCCTAAATATAACACCAGTAGCTCAGATACTGAGACAAACAATCAATCAATGGGACCTCTTGAAACTGAGAAGCTTTTGTAGAGCAAATGATACGGTCAACAAGGCAAAGCGACAGCCTACAGAATGGGAAAAGATCTTCACCAACCCCACATGTGACAGAGGACAGATTTCCAGAATATATAAGGAACTCAAGAAATTAGACATCAAAACGACCAACAGTCCAATTGAGAAATGGGCTTTAGAATTAAACAGAGAATTCTCAACAGAGGAAACCCAAATGGCTGAAAGACATTTAAGGAATTGCTCAACATCCCTAATCATCAGGGAAATGCAAATCAAAACAACTCTGAGATACCACCTTACGCCTGTCAGAGTGGCTAAGATCAAAAACACTGAAGACACTTTATGCTGGAGAGGATGTGGAACTAGGGGAACTCTCCTCCACTGTTGGTGGGAATGCAAGCTTGTACAACCACTTTGGAAATTAATATGGCGCTTTCTTAGAAAATTGGGAATCAATCTCCCCCAAGATCCAGCTATACCACTCCTGGGCATATACCCAAGAAATGCTCAATCATACCACAAGAGCACTTGCTCAGCTATGTTCATATCAGCATTGTTTGTAATATCCAAAACGTGGAAACAACCTAGATGCCCTTCATCTGTAGAATGGATAAATAAATTGTGGCACATATACACAATGGAATACTACTCAGCAGAGAAAAACAATGACATCATACGGCTTGCAGGCAAATGGATGGATCTAGAAAAAATCATCCTGAGTGAGGTAACCCAGACTCAGAAAGACAAATATGGTATGTACTCACTCATAGGAAGATGCTAGATGTGGAACAAGGATGACTGGACTGCTACTCACATCACCAGTGAGGCTACCTGGAAAACGGGACCCCAAAAAAGACACGGAGAAATGGACAAGATCTACATGAACAGCCTGGTCATGAGTGGGAACAATGAAGGGCGACGGTCGAGGGAAAGAGAGTGGGAGATCCTAGCTGGATCAAGAAAAGAGAGGGAGAAAAAGGAATAGGAGACCATGGTAAATGAAGACCACATGAGAAGGTGAGAAGGGGAGGAAGCAGAGAGCTAGGGAGGCCCACGGAGATCCACAAAGATACCCCCGCAAAAGACTGCTGGCAATGGTCGAGAGACGGCAGGAACTGACCTACTCTGGTGATGGGATGGCCAGACACCCTGATAGTTGTGCCCTAAACCCCATCCAAGGACTGAGGAATCTGAATGCAGACACCCACGGCTGGGCCCCTGGTGGAGCACTGGGAGTCTAATTAGTGAGAAAGAAGAGGGTTTATATGAGCAAGAATTGTTGAAGCCAAGGTTGGATAAAGCACCGGGATAAATAACCAAATGAATGGAAGCACAGGATCTATGAACCAAAAGCTGAGGGGCCCCCAACTGGATCAGGCCCCCTGAATGCGTGAGACACTCATTTGGCTTGATCTGTTTGGGAGGCAGCTGTGCATTGGTGCCGGGTCCTGGGCTTGTTGCATGAGTTGGCTGTTTGAATCCTGGGACTTATGCAGGGACACTTGGCTCGGTCTGAGAGGTGGGGAATGGACCTGCCTGGACTGAGTCTACCAGGTCGATCCCGGTCCTCGGGGGAGACCTTGATCTGGAGGAGGTGGGAACGGGGAGGGTGGGCTGGGGGGAGGGGGGCGAGAGGGGGAGAACAGGGGAATCTGTGGCTATTATGTGGAACTGAATGGTGTTGTAAAATAATAAAAAAAGAAAGAAAAAAAAACTAAAACATTTCTTTCAGATTAGATAGAAAAGGGGAAGTGCAGGGGATGTCTTTCTGTACACTGTGAATATATGTTGTTCCCATTGGTTAATACATAAGCTGCTTTGGCCTATGGCATGGCAGCTTAGAGGCATGTGGGAAATCCAAGGAAAGAGACAGGAAAGAAGAAAGGCAGAGAGATGCCAGCTTGCTGCCCAAGAAGTAAGATGTCAGCAGACTGGTAATGCCATGGCTATGTGGCAACTTATAGATTAATAGAAATGGGCTAAGTTATAAGAGCTAGCTAGTAAAAAGCCTGAGACATTAGGCCATACAGTTTATAAATAATATAAGCCTCTGTGTGTTTATTTGGGTCCAAGTGACTGCAGGACTGTGGGTGAGAGAGATTTGTCTGGACCACTGGGGCTGGGCAGGACCTGAAAAACTTCTACTACAAACCTGAAATCATGTACAAGAAGCTAGATGAAGTCTTTTTCTAGAATTATTTATTATTCTATATCACCATTAGTATCATGACAAAAAGTTGAAAGTATCTATTAATTTTATAAATTTTGAGTTAATTTTTATACCTTAAGAAAAGTTTTAAAGAGTCAAAATAAAACCAAAGAATTATGAGATTAGTAGCAATAGAATAGTCCCTTAATTTTGGTTTTTCTTTTGTCCCATATCAGGTAGCTCTTCTGACATGAAACAGATTTTGGATTTTCCTTTAACAAGCATGCTTGGGTTTAGAGGAGAGAGTCATATTCTAACTCCAAAGCCAGCTTTAATTTTTAATTGAACTGGAACTACAAAAAGACCATTTGCATTGTGTGTCTGTAGAAAACCACAGAAACAAACATTTGGGAAGATATATGAAATTTTATCCTGTTGAAAATGTGAGATTCCAATGGGCCAATTTAATCTTCTTCTTGGGACATTTTCTCCGGATGATTTGTCATTTCTGTTCAGATGTGCCATTTGTCCAGTGGTCTTCATGCTCCTGGAAAGACAAAAAAAAAAAAAAAAAAGCAAACAAACAAAACAAAACAAAACAAAACAACAAAAACCACCCTACCCCTAACTTTGGGGAGGTTCCCTTTTGACAAGTTATATCTGATCAAATGAAAAGATTTTGTTAGTCTTGTAAGTTAGTTCAGATTGAATGGTCATGCTGTTTGATGAACTATTGCCTCCTCTAATCAAGAGGTCTCTCTTGTTTGAATATAATCTTTTATCAATTTTGATGGTATTCATAGCTTTTCTTCTCCTGTGGAAACAAAAGCAAAACCTCTTCCCTAATGTAACACATATCCTGAACAAGTAGAACATTTCCTTGGCTTGTTGTCAAGTGATGGAAAATCTTTTTTCAAACCCTTGCTATTAACATGGCATTTCTTATGAAATTCTGAGGCTTCTAGCACATTTCCTACCAATAGTTGATCAATTTCATCATTATCTTGTGCTAGAGGGCCTGGTAGACCTGTATGGGATCTGATATGGTTTATATATAAGGGATGATTTCTATTTCTGATTATTTCTTGTAATTAAATAAATACCAAAATCAATTCTGAATCATCTGGAATAAGTTCAGCAGTTTCACTATGTAAAACAACTCTTTCTGCATATTGAGAGTCAGTGACTATATTAAGTGCTTCCAGAAAATATAATAATACCATGAGAATAGCATATAATTCTGATTTTAGAACAGAATCATTAGGGCTTTGAGCCACTTTACTTAAATTTCCTGATTTATAATCTGCTTTTCCTGATTTATTAGAATCAGTATTGAATGTAGGGCCTCTAGATATTGGTGTTCCCCATACGATGTGAGGAAGAACTTACTCAATTGGTTCTTTTTATAAATTGAAGTCTCTTGCCTTTGGGATATTTGTTGTTAATATCTCCTCCAAAATTACTGCAAGATCTTTGCCAATGTTCATTTTCTGCTCATAAAGAGGAAATTTCATCATTAGTAAAAGGTACTACAATTTCTGTTGTGTCCATTCCTGCTTAATGGAAGAAGTCTCAATTTTCCTTTTAAAATCAACTCAGAAACCTTTTCTACATAGGTATTTAATGTTTTTTTTTTTGCTTTGTTTGTGTGGCAAAAATATCCATTCTAAGATATTATTTTCTCTCTGCATTGAAATTCCTGTGGGAGAATGAGTAAAAGGTAAAATAACCAAAATACAACCAAGCTTTGGATCCAAACAATTCACATTAGCATTCTGTAATTTCTTTTCTACTAAAGCCAATTCTCTCTCAGCCTCAGCTGATAATTTTCTTGGACTATTTAAGTCCTTATCACCTTGTAAGGTCTGAAGTAAATTTCTTATTTCTTGAGTTGTCAATCCAAATGTGGTCCACAGCTAGTTAATATCTCCCAGATATTTTTGAAAATCATGAAGAGTTTGTAATTGATCTCTTCTGATTTGTACTTTCTGTGGTTGAATCTTTTGTAAACCTATCTTATATTCTAGGTAATTAATAGAATCTCTCTTTGTATATTTTCAGGAGCAATTGTCATCCCCTAAAAGACAAATTTTTCTTTACTTTTTCAAACATTTCTCTAAGGTATCTGCAGCTAAATCTGCTAGTAAGATACCATACATATAATGGTAAATTATAGATTGAGGAAACTGATCAGAAATTATTTCCAATGGCTGTTGTACAAAATATTGACACAATGTAGGGCTGTTTAACATTCCTTGTGGAAGAACTTTCCACCAATATCATCTAATAGCCTGGGAATTATAAGTAGGCACTGTGAAGGCAAAGTTTTCTCTATCCTGTTCTTTCAAAGGTATAGTAAAAAAGCAAGTTTTTAAATCAATCACTATAATAGACCATTATTTAGGTAATAGAAAAGGCAAGGGAATTCCAGGCTGTAAAGAGCCCACTGGCTGAATCATCTTATTAATAGCTCTTAGATCTCTAACCATCCTCCATTTTCCAGATTTCTTTTAATAACAAATACAGAAGAATTCTAAGGACTGGTCGATTCTTCAATATGTTGAGCATTAGCTGCTCCTGTACCAGATGTTCTAAGGCCTGCAGTTTCTCTTTTGTTAAAGGCCATTGTTCCACCCAGATAGATTTGTCAGTTAATCATCTTAAAGGTAGGGCTGTTGGTGCCTATGAAAGATCAAGAGCTGTTGTGTCTTGCTTATGTACAACTTGAATCATTGATGGCTGTTCTTTATAATGCCTTTTAATATTTTTCTCAGAAGCATACATTAGCCTATAGTTTGTTTCTGAGATTGGAGGAATGTTAATCTAGGTATTCCATTGCTATTACAAATCACGTCCCCATAAATTCCTTGCTATGTTAGTCACACACAGCTTTAGTTTTCCTCTCTGTCTTTCTGGCCCTATATATTTGACCCATATCGTACTTTGTTTTATCTGAGACAAAGCTCCCGTCCCTATAAGCTGAACATTTACCTCATGAAAAGGCCAATTTGGATGCCAAGATTTTGGTGCTATTATTATTACATCTGCCCCTGTGTCTACTGACTCCTCAATACAATGCCATTTATTTACATTTTTAGCTTTGGTCTTTGATCATTTGTAGAAGTTTGCCAAAATATTTGCTTTATAGTTTCTCCTGAAATTTTTGTTTTGTTTTCTAAAGTTGTTCTATCATCCAGAGCAGTATGTTTTTTGTTTGTTTGTTTGTTTGTTTGTTTTAACAATAGGAATTAGGTCCTTTTATTGCTCTGTGGAGGAGTTTCTCCCATGGTGACAGGGAATGATTGAACCAAATTTGACATGGGGACCTGTGAGAGGCCCCCTAAGGCATTTTCCAATGGAAAAGAGTTACCTTGTCTGTTCCTTGTAGATCTGCATTTACTGGTCCAATGTCTGCTTTTGCAGCACCTTCTGCATATTTCAGAAGGCAGGAGCCTTCTGTTTGGATTATCTCTAGAAAAAAACATTGTTTCTAGGAATGACCTGCCTACAATCCCTTTCTAGATGACCTTGTTTACCACAATTAAAATATCTGAAATTTTGATTTTTCTTCAAGCCTTTGGAAATCACCTCTCCTATCTAAGTATCATCATGGTTATGAGATTCAATGTTGACTGCATCTCAGATCCATTCTTCTATGGGTGCTGATCTTGCCTTTAAAGGCCCAATTACCCTTTTGCATTGTGAATTAGCATTTTCAAAGGTCAAAAATTCAATCAGTATTTGTCTAGCTTTTGGATTTTGTATCATTCTATTTAAAGCTGAGGTCAATCTTTGTAAAAAAAAAAATCAGTGAAGTTTTCTTTTGGGCCCTGTATAACTTTGGTAAATGACTCAGTTCTGTTTCCAACTTCAACTCTGCCCCAAGCACTCAAAGCTGCTGTATTGCATAGAGGCAATGTGTGTTCATCATATATAGACTATCTTTGTATATTAGTGTAATCGCCCTTTCCAAGAAGTTGGTCTTGGGAAATTTCAATACGTCTAGGCCTACTTTGTTGTCCAATGGTCTTAGCCTCATCTTTCTATCAGGTTTTCCACTGTAATTGGGGACCAGGTTCCAATACTGCTGTAACCAAGTTTTCCTAATCTTGTGGGATAATTCTGTTACTAGTTGACCATGGATTTAACATGTGCCTCACAAAAGGTGAATGCATACCATATGAGACTATCTCTTCCTTAAATCTCCTCAAATCTAACATTTCCACAGGAATTCAGTGAGCTTTTCCATAGCCTTGGGGATACCTGCCATTTGGTGGTTGTTCCTAAATGACGACTTTATAAATTAAGGTTGGTGTTTTAATATCCTTGAGATAATCCTCTCTAGTTTCATAATGTAATGGTGAGGTTGGTTCTCATTTAAATTCCTCTGTCTGTGTCTGAATATCTCAACTATCTGTTCTAGTAAGTATTTTCTAAGGCTTGTAACTTATCAGTCAAAATTGCATTTTTTTTTTTTTTTAGTAATTAGTTGTAGGTGCTGTGGATATCGTTCTGTATAAATAAAACACTGATTGGCCAGTGGCCAGGCAGGAAGTATAGGCAGGACAAGCAGAGAAGAGAATTCTGGGAAGCAGAAGGATGAGGAAGGGAGACACTGCCAGCCACTGCCATGACAAGCAGCATGTGAAGATGCTGGTAAGCCACAAGCCATGTAACAAGGTATAGATTTATAGAAATGAATTAATATAAGATATAAGAACAGCTAGCAAGAAGCCTGCCACGGCCATACAGGCTGTAAGCAGTTTAAGTCTCTGTGTGTTTACTTGGTTGGGTCTGAGCTGCTGAGGGACTGGTGGGTTAGAGAGATTTGTCCTGACTGTGTGCCAGGCAGGACCAGAAAAACTCTATCTACATGTAGGGATTGCATATTACCAGTAGTAACATTTTCTAAGACATGTATCTTATGAATAGCAAGTTTTTTTAAGGTTTATAACTTATCCATCAATTTATTGTATTTGGCACTGAGGTCAACCAACTTTTTTAGGGATAAAACAAGAACCAACAAAGTGATAATGATTATAATTGACATTACATAAATCCCACCTAAGTTAATTATCCCCTCATTTAATTTCATTTTCAAACCATCCATTGCAGAATCATATAGAGACCTAAGAGCTTCCATCATAGTATTGTCTCCCATTTTTTTTTTTTTTTTTTTTTTTTTTTTTTTTTTTTGATTTTCGAGACAGGGTTTCTCTGTGTAGTTTTGCGCCTTTCCTGGGACTCACTTGGTAGCCCAGGCTGGCCTCGAACTCACAGAGATCCGCCTGCCTCTGCCTCCCGAGTGCTGGGATTAAAGGCGTGCGCCACCACCGCCCGGCTTGTCTCCCATTTTTAATGTGGGGGAAAAAACCTCTTTTCTTTTCTTTGTTTTTTTTTTTTTTTAAACTAATTTCCTTCTTTAAGATTTCCCAGTTGTCTCATTAAATCTGCTGATGATGACAGTGAAGTGTGAGGGTGGCTGTCTTTGAGTAGCACAGTTGGGTAGAGAACACAGACGGTGCACAACCTGACTGTGAGCTGAGAGTGTGTGGTGATTGCAACAACAATAGAAGCCTGAGCGGCTGTCAAGGCAGCTACCTAGTGTGGCAACAGCCTGAGGAGGGGGGCCAGGGGAAGCCTAAAACCCATGGTGAGAGGGAGACAGCTGTCTGGAAAATGGATGCAGAAGAAGCATGTGTGGCAGGAGCCAACCAGCTATGGGAGGGTAAGTCTGGCAGCATTTGGAGCCAAGGTGCCTCTGGAATTTGGGGTCTGTGGAGTTTGAGTGGCAGCCAGAGACTATTGTAGAGAGACTGAAACAAGAAAATCCCAGACTTGTTCAGAGGGCTTGGAGAAAGAAAAGCAAAAGCCATCTGGCAGTGTGGAGGCTCTAGAAGGTACAGCTCTGGTGCCTGCCAATGACTGCAAAGCTAGGGAAAAGCCGTTATCTTGTGAATTTGTGCCCCAAGTTGGATGCCAAATGATGCCTTATCTAAGTATTCTTTATCACGATAGCAAAACAAACAAACAAACAAAAAAAAAAAATGGGAGTTAAATATCAGGGTAAGTACCTGAAAGATCAGAGAAGCCGGGGAGCAGCCAATAGTGACTTTCTACCACTTCCATCCCTTTCTCCAAAAAGGGCTGAGATCCTCTCCCAGTCCCACTTTACTACTTCCTGTCTCCTATCTGTCTACAGTCCTCCAAATCTCTATGGTTAATTTTTGTCAGCTAGTCGCTAGCTCTGCCCTCTGACTCCAAGCAAACTTTATTTGTCAGAATAGAATCAAAACATCACACAGCAAAAAACAAACAAATAATTGCCTCTCCTCTAGTCACAGCACCTCATGCCACTTAGTGGTTGTTGAACATCAGTCAAGTTAGCTTAATTTTGTTACACACAAAAAAAGAAACATTGCTTCCTTTGATGTAGTTTTTCAGAGGATCTAATGAAATGATAGCTCTAGAGTGCTTAGCATAGCTTCTGAACAAAGTAAGAGCTCCATTTGTCATGATTGACTTGTCTGTGAAGCCATGTTCCTCTTTCTCTCTGTAAAGTGCTTTCAATACTCATGACATGCTAAAATATAGCCGAGAAGATTTGGTCAAGGAACACCAGCTTTAGCATGACCTCGATGATCCCCTGGTGATAGAATGCCTGCTCCAGATTGGCTCATGAAGAACTTGCATTTGCACAGCATCTAGATGGTTCATCAGCATGCCCATGTTTAAGAAGCACTTGGATGAGTACACCTGTCTAAGAAGTATTTACTCTTGAGTCATTTGATACCTTTGCTATTGTAATTACAATACTCAGTAACTGTCATGTGATGGTGCATGAAATATGCAGAGATATTACTGCATTAAATGTGAGATGGCTGTAAAGCTTGGAATAATGCTAAAATCTATAAGGGTTTTTATGCTCTTTTGAGTTTTTCTCATCTGTGAGTTAGCCATTAGACTTCTTTAAGGCAATTTTGGTTGTTCACTAACCACACACTTAGACAGCCAGTTCTTTCTTAAAGGAGAGACAAAGCAATGTTCTCATTTCTGCTGCAGTCTCAATCCTCTTCTACTTCTTTTTAATCGTATAATTATGGCTATATGTATGACAAAAATAATCTGCAAAACTATGGGCACACAGCATAAATAAATCAGCCTTTGAAATCAATGTTTCTTTTATTTTGTTGACTGAAAATGTCTACAAACATGAGAATTTTGAACACTGGGGACAAGAATAATTTATACATTTTAACAGTGGTATTTGGAACCTGACAAATACTCATCTTGTTTTCAGCACACCAATCTCTATAAATTTAGTCATCAACATCTGTCCTTAGAGCTTTGAATTGAATCTTAAATGATCTCTAATTGTTAATTTGCTAACTAATCAATATTCTAAACACAGATTATTTTACTCAGGATATATGTTACATATCTTACCACCAGGAAAGTACCTGAGTGCAGTATAATGCATTTTCTACCATCTCTACTTAGTTTTAAAAGCTAGGAATGATCAATAGAGAAGAATGTCCATTTGAATTATCTATTTATGTCTCAAGCTCTGTCACATAAAAACAACGTGGTATTGCAAAAATTTGAGGTAGAAAGTTTGTGTAGGTCTGACCACTGTCAATGTATTCATAACTAATGCTGTTGGAAAGTTGACAATAAGCGTATCCATCTGATAGGAGAGAAAATGAAATTGATTTGTTGACTTCCCTCAATGAGTCAATAAAGTTAATTATGTAATTAATATGTAGATGTGTTATGTAAACACTTTACCTAATTTAAATTTAAAATTGCTGTTGAATTAGGCATTGTCTAAGTTAGACAGATGAATAGTGTGATGATCAGTTACTAACTGGTGAGGTACATGTGAACTAAGTTATATTCAAATCTGGATGTTGTATTTTTCTTATATCAATTTCTCTCTCAATAATAAGGCTATGTAACTCAAATACACATATGTTTAGAATGTCAAAATAATATTCTTTATCAGACACTACAATGGGTAAAACAATGTTAAGTGTCTGATATCCTACATAGCCAGTGAACACATAAATTAAGATTTATTCTGGAGGTCTCCAAAACTTATAAACCAAGTTTCCCAATATTGTTCTATTTGAGGGGATAAAAATGGAGGTAAAGAGGTGGTTTTTTTTTTTTTTTTTTTTTTTTTTTTTTTTTTTTTTTTTTTTTTTTTTTTTTTTTTTGGACCAGTGCTAAGGACTCTACAGTTCTCCTCTGCTCTTATCAATGGCAGAATGAAGATGATGGCTTCCTTCCAGTTACAATCCAAAGTGGACATGCTTTGGCTTATAGAAGTGGAAAGAAAGAGCACCCTTAGAGAAAACTTGAAATGCCTAAAGAAGCTTAAGAAAAGGCTGATTGTGACCTTCATCAAGAAGCCTGTGACTTTGAGACTAACCCGAGTTACCTTTGCCTGACAGCGGGTGGAAAGAGTTTCCATTAAGCATGGTAGAAACGAATGCTCTCTATGAAACTAATGTTGGCCCATTGAAAGAGACACTGAAGTGAGGAGGCACTGGAGGTGGATCTTGTCAGATACTCCAGGTAAGAAAATGTCAGCGGGTAAGGGAGCTATGCCTTTCTTTGGAAAGGATCCTGTGATGGGGTAGGAATTCCCGGGGAATGACTTCCAAGAACCTCACAGGAAATGGTAGATTCTGCAAACCCAGAGGTAGGGAGGCCAGAGAAGTAACCCAGGCAAGATTCTACTGTCTCTCTTACTCTTTGTCTTCCCAAAGACCAACACTTGAGGGGCAGAGATAACAGTTAGGGTTAGGAGGAGAGAAAGCCAATCAGACCCCACATCCTGTGGCTGCCTTGCTCTCTGCTCGGTCTAGCCCTGAGGGCACTATGGAGAGGAGGGATTTTATGTTGAAATGTGGCATTTATGATTAATATATTTTTGTGAGTATTTAATTCACAAAATGACATCATTCTTGTGAATGAGAGGGAACCATTTCAAATATTACACAACATAGGAGAAAACCCCATTTACAAAGTGAATTTAAAGAAAGTAGTTGGGGGAAATGAAAGTCCTTGTGGTTTCACTCCCGAGGCATGTTTATTCATACAACAGATTTTTTTCTTTTGAATTACATGTTTTTAAGCATGTATAACTCACAGTTTATTTCATATTTTGACCTCCATCTTACTCAAATCTATTTTGGAGGATTACGAGAATGCCAACGGTGATTCTATGTGCTATTCAGTCACTTTATTTATTTATTTATTTATTTATTTATTTATTTATTTATTTATTTATTTATTTATTTATTTGCTTGTTTGTTTGTTTTACATCCCTGCCGAAGTATCCCCCTCATCCTATCCTCTCAGTCCCTCTTCCTCATCCCCTCCTCTTCTGTCTCCATCCAGGAAAGGGCAGGTCTCCTATGAGTATCAATAAACCACACAAGGGATTTATTATTAGTGTCTGTCCAAAGTGTGGGCCAGCTGTTGCTTCTCATAACACTCACCAAAGTGTAGCTGGTGTGACAGTTAGTGATAGAGTGAAAGGTTTGAGTTTGAGATTAGAGACAGGAATGATTATGGTCATCCAATGTCTAGCAATTAGCACAGTGCCTTTCATCTCAGAATATCATGCATTTCAAAAGCATGTGTTGAATTCAGCATATTCTACATCCCCTGTGTTACAAATATGAAAAGTTATATTCAGAGAACTGATGTAGCTGGACAAAGATAAAATGGAGGATATCAAGCCATGACATTCTTTTTATTTTCTACTTTGGTGTATGAAGTTTATAAAAAAAATGTAGATTTAGCCAGATGTAGGAGTTCATGTCTGTAATCCCAGTACTTGGGAGGCTCAGGAAAGAAGATTGCTGTGTGAGATTAGCCTGGGCTACATAATGAGTTCCAGGCCAGCCTGGGCTACAGGAGTGAGACTGTCTCAAAACAAAACACAAAAAATAAGTGTGGTAGACAGTTCACTTCTTGTGGTCTGTGGATCAGAATGTAGTACTCTCATCTCCTTATCCAACACAATGTCTGCCTGCACAGTGCCATGTCTCACCATGATGAAAATGGACTAAACCTCTGAAACTGTAAGCCACCCCAGTTAAATGTTTTCCTGTATAAGAGCTGCCATGGTCATGGTGTCTCTTCACAGCAACAGAAACCCTAAGACAGCCATCTTTATCACATCGCTGTGACTTTTATAATTTCCATAGTAGGAAGAGCAGGAGAGAAAGCCTTTTACTCCTCTGCACTGAATATGACAGGTATTATTTTCCATTCTTAGGCAAGAAATAGCACATTTATCCACAGGGACCAAGAAAATGTCCAATCTGCCCATGACTCAAAGAACTAGATATGATGAATCTAGCAATTTCTACAACAAGTAGAAATTAAAACTCTTAAAAATTGTTCTTTCTAAAGAACTCAGAAATGGCCTTTGTCAATTGTAACAACACACAGAACTACAACTGTAGGCTGGTGGTCATAACAAAATATACTTTTAGAAACTCTTAGTATGCCATATATAAATTTACACCTGGTTATGGGAGTGTTGCCAACAGATACTGTAACCACACTTTAGAGCCATCTGGTAGAGCAATCTGTGGCATTGTTGTGGTGAAAGTCCTGTGCTAAAATACAGTGTCTTGTTCCAAGTGTTTTACCTTATTTTAATGGGATGTTTCCAACTACAAACAGTACCCCTGTTTCTAAATACTGGATTCTTTCTCAGCAGGAAGTGTTTCATGTAATCTAGAGTGGTCTCAAACTTTCTATGTAGCTGCTGATGAACAGGCTGTCCATCTCTCTCTACCTCCCTGAGTGCCAAGAGTACAGAAGTGGACCACCATGCCCATTTTGCACAAAGCTGGAAATCAAACACAGGGCTTCCTGCATGTTGAAGGAACAGCTGAGATTTACTCACAGACCAGATTACACTTCTTTCATAAATTATAAACCCTAAAATGAATGGGTTTGTCTGAAGAATTTCAAAATGTGGCTTTATTCCCCTTTCTATGAAAAAACTTCCATAAAGCAAACTCTTTCTGACATCAGTTCTGAGGAGTAAATACTATCATTTTTCATCACGAACAATGTGAATGTTGTTTACCATTGTAAAGAGACAAGGTAAGAATTTAGGGGCTGATTGCAAATGCAATGTGGATAAAATAAAATGAACTTCTTTTCATGAAGTTTCTATGAATTATAAACACCCCATCAACCCAACAGTATGCTTTGATGATATAAAGATTTGGATAAAGTCAATAGTGAAAATTTATCAAAGCATTTTTGTGATTTTGTGAAAAGTTATTTGTCATTGTCTGGAAAACAATGAATATTTAGCTGTAGATAATATCCTGCTCATACTGCTGATGCAGAGACTTCTTTGCAGGCATGTGCATTTTTATAACCACTTAGTGCACTTGCAGCATCCGAGGACTTTAGGAGAAGTGGAATCCCAGGCCCCAGCCTCCTTACCCCTTCAGCCAGGTCTTGATGATTCCCCAGCCCATTATCATTTGAGAAGCAAGAAGCTGAAGTTTATATTTATATTATTCTCCAGAGTTATTCCAATTCCAAAGACCCAAATAGAGCCCAGGAATCAGAACATTAAATAAATGCATTAGTGATCATGTCATGCCAGCACATACTGAGAGACACCAGAGGGTAAAGAACAGAGGCTACAAGTTAGATTTCGAATTTTGGTCTGCCATTCACTACTAGAGGTTACTTTCAGCGTTTGGTTCATTTCCAGATTTCTAAAAATGTTGATTTTGGGCTATATTTGTGGCCTATCTTCTTGTTGCTTTATGGAGGAGCCGAGTTTTGGAAGGTCTGTTCTGTCATTCTGGGTATGCTTCTATTTCTCCCTCAGTTTTACAACATACTTCCAGGTAACTCACACTCTAGCTTGATTTTTCACTTCATTTTGTACTATGGGTACTATCATTTTCCACTTTTGGTTTCTGTTACTAGTGTTTAGGTTCTCTTGTTGACCCAATTAAGCCATCTGGTGAATTTTGGTTGCTCTTTCAGAGTTCTTATATTTTGATTTCTGCACTCTCTGCCTGACTACGGGTGGATTTCTTTCATCTACATTCTTGGTTTACTTTTATTTTGTTCTTTCCTTTTCAAAAAGAAGTGTTTATTTTGGCTTACAGTTCCTCAGGGATCCAGTCTGTCACAGCAGGGAAGACATGGCAGCAGACAGTGAAGGCCCAGTGGCAGGAGGGAGCAGGAAGCTGCCTGGTTAATTCGCACCTGTGCCCAGAAAGCACAGGTGAAAGCAAAGCAGGGCCAGGCTGGAAGGCCTCAAGGCCTCCCTTCAGTGACCTGCTGCTTTCAGCAAAGCCCTACACCCTAAAAGTTCCACAGCTTTCTCAAACATTGCAGCCAGCTGGGAACCAAATGTGAGCCTATGCAAATGTTTCACATTTGAATCACAATGTTGTTTGCACACTTGCTTTTCATTTAATACTATTTGTTGAAGAAAATCATATAGAAGCACACACATTCATTTATTTAAGAAATACGGGGCATTCTACTGCATGGATACTCTATCATTTTTTTTTAAAATTTAAATATTTTGAGAATTACATACATGAGTACTATATTTACAAAATTTCCCCTGTCCTAACTACTACCTCTCAAATCCATCACCTCTTCTTTAATTATTGTAGTTATTCCCCCTACACACACACACAACTCACACAGTCTGCTGTGTACATTTAGCATTGCTCACATGTATATATGTTTAGGGCTGGTTGTTTGGGATTGGATAATCTATCTGAGGATACACCCTGGAAAAGACTGATTTCCCTTTTCTCCACATCAGTGAGTCCTTTGTACCTTTTCATCTAGGGCTTAGGGTCTTGTGAATTTTTCTGCATCTACATTGGCATATCATCTGGTGTTGTCATTTTGCAGGATTTGTTTAGGTGATCATATCTTGAGATCTCATGCGTGCAGCTTTCCTATAATCTATAGAAGATACTATCTCATAACAGACGCCTTAATGCTCTGGCTCTTACAATCTTTCTGTCCACTCTTCTATGATACTACCTGAGCCTTGTGCAGATGGATTGTGTTTAGATGTACCAACTGGGTTTGACAACCCACAACCCACAGGTTCTCTGTAGTCTGACTATTTGTGAATTTTGTAATCGTTTCCATCTACTACAAAATAAGATTATATGATGAGTGGCAAGATCTACACTTATCTGGGAGAATAAGGATAAATATTTAGAACATGGTTAGGAGTTGTACTGGTTTAGGAAAGTGGCATTTGTAAATTCTTTACTAGACTCCATGAGTTCACCGGCCAATGGATGCTGGCTGAGTTTGCAGTACCAGGCATGGATTCTCTACTATGTGGGCCTTAGTTAGATGGCTGCTGATTATGTGCTACTCTTGTACCTTTGGGGATATCTTGCCATGCTGGTCATTGTTGTAGGTTGTAGGCATCATAGCTGGGCAGGACTACTGATTGTTTTTCTCCCTTAGCCTCATAGCACCTTCTGATACTCTAAGAGTTAGTTCTCAGGCAGACAGCTTCTAGGTCAGTTTCAGCTTGATTCCTTCAAGTCCTTTTTCTGAAGTGTGTGGTGTCTTCAGCAATAGGGTCTTACATGGCAAGTTGTGTGAGGCAACCAATGGCAAAGGCAGCAGCCTGGAAGTCTCTTAAAACATACAAAGAGTAATACATCAAGGCATTTAAAATATATGTTGGTGGAAGCATCATAGAAGCAAGTTACAGGTAGGTGGAATACCCTCAACTACAGACCTCAGATGCTATCTGATAGCATTCTTTGCCCTTTGAATGCTGGAGGATAGGGGTTTGTTAAGTTGATACATTTCAGGACTGGGCATGGTGGTGCACACCTTTGATCATGGCACCTAAAAGGAAGAAGCAGACAGATCTCTCTTAATTTGAGGCAAGTCTGGTTTACACAGTGAGCTTCAAGTCAGTCAAGGCAGTCTCAGAAAACAAACAAAAGTTAATATAGTTCAAAGGTAATAGGTCTGACACATAGGTCGGCAAGGGATGACAATTGGGCCAGAGATAGCCCAAAACAAATTGTAATCAGGCTCTGGAGCTACAACATGCAAAATTCTCCACAGTCACTGAAATTTCAACCAGTAAATTATCCTTTGTAAACAGAGTTTCCTTCCATTTTCACAGCTCCCCCTGTTGACTAAGCATCACATTTTGTGCATGTGGGCAGCGAAGGGGTAAACACACATTACTTATTAAATAGTATAATGTCCCACATGGCTAAGAAGGATCATTCCTAGGACCTGATGTAGAGGAGTCTGAGTAGCAGGCAAGATGGTAGTTTTCATGAGAGAGTATGACTGGTAAAGATATTAATAAAGAAACTCCTGGACATATCTAAACTTCTAGCTATCATGACCTGGTTCTGACTTTTAAAAAAACGTGTCTTCTGTATTTGACATAGCTTTACATTTGACATATGGTGGGGTTATTATATTTAAAATTAAAATAACCAAGAACACCATTTTGCTCAATAAACTGAAAGTAACAGATGAAGGAAATATACATCCTACACAATGAAAAAAAAAATCTCTCATATGGATCATAGTATTCCTTAACCAGACTGATGATCTGTGTTTCTTGTGATATCTACAGCCATTTGCACCTTATGGAACATTTCATTTGAGATTTGCAACACTTGCAATAGTTTATTATCTTTTTCACTCCAGTCTTTCTTCTTGCTGATTTGATTCCATAGCTATTGCCTCATGTGGATAACTCTAATTTTAGGAAAGTTTGATTTTTATAACCCCATATTATCATAATTTTTATCTGTGGATGCTGTATTGAACAGTTTTGCTATATTGGTATTGTACTAGATCTAGTTTGAAAGACAAATGTAAAGTCACATTATAGAAGAAATTAGATAACAATATAGTAGTTTTTAAACTTTTAAAAATTAAGATTTTTTTATGCGCTAAATATCAGTAACAGTGATAAAAACAAGAGGTCAGATATGCTAGACATCAGAATATTATAGTCCTTGCAGGCATAACTAAGTCCTACTTTTTTTAATAGTTAGAAATGGAAATGGGACTATAGAAGGAGTCACTGTGGTGTTGTGACTTGTAAAATAAAGTACTTCCTTTTATTTTAATTAGCAAAATTGAACATTAACTAGTTTCTAAAAAAATCCCAGCTAATTGCACTACAGGACAATTGTAGATTAGACAAAGTAGATTCTAATTTAGGAAACATCAGTACTTATGGTACAAAACATCAGGGATGCTGTTATTAGACATTTATGAAGAGTTAACCCAAAATTTTTGGGTACCTCTAGCTAGAGGAAATGAAATTAAAGTTCAATTGAAAAACTGGATTTCAACAAAAAACAAATCCAAATTATATGGAATAATGGGAAATATGTTTTAAAAATCAAGACAGTGAAAATAGTTGACTTTTTTCAATATGAAAACTAGTTTTGAGTAAGGTAAGTGTTTGTGTTAAACAATCATAATAAAATCATGGTTAATAAAACGTGGTCACTATCTTCCTTTATAACTTTATTAAGCCAAAATTAGCATTATTTTATCCTTTAGAACCAAGTGTAATAGCAAATATTATAAAATGATTTTCAAAAGTCTAATTAAAAAGTATTTAGGAAACATGAAAAGTGAGAGAAATGTTCAGTTGCTTTGGGTACTCACTTGTCAATGGTGTTAAAGACTCAACATTTCTGAAGGCTACACCAGCATATCCTCAGACAAAATTGGCATATGTTTCATGTGGAGCAGTTTAAAATCACCTTAATTTTATAGTCCATGAGTGGTTTAGAAGAATGGAGTCTTTAGCATGGTGTCCTTTTTGCTTTTAATTGATGAAATTATGTTTTTCTTTATTCTCAAGCGGAATAAGAGACCATTTGTTCTAAAGCCAAACATGAAAGAACATGGCCCAGGAACACAGATTTAGGTTACCCTAAATTCTGGAAGATGGAAGCAGTTGGTTTTTATTTTTCCTTTGATATTTTTCTTTCTGTTTTTAAAATGTAGGTACTTACAGCTAATTTCCCTCATGGGACTGATTTTAATGTGTCCCAGAGATTTTGTTTTGTTGTGTTTTAATTTTTGTTTAATTCTGGAATTTTCTTTTTATTTATTTCTTGATTTCTTCTTTGACTCATTCATCACTCTGTACTGTCATTTAATCTCCATGAGTTTGTATAATTACTGCTGATTTTTAAACTTTACTATGTTGTTGTCAGAATAAATGAAGTTATTTTAATGTTTTTGAATTCACTAAGTTTGCTTTGTTTCCAAGTGTGTGGTCTATTTTTAGAGAAATGTCCATTGGCTGCTGAATAGCAAGTGTCTTTTGATGCTCAGGTGGACTACTCTGTAGATAACTGTTACATCAATTTGCTGCATTTTATAATTTAATTTTCAAGCTCCTGTTTATTTTTTAATCCAGATGTGACTTGTCTATTGGAGAAAGTGAGATACTGAAATCACCTACTTAGTTGAAATTAATATATGTATTTAAGTCCAGTAGGTAGTGTACTTTGTAAAATTGTCTCTACCCATAAATGTGCATATATGCTTAGGATTACAGTGTCTACTTGATTAATTGTTTTCTTCATTAAAATGAAGTCTGTCTTTATCTCTTATGATTTATCTTATTTTGAAGTCTATGTTGTCTGATATTAGGTTAGTAACACCTGCTTGCTTCCTGGCTATATTTGTTTGGAATATCCTCTCACTTTGAGGGGGTTCCTATCTTTGAAGGTAAGGTGATTTTATTGTAGACACTAGAAAGATGGATTTGACTTATGACGTGTTCAAGATCTACTTCTCTGCCTAAAGCATTTCTTTATACATTCTAAATGTACAGATTCACCTTTTACAGTTAGATATTCATAGCCCTGAAGTCTTCTGTCTGTGTGGATTAGACATCACATGCCCCATTATGTTGGTCTATTTTTCTAAAACTACTGGCAAATGTTGCCTCTCTGACTTGTGCTGCCCCCTTAATTATACAAGTAGAATATTTGGAATATATATAAAAATTTTAAGATTGATATGAATTATTCCTCAGTATATTTGATAGGATATATCTGTAAAGTCACATCATATAAGACAGAAGTTATTTACTATTCTACACAAGATTTATAATTTCTGTTTATTTTTCTATACATATTTAAAAATTAGTTTTTTAATCTAAATTTTAAGTTTAAAATCTAATTTTGGATGCAAACTTTAATTTTTTTTTAAATATAGTTACCAATGAGTATGCAAATACCACTGGGACCACATTGTTTTGTACTCTTTGTGGTATATTAATTTTTCATCTTCTTATTATATATTCTTAAAATAGTAGTTTTTCTGTTCTTTGATCAATCTCATTAGAGATCTTCTTTCTCAATATTTTTTCCAAAGTTCAAATTGGCATTACTTCTGAACAGTCTGATACTGAAAGCATGTTTATGAATATCTCCTGCTTTAAAATGAGATTCAGGATTGTAGAATAGTACTTTCTCCTATTTTAGTATCATATTAATTTTATTTCATTTTTATGTGTAGAAATATTTTTTCTGCATGAGCATATGTGCCCCACATTCATGCCTAATGTTGTGGAGGTCAGAAGGGGGCTCGGGGCACTTAGAACTGGAGTTAGGAATGGTTGTGAGCCACCACATGGGTGATGAGAACCGAACACAGGTCCTCTGAAAGAGTGACAAGCAGTCTAACACTTGGAGCCATTTCTCCAGCCCTAGGTATCATATTATTTTAATATTTTATTGGTCTTTGTTTTGTTGTTCCCCCGATCAATTTCTCCTTAAAAATTCAAAATCAACAACATGTTTGATTCTTTTGTTTGACTCTGTTGATCAACTTCTTGTTTCTTCTAAATATACCCAATGTTTGAGTTTCTTTCTGTATTTTAAGCATGGCACGAACATTTAAAACTGCAACACTGCATGCATTGAAATAATAATAATGCTTTAAAAATATCACAGCTGGTTCAGATGTTAAGAGCACTCGTTCAATCCTAAGGTCCAGAATTCTGATTCCAGAACTCACTTAACAAGCCAGCCACCCCACTAAGTCCTGTAATTCCAGCTCTGAGGCATCCAATGCCTTCTTTGGGCCTATGTGCCTGCTCCTACACAAGAATGCATATACTCACACAAACACAATAAATAAATAAATAAAATTTAGAAAAAAGGCTGGACCTGTACATTTTTTAAAGACAAAAGGACCTGAGAGATGGCTAACTCTCTGTGTTCTATCCTCAAAACACTCATAAGAGTGAAAAGGAGAACTGACCCAATATTGTTGACATTTTACCTCCATATGTGCGCTGTATTGTGCTTGTATGGATGTGTAAATCATTCTCCTCCCTCACTCTCAAACACACAAACACACACACACACATGCACACCCACAAATTAATAGAATAGGAAAATCTATGTGGTAGTAATACAAATAAGTCACACACACACACACACACACACACACACACACACACAATATTTACTGATATCCTTGGAAATGAGCATTATTCAGAAATACTGTTTCCAACATTTGATTATTTAAACTATAATTTTGTAGTTGATTTTAAGTTCTGTTGTGTAATGGCTAGAAATCTATGGTGTGATTCCAATCGTTTGCAACTTACATCTTTTTCTTAAACATGGGTGTGTTATAACTCTACATATTCAAGAGGAATGCCGTTTTCTATATGTTGAGCATACTGCTTAATATATTTATAATTTCTCAAGATTGACACCTTTTTCCCAGGTATTTTGTAACACTGCTCATATCTGCTTGATATTCTGAGACAGCCATATTAGCACCTTGTCACAGCACTGATTTCATCTATTGTTCCCTTAATACTGCTTGATGTAATTTGAAGTATTAGTTTAGGGCATACATGAGTTTATTGTAGTTATCAATTTTCTATATACTTATTACTTTTGCTAGGATATAATTTACATTTTTATGTGATGTTGTCTGAATTTTTGTGCCCTCTCAGATTCCATGTATTAAGGCAGAATCCCTAATGTCACAATGCCAAGAAGTGGGAAGTGACTGAGTCATGGAAGCACCTACCTCATCAACCAGGTTAGTGTGTTCATGAAAGGAAGCCTGAGAGAGTTCTGTCACTCCTTTCCTCTATGTCAAGAATTGGAAATGCTACCATCTGTGAGGAGCAGACTTTAGAAGACATTGACTTTGCTGAGTATCTTGATGTTGGAAATCAAGTTTCTATAACTATGAGCAATTCATTTTTTTTTTTTTTTACTTTTAGCCTATATAGCCCATAGTATTTTATTATACCTGCTTGAGTGGAATTAACACATTGCCCTTCATGATTTTTTGCCTAATGGTACATGTACTCTGATATTATCTGAAGACAGCCTCTGTCTTAGGGTTTCTATTGCTGTGAAGAGACACCATGACCATGGCAACTCTTACAAAGGAAAATATTCAATTGTGGTGGCTTGCTTACAGTTCAGTGGTTCCGTCCATTATCATCATGAGACATGGTGGTGTGCAGGCAGACATGGTGCTGAAGAGGTATCTGCTACATGTTGATATGTAGGCAACAGGAAGTAAACTGAGACCCACACTGAGTGAAGCTTGAACAAAAGAGACCTCAAAGCCCACCCCCATGGTGACACATTTCCTCCAACAAGGCCACATCTACTTCAACAAGGCCACACCTCCTAATAGTGCCACTTCCTTTGGGATTATAGGAACCAATTGCACGCAAACTACCACACCATCTTTTATTTATTTTTCTGCTACAACCTTCCTCATTTCTGTTTGGTTTTCAGTTTTCTTTTTGTGTTTTCTAGTCTCTTGTTGCCTTTAAAACTTTATTTTGTTTTTGAAATGCAACTTTCTCTCTTGTTAGTTGGTGACCATAACTATCTTCTTATAATTAGTATGGTCTCACGTGACAAAGGACTCATTCATCTATGTACTCATATTCCTTCCTAAATCACTTGCTTTTCTGCCTTTACTTTTCAAGAGAAAGTTTTGTGTGTCTGTCACATTGATCTCTTCTCACTTCAATCTTATTAACATTAAGAAGAGTTTTAGTTTTGTGCAGTTATTTGGGAATATTTGAGTGATTCCTTTTTAGAGTCTTTCACCTTTTGCATTAAAAATTTTGGTGTGCAAAATAATAGATTTCACTGTGACCTTTAAATTACTTCTTAATTTGCCCATATTCACCCCTCCATTACTGACTGTATCTCCTAACTCCCTGTCAGTCTCTCTTCTCTACAACTAGCTTTTTGGTTTTATATATTTAAATCTAAATTCTGCATATGAGGGAAAACATGAGATATTTTTGTTTTCTCTTCTCTACTAACTTCCTTTCCCCTACCTTTTCTTTTAATCAAGTTGTGGGGATTTTAAACCACATTTTAATAATTGTGTATTCAATTCTCTATTTTCACTTTTGTGTTATTTTTGGGACTTCTTTTGCCCAGATACTGAGGCTTCCATCTCTGCCTCTCAGTTCTGATATTCTGCTTTTTTTTTTTTTTTTTTTGGTTTTTCGAGACAGGGTTTCTCTGTGTAGCTTTGCGCCTTTCCTGGAACTCACTTGGTAGCCCAGGCTGGCCTTGAAGATATTCTGCTTTTTAAATATAATTTCTTTCTGTAGAGATTTAAAATTTGATTTTCTATTTCATTAATTCATTTGAAAGTTGTGTCCATGTAATTAACTCAACAGTATTTACTTCTACTCTTGTGCCTAGTATCACTCCAGTGATTGCGTTTCTAGAACCTGTCATCCCACTGGGCTCTTTTATATGATCCCTTGTTTTCCCTCTGTGTTGCAAGCAGTGCCATTTAAGTCCTTCAACATATATTTTATAGCTTTCTGGATTCATCAGTGTTTCTTGATCACTGGCAGAGGGTATACTTTGTTGTCTTCTAGCTATCTTTTGAGCCTTCTAGTGGCCTTGTCCTGAAAGCTCCTTTTTTGGGAAGCTCTAACATCTATGGGGGAATGACTGAAGGCCAGTTTAACTTTTTGAGTTCTGGTAACTTAAGGCAAATAAAGGAGGTGAGTCAAAGGGTGGAGATGCAGTTGCCATGCACGTACACCGGGTCTTCCCTTCCACTGCTATTCTATCAGGACAACTGCAAGATGAACACTTAGGAAACTTGGTGAAGAAAGACATTAGCATGGGGAAAACCATCATGGCTTAAACACCACCAGTTCTTTGGGAGTTGAGAAGAAGAGTCATGAATGTCCTGGATAGCTACTCAGTGAATACTTGTTTGTATGAATTCCTTGCGTCTTCGAGGCTTTTGAACTGCTTTGAGAGTATCCTAAGAACACTGGGAGCAACAATCAGATTTGGTACAAAGGAAAGTTCCCAAGAACTGGAGGGAGTTGAAGTACAAGACACAGTGAGTCTCTGTCTTCTATCCTGCCCTTTACTGAACATGGTTTCTTCCTGTTTTCTTTAGCTGGCCTTCCGCTCCTCAAACACACACTGACTCGTGAAGCTTTGCTTTAATATTTTCTCATCTGTGTTGCTTTTCTCCCACTAGTTGATCTCTTTTATTACTAGTGAGGTAATTATTGAAATGAATGTGCTTTATCAGGTTCTGTAGTTTCTTTGGGTTTGACACCCCAAAGGGTGTCTTCTAACCAGTTTGCCATCTTGGCTAGCCCTTCCATATCATTCCTCAGAATACCTTTATTCATCACTGTGGTAGTTTTTCTTGTTATTTTTAATTCTTATTTTTATTTTTACATTTTTTGGAGGGGGAGGTCATAAGGGTGGGGGATGACATGGAAGAACTAGCAAGTGAGTGTGATTGGGCTGCATGATGTGAACTTCTCAGAGAATCAATAAAAATGTTATGTTGAAAAAAATGGCCCCCATAGGCTCATGTATTTGAATACTTGGTCCCCAATTGGTGGAACTGTTTGGGAAGGATTAGGAAGCATGTTCTTGCTGGAGGAGGTTGTCACTGGGGGTAACATTTGAGGTTTAAAAGCCCATGCTACTCCCAGTTAACTCTCTGCCACCCAATTGTGAGTGGAGATGTGAGCTCTCAGCTACTACTTTGGTGCCATGCCTGCCTTCCTGCTGCCATGCTTTTTGCTGTGATGGTCATGGACTTCAATCCTCTGAGACTGTAAGTCCTAAAGCAACTTTTCATTCTGTGAGTTGCTCATGGTGTCTCTTCACAGCAATAGGAAAGCAACTAAAACAGAAGTTGCTAACAGGGAATAGGCTATTGCTTGTGGCAGGCCTGACCATGCTGTTTTGGGAAGGAGCATGGAAGACTTGGGGACTTTGGATTAGGGAAGAGGTTAAACACTCTAAGCATGGTTTAGTGGGTCATCCTAGTTGGAGCTTGCAAGACAAAAGTGCTGAGAGCAATGAGGCCTATGAAGGCCCATCTCAAGGGGGTTCAGTGGGTAACAATATTAGCAACCAGATCCATTATTCTGATATTCTGGCAAAGAAAGCATCTGCCTTTTGTCATGTCCTAAGAATCTTCCTGAAGCTAATTTTAAAAGCTAGCCCCAAATAAATGCTTTCCTTTATAAGAGTTGACATGGTCATGGCATCTCTTCACAACAATAGAAACCCTAACTAAGACACCAAATATGTGTATAAAAGCCACATTCAAAATGGAGAAGCTGCAACCAAACACTGTGTGAGAACAGAAGAAAACCTAAAATGTATGTGTGCACACTTGTGTGTATTTGTGTGTGTGTGCACTCACATTTGTCCATGCATGCACAACATTTTGGAAATTAGAGGTGTGTACTGGATGCCCTGCTTTATCACTCTCCACCTTATTCCCTTGAGACAGGGTCTCTTACTGAACTTGGAACTCACTATATTCCAGTTAGATTAATTGGTCAGTGAGCTCCATAAATATTGTCCCCACCCCTCTCAAGCCAGTGTTGAGATGACAGACATTTATGGTCATGAATGGCTTTTGACATTGGCGCTAGGGATTCTAACTCACTTCCTCGTATTTATATAAAGTACATGTTTACCCACCAAGGGATCTTCTTAGTCTTAGATGCAAACTTTGAATCTGCAAATGCATTTCATCCAAAGAGTTCTTATATTTGAATAAAATTTACAGACCAGAAATTAAGATAATTTTGGACCCAAGCCATATATGTTGCAAACAATCCCTTCTGTCCTTTCAACCAGTAGGAGATGGTCTTTTGGTGTCCTTTAAAGTTAAAAAATGAAGAAAGAGGACAGCTATACTTAAGAGGCAAGAATGCCAAGTTAAAAATCTTGGTTTAAGGAGTTTTGTCAAATCCTAGCTCAGCCACTATTGTGGACTGAATATGGAATGTTTTATGAGCTCGTAGGTTTTAACTCTTGGTTTCCTGGAATTGTCATGAAAGCTGTAGAATCTTTAGGAGGTGGAGCTTTGCTGGAAGGAGTCAGGCAATGGGGGCATGACTTAAGGTTTTATAATCTGCCCTACATCCTGTATATTTTCTGTTCCAGACTGTAGACACAATGTGACCACCCTCCTCATGGTTCTGCAGTGGTGCCTTCCCTGTCAAGATGGACAGTTGTGGGGTCTTGCCCCACCGGGAACTTAGGTCACCTCTGAAGAGGTGGCCTGGAACCAAAGAAAGGTAAGTGCGCCGCTCACCCATTTCACAGCCTTCCTCTTACCCAGAGTCAATCAGACACAGCGAGGAGTCAAGTCAAGCAAGAACTCATTTATTGTTAGGCAGTAAGCATCTTTTATAGCAAAAAACCTCAGAACCCTAGGAGGGGGTGGAAGGAACCAACCAATCATTTTAAAGGTTACCCTATATTCATTTCCTTGTTTACAAGTTGCCTTTGCACTGACATCGTCTCCTGATCTTTGTATCTTGTCTCAGCTTAAACAACTTGAGCTAACTTCCTCTAGGCACCATTTGTATCTAATCTCTGCTAAACAACTTGGGCTAACTTCCTCTCAGCACCATCTTGTAGTTTATGTCATCTTGTGTGCTTCACAGATTCCCCCTTTTTGTTTTTAAACAAGCCCACCTTATTTTAAGGTTCAAGCTCAGGACACTTCTTTACGAAGTTTACCTGTTTGGCACCCCCCTTTTTTAAGTCAAACCCAACATTTATTGAAAACACAGAAAAGCAGTTAGCAGATCAGCACTACTGTTTCTGAGGGATTTAGTTACGAAGCAAACACAAAAGTTTTAGGGGATTTCTCTAAAAAGTCTCTTTTTACTAATGTCGTGGGCAGGAGAAAAGGTTTTTACTATCTGAAGTACTGACATGAACATCTACAGAGAGAAGAGTTAAGAAACCCGGTAAAGGAACAAAGAGAGGGTTATCCTTCCCTCCCCTTCCCCCCAAAGACAGCTGATAATTTCCCAAAGGAGGCTGTTCCAGTCACATTTAGAAGTTACTAGAATCAATCCATCTTTGAGTCCAGTCCCATGGAGAATTGTCATCCCCACACCTCCGGAGAAGGTGGGTGCTGAGTTGTCCTCATTATACATGGTCACCGGGAAGGACACAGTGACCTTCTCTTCGCTGGCACCAGTGTCCATTATGCACTATTATGCACTCAGTCTCCAGCACATACTTCTCCTGAAGCTCCTGGTCAGGGGCCCAGTGAGTGCTCACCTCCAAGCTGTCTGGGTTGCAACGGAAGGGCAGACTCTCACCTTTCAAGAGCCCAGAGGTCCTGGGATTTGAGGGAGCTGCATGCTGGGAAGGAGTCATTGATGAAGGAGAAGCACATATGGGCACAGCCTGACCAATGACATTTGTCCTCCAGCTGGGTTGTGGACCCCAGGAAGACCTGAAGGAAGATGGTGAGCAAGGGGAAGCCACCATTGTGAATGTTGATCTGTTCCCAGGAACTGTGGGCTCTGATTGAAGTAGAAGCCAGTGTCCTCATGGATGCAGATCTAATCATTCTCATGCAGCCATGTGCAAAAGGTGATAGAGAGAGATGCTGGCCCAGGCGAAAGCTGGGGACTTCTTCAGGGGCATGCTGTAGAGCATGGCAGAGGTGTGCCAGCTGGCTGGTCCACATACAGCATCTATCAGTAAGCATCCCTTGAGAAGTCGATGTCCAGGAGGGCTTCGCCCAGCAGTGGAAGCAGCAAAGACAGCTTTAACCCAGGCCCCAGGGTACCAGAAGTCACTTTCACCATCAGCTGTGCATGCAAGGGCTGCAGTGAAAGAGTGGGTGGGTCTCAGAGGTGGGGTGTGGCCACACTAAAGGCCATCTCCATTTAGTCATCATTGTCCCCAGGCTCCAAGGACATTGAGGAGCTTGCAGTGGGGCTCTGGGAAGTGGTAGCAGTTGCTGGAGGCAGGCGGTAGAGCTCTCCTGGGGCAGGTGTCAGAGGCTGCTGCAGGGAAGAGGGGGGGGGGGCTGAAAGACATGGGGGCAGCGGTGGGTATGGGGATGAGATCTCTGGGGAGAGAAGGCCATCCATGGAGCCCACTGTGTCCTCACAACGGGTGCCAGGCTTAGAGGACTTGGGAGAACTGAAGTCCTTTATGAAAGGGGAGTCCAATCCCCTATGTCCCAGGATCCTCTGGCCAGGTCCATTGCCAGTATTGATCATTGCCCAGGTCACCCTCTGAGGTTGGTGTGGGTCCCTCTGAGGCGCAGGTGGAGCCAGGAAGAGCAGGACGACCATCAGCTGGAGTCAGGATAGCACACACTTGCAGTTAGCGCAGTCAGGATCACTCTCATCGGGAGGGTTCAGCTTCTGCAGTTTGTGCTGCCGAATCTCACGGACAAGTGTGAAGAAGGCCTCCTCCACACCCTGCCGGGTCTTGGCTGATGTTTCAATGTAGGGGATGCCATAGCTGTGGGCAAGGTCTTGGGCCTGCTGAGACTCAATAGCACGAGCAGCCAGGTCACACTTGTTCCCCACCAGCACCATTGGCACATCATCTGAGTCCTTTATTCGCTTGATCTGCTCTCTGTACTGATGGATGTCTTCAAAGGACTTGGTGTTGTTGATGGCAAACACACAGAGGAAACCCTCCCCTGTCTGCATGCATTGGTCCCGCAGAGTAGCACATTCCTCCCAACCTGCTGTGTCTAAGATGTCCAGCAGACATGCCTCCCCATCAATGACCACCTGTTTCCGATAGAAGTCCTCTATGGTGGGAACATACTCATCCACAAAATAGTTCTGGATCAGCTGGGTGGTCAGGGCACTCTTTCCCACGCCTCCAGTACCCACAACCACAAGCCTGTATTCTGTCATCGATTCTATAGGGACTGTCACTCCAGGAGCTCCTACCCCACAAGGGGCACGAAGGAGTGGCTGGGGAGCAGAAGGCCCTGATGCAGGTGTCCTTGTAGCCCCGAGGCCAGAGCGTGATGGCTGTGGGGTGCAGAGCAACTGATTGTGGGCTCTATTTCCCCCTTTTGTTCTATTGAAACAAAAATACATTTAAGTTTAACATCTATCTGTCAGAGGATATTTGGCTCTAGGCCTCTGGGGTTAACTCTCTGCATTTATAAAGGGGGTACCTTTAGGAAGGGCTGACATGCCTTCCAGGCATGGACTATCTTTTAAGGTCAATATCCTAAATCATGATGCCAGCTCATCAGCTCGGTGGTTTCCCTCGGACAGAAATCCTGGGAGCCCAGAATGCCCTCTCATATGCTGCCCCCAGGGTTGCAAGGCTGAGGGCCAGAATCCCTTGGGGTGCAGGGCTCGGGCGCAGAGACTTACTTTTGCTTTAACCTCTACTGTATATATCTCTGCGCATCTCTCATGCTCCTCACCTAATTTGGCCCAATTATTTTTTTCTTTACTCTCAGAACCTTCCCTGTCCTTTTTGGCCCCCTGGGCCCCCCTGTTTTTAGTTTTTCCTTTTCTAACCCTTGGGGAGAATCATTCTCCCTCTCTGACTCCTGAGAAGGGGTGGCAGAGAATCCAGGTGAAAAGCCACCTTAAGAGCTGTGATAGTAGGGTAGAAGCCCAGGGGTGGCACTATGGTGCCTGTCCTGGACCTTGCTCTGTAGGCCAGGCTGGCCTCGAACTCACAGAGATTTGCCTGGCTCTGCCTCCCAACTGCTGGGATTAAAGGCATGCACTCCCACCACCCAGCGAACCCTCTAGACTTAAGCATATAATACAGAGCCTTGGGGGCTGGCTTATCACTTGAAGAAGTTGCATTACCCATATTGAGGGGTTCACTTACCTTTGAAGACCACCTGGCCTCTGCCGATCATACTTTTAAGTCTTTTATAAAAGGCCAGGCATGGGGTCTTGACCTCCCAGGAACTTAGGTCATCTCTGAAGAAGTGGCCTGGAACCAAGGAAAGGTAAGTGTGCTGCTCTCCCGTTCCTCAGCCTTCCTCTTACCGGAGAAAATCAGATGAAGCGGACAAAGCAAGAACTCATTTATTGTTAGGCAGTAAGCCTCTTTTATAGCAAAAACCTCAGAACCCTAGGAGTGGGTGGAAGGAACCAACCAATCATTTTAAAGGTTACCCTATACTCATTTCCTTGTTTACAAGTTGTTTTTGCACTGACATCATCTCCTGATCTTTGTATCTTGTCTCAGCTTAAACAACCTGAGATAACTTCCTCTAAGCACCATCTTTGGAGCTCATGTACGCTCCACAGACAATATCCCTTTTTTAAAAATAGAAATTATAACATTTTCAATGTATTCTTTGAGATTCTCCTATTTAGATCATATCCACACCCTCCCCGTCCAACTCCTCCAGTCTCCAAACACACAACTCTCCCAACTTTGTGTCCTTTTTTAAATCATTAAATCCAATGACTGTATTCATTATTAAACTATTAGCCAGAGTGATCCTTCCTCCCTAAGGTTGCTCTTATCAGGCATTTGATTACAGTATCAAGGAAAGTAACTAGTAAAACCACTAACTGTGATGTGTGGACAAGTTCTTCAACTTTCCTTTAAGCAGTGTTCTCATCAATAAAATGGGAATAAAGAGTGGACCAGTTGTTATAAAATGTAGAAGAGCTAGTGGTTATTGGTCTGTTTTATAAAGTTCAATGTTTCCTTGAATTATGCTTATCTTCTCTGTGTCTACATACATTATCTCTTTAAGACCTAGCTGTCCATGATAGTACACAGAGGTCACAGTGTTTTGGCACAGGGATAAGTCATGTCTAGCAAAATTCTTGCTGCATTCACATAGACTAACTACCCCCTTGGCTCCATAAGTATTTTTGGACTTTGTAGCTGAGTCTGTGCCTAGGAGTGTGGCACACATGTGAGAGGTCTGTGTATTAGCTTTGGTTAGCCTGACTGGCAGGATTGAATTGAAACATAGTGGTCTATTTGTGACTTTTTTTTTTTTAAATAAAAGACATTTCAACTAGCTTTATTGAATTTCTATTGAACACGTAACTAACAGTCTGAGATTTGGAGGCAAATTTTCCTAATTAAAAGATAATAGATCATTTCAGCAATGGAGACTGCAGTGACATTAGGTGGCATCACTGGTCAATAGGGAAAAAAGGATGGCTCAGTTTGAGTTTCAGTGGAAGGGTTTCTGGGAAAGGTAGATAGAATGTATTGAATTTCTTTAAGTGGAAAATAGGCATTGATCAGGACCACAAGGGACTGGCTGGCCAACATTTAAAATAAAATCTGAAATCCTCAAAGACATTGTTAATCTAAGTGAAGGAAGATATAACATTAGAAAGGTTTTCAGATAAAACTTTGCTATAGTTTCAACGGTGCTTTTATTCAACACTTCATGTGATTATTTGGAGATATTGAAAGGAAATTAACTCCATATTGCAAACAAAAAATATTTTTAAAGTTCTTAGCTTAAAAATGTGGGGTTGGAGAAATGGTCAGTGGTTAAGAGCACTGGCTGCTCTTCCAGAGTTACCGAGTTCAATTCCCAGCATCCACATGGACGTTCACGTTCACAATCTAATGCCCTCTTCTGGTCTGCCAGCATACATGCTGATAAAACATCTCTATACACTAGTAAATAAATAAATAAATAAATTTCAAAATCTTTAAAAAAAGAAAATGCTTCCTAACTTACAATCTGATGCCCTCTTCTGGTCTGCCAGCATACATGCATATAAATCACCTCTATACATTAGTAAATAAATAAATAAATAAATAAATAAATAAATAAATAAACAAGCAAACAAACAAATAAATAAATTTCAGAATTTAAAAAAAGAAAATGCTTCCTAACTCCCTTTGCCATTACAATAACATTATTATTTTTCTTTATGTTTCCATGTCATTTTCCCATGCTCCACACTTGTTATCAATCTATTACATCAATTTTACCTAAACCTGAGGTAGGAGTATGACTACTGGTTTTTTCTTTCAATAGAACAAATCCAGTTTTTCTTTATTTACTTGATTAGTTTTCAAATGTGGTATTTGATCTCTACTTTTTATGAACCACCTCATTAAACCCTAAGGTGTTAAGTCACATGACAAGTAGTGAGCCATAGTATACTTACGGAAGGACTGAAGTTTTTCCATGTTATCTAGGGAATGAGTCCTAGATAAAACATGGTGCAGATGTTGTTCTGAGAACATTTCTGGTGCTTGGAACTCTTTGATGCTACTTGGAAGGAGACCTCACATTTGGCCACCACCATTTCCAACAATACATACCATTTTATTTTCCCACCCTCAGAATATCAGTGGTTAAGTTTTCACCCAGAAGGTTTTGATTTGTACCCATGACACAGAAAATAAGCAGTCATCACTATTAATAAATGTTAGACTTATGGTTCGATGGGACATATATGAAACATCTGTACCAATGAGTAATGAATGAGGTGTTGCTTCATGGTGATAAACATTTTATCATATCTTTTCTAATGCCTCACTTCCCTTGGGATTATAGTATCCAGTTGTACACAAAGGCCCATTTTGAGCAATTTTATATTAGAAAATCTAAAGAGATGGGCAGCTACCTCTGCATAAGTCACCCTCTTGAAGAATTACATTGATGGTGTGGGAAATTATTTTTTGTTCTTCAAAATCTCAAGGGTGTAACAGTCTGTTATTTCTGCTCTCTGGAACATACAGGGAAAGATGCATCTCTGTGTATCCCTTCTCAAAAAATTATCAGGTATCAGGAGGCAGCAATTTAGGGTGTTACATCTACAAATCACTCTTGTTCCCCTTTATTAGTTTAGTAGTTCTCATTTAATCCTCAGGTTTTCTATTTCATGCTTTCTGGATCTGAAAAATCTTTCTAATAGTGGCCTTTATGCACCCTAGTGATATTTAATTGGTTACCTTTTATTAAGTCTTAGTCTCTCTTCCAAATTATATTAGAAACTTGTAATTATAACAATTCTAATGACCTGAGGTGATGCTGGACAGATCAAGCCTGGTTCTAGAATAATGAAAACTAAAACACAACAAAATGATTGTGTAATTCCCTGTCCTGGATTTCTTTGCTATAATCCCCATATGTATCTAATAGCAGACTGACAGTTATGGATGATTTCATATTACCAAGAGTATGAGGGCTGTGTCACTAGGTTAGATTGAAAAGTGGTTATATCAATAAAGATAAGGATTGTGTGATACATGTCAATCATTTCACCTATGCTTTCAGATCTTTCTCCCTCCCACATGACTGACAAGGTGGGCTGTTGGCAGTTTATGGCCGACATGAAGAAAGCATGGAATGAGCAGAGACAAGATGAATGAATGAAAGATGAAAATATATTTCTCTAGAAAAGTAAGCAAACACACATCCTGGCCTTTTTAATATGCTCTATATTAATTTATACATGTACATAGCAGAAGCGTTTCACACAATTTAGGTATTACATGCAATGCTATGATAAGCTAGTTTGATTTCATCAGCTCCTACTACATCAGCACAATAACATCTCAAATATTATCACATTTGTACTAGAGCTGCCTGAAATACACTGTTTTTGATGTTTGTAAACAAATAGGAACATCACTATGTAACACTGTGATTGGAACAAAACACCTTCGTTTTAATTCTTCCCTTACATTTTGTAAAGGAGACATACTTTCAGTATCCAAAGTCCATGGTCACTTGGAAAATACAGTTTTCTGTGGGTGCACTAAATATGTAACCAGAACCAGTTATTTTTTGCCTTTATACAACTAAATCCCTTCTGAAAGGCAGTGATATGTCATAGATGGGCCCCGATTTGGAGGATTTCCATGAAACTCCTCATTTAGCATATAAATTAAATAATGATAACTCTGCTGTTACAGATTCAGAAATCAGTAATGATATTGGTTTATTCATGGATCTTTGAAGATCTTATACTGGGGAGTAAAGAGAGATGTGGAAATATAAATACTGGGTTTTGATGAGAAGCTCGTTTGTATTTTAAGATGAATTAATATATGGTTAAACGAAGTCTCTGTGTTGTATTTTTTCCCCTCTTTTGCTAATAGCAGCAAACAAGAGGTCAACTAGAAACTGATTTGTAATTAGCCGCACTGAGTCTTCCTGGCAAACACAGAGACCTTGTTAAGCTTTGAAGCTGGGTGGTAGGAAGTTAATGGACTTGTATGGAGTCTTTTAATTACCAGCCGTAAACAAATCTATCTCTCACTGCTAGATAGCACCCGAGGGCAAGAGGTAATCTGCTTTAGAAACCTTGGAGTGATTTGCTTTATAAATCTTGTGGTTTAGGAAAGTGGAAAACTCTTTAAAGAGTGTTCTCTTTCACAGAGAATTACATTTTTGGCAGTGTTGTGAAAAATTTGGTGATAGATTCTTGTTGACCTCCCAATTTATAAATGTCAGTGACTAAAGCACATTCAACATTAAGATCAATTCCTTACAGCATTTGGGTCTTCCTGGTGGACAGGATTATCCAAAAGCAATCTGAGTATGGTACTGTTCCAGCAAATTTACTGTAAATGTTTTCCTGCCCAATGCCCAGATTGACTCCTATAATCTTATCTGTTTGTATGTTTAAAAGCCACACCATCTTCCAGAGGTCATATTATTTGTGCAGTTTAATTGTATGGATGGTAAAATATGTAATAGGGAATTGGTTGAAATAAAAAAATTAAAAGTCAGATCCATAGCCAAATACAGAAATAGTCCAATTCAAAGTCGAGTGCTAAAATCAAAAATATTGAGTGATTTTGATTTCTCAAAGGTACAAATGGCTCAATATTAACAAGGAGCACCCTGTATCTGAACTAGGACAATTTAGTGGCATTTTTTGGATACCTTGCCTTCTTTCTATGACACTGTCATCGCAATCCTAGATGAATGATGGAGTTCACAAGTTGCAGTGGGGGACTCTATTCCTAGACTGTCTCCCAAAGCAATAGTACCAAGAATAACTTTCTTCAAAATCACTATGGACAAATTCACTTAATAATTCTTCACGAATGAATGCTGAGCTCCTGGGAGGGTGGGGATCACTTGAAATACATGGTCTATCTTTCCCCCGGGAAATGAAGGCTCAGCGGTTCACAATGCGTGGGGTAGCTTCACGTTCAAGCAGATGTGTCTTCCGGGACGGCGGATGGATCTGATGGTTCTTGCTGGATGACGTTCATGGGGATCATTTCGGTACTCTCTTCACCTTGATTGTTGTTGATGGGAGGATTCCTTGGTTCCTGATGGCAGATGTAAATGGGGAGATCACCTTGCTCGACAAACGCCGCTGGGCGAGGAGCCGCAACTACGCGGTTGCGGTTGCGGTTGGTAGTACGGCGGCGGCGGCGCCTCCCCCAGCGCTGTCTCCACTGGATCTTGAGCTTGGCCCACTGGCGCTTCAGGGCAACTTGCACCTTGAAGAGCAAAGGGAGACTGGTGTCAATAACTGTCAGCTTATATACTTGACTCCTGGGGCTTATCATAGGCTAGAAGAAGCTAAATTGTAGATCTGCTCTAAGAACTGAGTTTATACCGTGCTTATGAAATATACCACCCTGGAATAACAATATGCCAATCGAAGAAGTGAGTTACTTGTCTGGGTAACAACGGGCAAGCTATTTGCCAGTTTTGAGCAAAGCTTTCTGTCTTGGCTCTCACAGCCTGTGAAGGAAGGTTGATTTGTTTCATAATGTAGCAGACATGTCTCATTAGAGGGAAGGAGTTAGGAAAATTTTTACTTGCTGCCATTCATGCTAAGACATGATTTTATCCAAATCTGAACTCATGGATCATGAAAATATATCCATAAACGGCAACATAGTCCTAAATTTTATGATAATGGACCCATGTTGTGGATTTACCCTTACCAAACGAGGCTCCAAGTGAGGTGTTGCAGATAAAAATCTGACTAAGGCAGCCAAAACCTTTTAAGAATGAGACTTCAGTCTCTTTCAGTAGAAAAACAGTCAGAATAATTTGGCAATCTGATCATTTGAAATAGTGAACTTTTCAAACAAACTACGGATATATGTTTTTTGGGTGTAGCATTTTAGATTCAATTATATATTAAACAGATAAAGAAGCAAGATCTTGAAGTGCTAAGGGCTGCAGTGAGCCATGCAGCTGCATTTTGCCTTGATAAAAGTCATACAGGGACAAGGGATGGTGTAAACCATTTAGTTACCACTTACTGACTGATTGCCATAGGCCACATTATAATCACTTGATTTGCATTAATTTATTTAATCCTCACAACAGTCTTCTTGTAAGGACACTACTGTTGTGTTCACTTACAGACGGGAGGTCTGAGACTACAGCATGTATGCACAGTCAGGGAGCTGCAGTGTGGCAGAACTTGAGTTCCATGTGAAGCCTGCCTTTATTTGGATTATAGATAAGCCCTTTGATGTCAGGGTTATAGTCTAGAAACCATCGATGTACTCTTGAGAAACTAGGAAAGGCTCCAGTTCGGTGTCTTTGGAGATGCAGTGTTTGTAGATAAAGGAAACCAATAGTTTCCATGGATTCAGCATCTCTTAAAACCGAAGTTGTCCTTACAGTTAAACCTTACTTAGAATTGCAGAGGTATACATTTCCGATAGTTACAAATAGTGTTAGTTGGTATAGGTGCCCCACAGAAAACTCACCTTGCTTTTGCCTCACCTGTCTTTTTACAATCTCCACCCGAGTATCCACATATACTGAATACCCAGTCCAACATGAGGCTAACGGGTGTGAAGTCAATTTTAATATTTAAAATTATTATTACAGGAAGTTAGCAACCTTCTCTAATTGCATCCCAAATTTATGAGCCATCCTTTTGTGTGGTGATGGCAATCTGCTTCCATTTATAAAGTATATATTTAGAAACAGGCCCTCAGCAGCATGCAAAAGATACTGCAATGGTTATAGTCTAAGAAGGGTGATTATCTCTGACAGTAGGAGGTGGATACAATACATGGACTAGATGCTGCTTTGATGAATAAGGGCATTAAATCTGTGACCTTGAGAACAAAACAAAACAAACCAACCCAGAGACTTTTTTTTTGCTTCTGGAAAGCAGAAGAAATGTTCAGAGAGGTCAAGGGGTAAGTATAACACACAACATTCTGGATTATATAGGTTTATTGCTCATTTTGAAAAAGCAAGAAACACAAATAACTTTAATTTCCCCCTTGATTTTTATCAATATATTTATTGTTGAATTTGAAGTATGAAAGCTTGGTCTGATGGTCTAAAGATACAGTTGTTCTCGCTGGCTCTATTGTATAGTATGAAGTCATGGAAGGCTGGTGTATTTAGGTCTTGGTTCCCATACTTGTGGAGACAAACATGATACTAATATCTTCTTGGTTAGGTTTGAATGCTTTGGGGTGTATCTCTTTTCCCGTTAAGCTTATCATAGGCACCTGTAGTTATGTACTGATGCATGTAAGGTGGGGCTTTCCTCCCATAATGGGAAGAGTTAAGTCCTCCTCTCCATTTGTCACTCTGCCACCCCAGTCTAACATACCTGCTGCTCTTAGTCTATCCACGGACCCTCTACATAAGGCTTTATTTTCATGATGGCAATCACTGACAGCAACATGTTGATAATTAATCAGAGTTAAAATTCCAACTTGCATCATTGCATTGCTCACCTATTAGTCCCTTGGATCTTTGCTGAAACTCAATACCCAGCCAGGCAAAGACTCATGACGTACCTATCTCGCACGTAGCTGGAAATAACTTCCTATGAGTGTGAGTGCCTTGCTTGAGTTCAATGACAGAATGGGAAATAGATGCAGAATGTCCAGCTGAGAGCCAGATGCCTGATATCCATGGGGCTGTGATAATACGTTTGGCATAGCATACCATTTTCGTATTATTAGAAATGTCATGCCTCTAGCTACATGATCTTAATGAAAACAGAAATGTTTCAAAAAACAGAGAAAACATATGCAATAAACTCCAGATATTTCAACTGTTAAGAATACCCCTTGGGTTCACTTTCTGTGTTTGAGACTCCCAGTGACATTGTAGTTATGACACAATAAATATTGTAGCATTTTTACAAATTCATGCAAACCTCTGGTGCTTTACAAGGTTTAGCCATTCTGAGTCTTATTTTTCTATTAGCCCTATTTTGACATTGTTTTATATGAAAGAGTTTATTTTGTGTACTAAAAACACACTCAAAATGCAAGAGTCTACATTTGCAGAGTGTTCTCACTGGTGCAGTATTCTACATGGGATGATAATAAGCCCTCTTCATTTTGTAGCTTTTACTGTTAAAGAATAAAAGGAGGGCTAGAAATTACTCTGTCAGCTAACAACCAAAGGATATCTCCTTTTTATCCCAGGCTAGTTTTACCTTAGCAATCATGAGTACACACATGCATTTTGTTGAATGGAGGAATACGTTTTTGGATGAAAGAATAAGATGTACCAGTTGGAAAGGAAATAATAAAATTCTTTCTAAGTTGGATTTGGAGATGGGCATCAGGTAACAAAGCAGGCAAGTATTTTAGATACTCACTGAATACTATCTAAAGAAATAATAAAGCAGGTATAAGGTATCAATTGTTAAAGATTAGAAAATGTTCCTCAATACTAACAGGATAATATATGGTCCTATCTTAACAAACTATTGAATAGAATTATTTTTAGTAGGAATTAATTTACAATGATAAGAATACCTGTGCATTAAAATCATGTGGTCTTGAGAAAGCAGAGTATATTTTCTAGGGAAGGATTGCATATATAGATAATGTATTGCAATTTAGTTGATTTAATTGAGAGTCAGAAAGTTTGGACTATGGTTCTGGCTGTCACAGCTGTATTTGTGACACTGGGTGAGTGACACCATTTTCCTGGAGCTTACTTAGACTTATCACCTAAAACTTGAGGGAAACTTTCAAGTTGTATTCCTTGAGATCATGGAGGTTCACTGGAAGAACCGCTAGGGCTATAGCAGCTCTCCTTTCACATTTTATAATTAAGCTCTCAGGAAAGCTTTTGTTAGAGGACAATGGACTCTGGTTGAAACTACCTGAGTAGCCTGGTTGTGTAAGTTTCTGCAGAACACTGAACCAGATATTCAGATTATTTATGTAAGTCTTTACTCTATGACAGCAATCACTGTCATTTTTGAGAATCCTCTTTTAGTCTTAACTTCAGGGTAATTTTTCAAAATATTTGAATACATGGTCTTACAGTGGCATAATCAACTAGAAAATAGGCAGAACACTGACTGTTGTGGCCTGGGTGTGGGTTTCGAAAAAGAATATGTATATGACTTCTTATTCTGTGGGAACCCAAAATAGTTTTTGCTAATTCTGCTGAGCATGCTGACCTGCTCACTATGCAACCCAAGGAAGTATGAACTTAGCATGCTCTTTGGGTCCTATGTGTAATTGCACCACGAATTCATAGGTGAGACTCAGCCTGAGGTAGCGTGCGTGCACCCCCCCCCAAAAAAAAAACCCACTGTCCCATTACTCACAAACCCCTATGAGATCATGCAGAAATGAGATCTGAAGAAATTGCATTGTTGTCCTTCCAAACTGCAAAATGTTGGCATTATATAAATTAGTGATAGTATTACGTGAAATGCATGCTTACCTCATGGTTGCAGAAGCAGTAGATAGTCGCAACAAAGAATCCCTAAAAAGAAAAGAAAAAAATACATTTGAAGTTACTTATGTTTGCATGATGTCATTTCATAAAATCAACACACATAGTCTAGGGAGGAATATTCCACTATTTCAACAGCATGTCATTGTTTGATAAAACAGAAATTCAGGAAAAAGAATGACCTACTTCTCTTCAGTGCTATGCCACAAAAATATTTCCATTAGAAGTCTATTTTCTGCTCAGTGGTAGAGCATTTACCTACCACATAGGAAACCAGGGACAAATCTTCAGCACCAAAAGTTTCAAAATCATTCTATCAGTAGAGAAATATGTTTCTTGTAAAGATTCAGCAACTAGAAGGGTTCTAGTGAATTTGCTTATGTATTGCTCCATTTAACATGGAGATTTTTGGTGAACATGCTGGCTATGGTAGATTTGGAAAGTCTTTGTACTTTATAAAGTTAGAGGCTGTGATCATCAGAGAAATCTTTTGAAAGTGAGTATGAAGCTGTGGGCTGTGAATTAGTGCAGGAATATCCAAAGTATGTCTTTCAGAAACCCAAACTCAGTTGCCTTTGGAGCTTTGCCTAATCTTTGTATGATGCCTTGTGCTGATTTTTTCACTATGATCCCAATACCTTAGGTTATTAGAGAAACACACGGGATCTATTTTTATCCTAATTGACTTTGGCCTTCTCCTCACATTAGGTCTTGACAGTTGGAAAAAAATGCAGTAGATTTGAAATTTATAATTGAGAAGGAAAAATTCTGGTCTAGGATCCTGTGTTAGAACCTCTCTCTGAGAACCTCTTTATGCCCAGATAGACTCTCACAATACCTAGAAGTTGCCTTTATTAGAGTTTTTGACCTGGGCCAAAGCTCTGGTGTGAATGGAAGAAAGGAATCCATTCTTTTCTCTAGTGTGGTTAACTATGCAGCCCACTCGGGTAACTCTGTGCTCTCCTACATGAGAAACCTGAGAAAGCCAGGGACAGTGTCCCCATACAGCCCCCAAACTCTCATGGATAGATTCTGACAATGAAAGGTCAAAGGAGCAGGAGGCATGGGCAGCTCTGTATAAATGCATTCCTCTCATCACTCCAGAGAAAGAAATGCTCAGCACCTACTTGTTATGCAATCAGTTGCCTGAGTGGGACCAGTAAAAGGCCCTGAGTAGCAATAAAGTGGAAACAAACTCCGTATACAACCTCACTTCCTTCAAAAGTTCTGGTTGGGCCTGCTGAGTTGAAGGCTGTGAGTTTTAAGATCATAAACTTAGAAAGAAGATTATGGGCTTTAATCAGATGGACTTACCAGGAGAACAAGACACCAAGTAAACCTGTAGTTGCTTTTCTTACCTGGAAATGAATCAGAGTGTGCATGACATAATCATAGATCATCCCAAACACCTTGTGGGAAGGCCTCCAGGGAAACACAACAAACTGGGCGCCCAGCAGGGGCACAAGGACCATGGTAGCCTTCACAGCCTTCAGGTACATGTAGGTTTCTGGCTCATGAGTTTGCCTCATCTTGTTCACAAGCACTCGGATGATGTTGAGCAGAAAGAAGAAATTGACCTGCAAGATTCATATGAGCAAATAATCCGTTACTGTCGTGTGAAATATGCTACATGTCAGATCAATGAGTAGAGAACTTTTCAAATACAAGAAGTTGGCATCTTTGAACCACAGACTTTCTGGCTCTGAAGCTTAGTTTTGAAAATAAAGCCTTAAGATAAATTAATTGTAAGTGCTTAGAGTGAGTTTTTAAAACCCGGGATAGAAATGGCCATTGTGCAAAACATGTAAGAGAAGAACAAGACTTTTGATGGCAGTTGAATTCTATGGACCTGGGTCCTCAACTGAATAAGAGGAACAAAAGGAGATGAGCACCAGCACTCAGCCTTCTCTGTCTGTTGTCTGTAGACAAGACGATGCGACATTGCCTCATACTCTGTCGTGCATTCTCTGTCATGATAGTCTGTCTCCCCTCAAACTAGGAGCCAAATAATCTCTTTCTTAAGTTGCTTTTGTCATAGTAAACAAGGGAAGTTGCTAATACAACTGGAGAGACTGAGAAGCAGCCTGGATGGCAATCCAAGTTGCTCACTTACTAACGGATGCCTCCTTAGTGGAAGAACAGAATGTGGGCATGAGTATTGGAATCTGTTGTTACTTTTCTTACTATGAGAAAAAGAAAACATTGTCTTAGAGATTAAAATGCTATATTGCCTCTCTCCTATGTATGCAAATGAGCTTCTCCACATATAAAGAAATAGACACTTTTTGAAGAATATAATTGGTTCCTATGTGATAGAATGCCATTAAATGAGCTTTATTTTGTAGTTTACAGTACATGTGCCACATAGAAATATATTCACAAAGCTGAGCAATGACACCAATACCAATATATTAAAAAATCAATTCTTACCACCAGAGCCATCATGATAGGTCCATGGATGATGTAAAGCAAGTTGGTATTCACACTCAGCCAGCAGCTGCAAAAAGTGAGGGTATACATCATTACAAATATGCTTTCACTTTGGAATACATTAGCTTAAAAGTCAATGTGATACTTACTTGTCATTGTAGTAGATAACACGAGTAACGGCATGGATAATGGTTGGCACAATTGGGAACCCTAAAATTGGGAAAAGTACAAATCAAACTTGGATCCCATGCCATGGCTTAACCGCAATTGCATGGATACTGGTAGCAATTTTGTAAAGATGGTGGCAGATTGAGAGTGCCTATCAAGACATTCCCCTGATATGTTGGTATACAAATTATTTCATCAAGCCAGACTTGGGGAGTTTGGCTAAGAGCATCCAGACAATTAAAAGCCTTTTGCCAACTCCCAGCTGTAGTCAGTATCTTGCAACTTGCATTGTGACCCTTCCTAACATTGTTACATTTTTGAAGATGCTTTTGCTGATACTGTGAACTGGGACAAGAAAGTCTTTCATTGTGTGAATTAGACTCTCATGTAGTAAGATTCTGGATCACCTTTAAGGGATGTGACTTGGGTCAATTATTTGCTGTGAAAGCCTTCTTTGATATTCCTATGATTTCTTTTGGGTATTTCGTTTTCCTGTTTACTTCATGTACATTGATCCTTTTAAGACAAGTATTTTGGAGAAATCAGTGTATTCCTGTCCTTCTAAGTTCTGGCTGTGGCTTATAGAGGAAATGGAGTATCCTCTTCCTTGACTAAATTGAAGTACTAGTAAAGATAAACAAAACTCCTTTGAGTTTATCTTCAGAAAAATTCAGATGCTATCTATTCAGACAGTCAAATTACATGTTTTTAAAATAATTTTTCTTTCCAAGAATGTATTCTGAAGTTGTAATTTTCCTTTTAAAAAGATTGTCTTTTTACTCAGATGTACCTAGTACATGATAATACCGTTGATTTGATTGAAGCATCTGTAGAAAGAGGTTTGTTGTTATAGTCAGGTTAGGAAATACGTCTCAGGAAAGGATTAAGCTGGTATATTTTAAATTTCAGTGAGTGAGATGAAAAAAGAGAAGGTCTCAAACTATTAGGTTTTCACATAAAATCATGTTGGTTTTTAAATGCATAAATGAAATAATTCAATAATACCATTGATTACATATTGGGCTTGAAATAATTTTAACTTGAACTACTTACACAACATATGATTGTGCTATTCACAGCAGCTCTAACAGATTATTTCCTCATTTGAATTCAAAGACTCATGTATTCTCTGGATTTATTCTGAAGAACACATTTTAGGATAAGACAATAACAACAACAACAAAAATAGGTATTTAGGAACCTGAGTCTACCTCTCTACTTCACTTGAAGACCAGCATGTTTCTTAGCTAATGGGGTAGACCCTACCTCTAACTCCTGGGGCTTGACACCTCCCTACGACTAGTGTGGTTGTTGTTACGTACAGTCTTGGTTTTCCTATCTATCCCTGTTCTTCTAGTCCCCAAGACTTGGAACAACCTTTCTACCGAAGATCGTGAAAATAAGAGTGATACTTAGTCCATAGGATTCCTTTTCTAAAAACAGGAAATCAAAGAAATCCTCCTTGTTCAAAGTGAAAATCCACAGGAAGATTTATCCTTCCTTCAGTTTATAGCAAGGGGAACCAGTAAGGCAGGAAGGACCCTGGAGACATGGCATTCCCTGGATACGAGAGATGATGAACACTAAGTGATGCGATACAGATGAGAAAAAAAGCAGCCAGGGTAGACTCAATCTTTCATTTTTGTGGTGCAGAGAATTTGAGCACCAGATAGTTGTTCACCCAAGGATGGGTTTATTATGCTGCTCACAAATCTCAGAGTTCCATTCCAGTTTAGATCCTGGATTTGGAAACATTTTTCACACAGATGGCCTTGATGTCCCCTAAAGATAAGTTCCCAGAAAATAGCAGATGTTCTGCAACCCAACTTTGAAGAGTATTTTCAAATATTGGTTGTGCATTATTTTATTAAAATTGTAAATTCTATAACCTATGTTACTGTTTCAGTATTTTCAAAAGGAAACTGTATTAACCAATAGAAAGTTTTCTCTGTTCCATTACATCTTTTAATGTTCCCGGGAAACACTTTTCTTGAGACGTTATTAGGGTTTCCCTTTACTTGTCTCCCTTCCACACAAAGACAACGCTGTGTCAGGTTCTAAGCAAAGGCTACTGTTTTAAAAATGTGCCTCTCAAATGGCCTCATATTTGTTTGGGGGTAGTTGTATTTGGCATTGCAAGTTTCTTAATGGTAAGGAAAGTGGTGGATTTTAGTTTTTTCTTTACTCATGTGTGTGTGTGTGTGTTAGCTAAAAGTGGAGCATAGACTTTGACACGTCCCAATAGTTAACTTTTTGTCTTTCTAAATACATATCAATAAGGAGAAAATCCTCCATTTTGAAACTTTCTATTTTCTGTGGCTAGAATACTGAACAAGAGATCTATCTACTGCCTTAGCCAGCACTGATTAGCAGTGTCCTCTTCAATGGCTACTGTGAGTTTAATATTCTTTGATTCTACTTGGATCATGCTAATGAAGTTTTAAATATTTGCTGATCAAAGAAGGTTAAGGTATTGTATAAATACTTTGTTATCATTCCTTCCTTTTTTTGATACGGGTAAACAACTCATTTCTTTCTTCTTTTGTATCGGTTATGTGCTAAGTAGAGATCTGTATCGATCTGTACACAAAGATGCCAACAAGCTTTATAATTAACTTGCAGGTACTAGTATGGAATGAAACATGTAAATGTTCCTTCCAAGGTACCCTTGTCTCAGCTGAATGTCATAGGTGAGGACAAATTTATAGCCAGCGTTTTTTTCATGGAATGTTTTCTGAGTTTGAGAGAACTCAGAAGTTCTGAAACACTTATGGAGAAAATTCCAACTGGGTTTCAAATGAAATAAGTAAAATAGATCTGACAGAAATATGTGAGGGAAGCTCTGCAGCAGAAGACTGGAATGCTGACTATGTTTTCTGAAACCAAGACTGGAAGAAGGTTATAAACATGCGAATCCAGGTGGATCTAGCTCAAAACCCAATTGTACGAAATACGTACCCCAGCCAAGCAGGTAATACCACCACAGGCGATGATCCTCAGCGAACACAGACATGACGATGAGAGTGTGAAGGTAGATCCCCTCACAGAGCATCCAGAAATAGTTACAAGCCATCATGTACTGGTGGATGAAGTGTAGAATCTTGCAACTTATCTGTTAGAAAAAATGAAGATTCTTAGTGGAAGGAAGGCATGGTTATAGATCTAATGGTAAAGGGAGGAGCGCAATTATGAGCCAAAGTATCTGCATTGAACTCTCAAGAATTACCCTGAATATTTGTTAATGTGTGCCCTCTAGATTTATAAATCAAAGGGACAGTGTGTAAGTCACAAGTATGGTATGTAAATAGCTGCGTGGGCCAATGGAAGCTGAGGCCACAGAATATCTTTTTCCTCCATTAAATTCTGTAGACTTACCTAGACTAGAGAAGTTCATTTTCCTACAAGGTGTCTGAGACTAGTAATGGTAAACAGCATCCAAGCGTTTGCCATAGGGCTTCTGTACTCTTTCCTCCTCCTGTGGTCCAGGAGGCAAATAACCCTAGACATGTTAAGTGCTGCTTCTGAAGCTGATTGATCTGTTAGCAATGCTTTTTTAACCATAAAGGGGAGATGACTGGGGGAACCATACAAGTTCTCTTGTATGGACACAGAGCCCATGCTGATCTCAGCTTCTGTTTCATAGGTAGCCCTGTTTTCTATATAAAGAACCAAACATTTGCCAGACCCTCCCTGTATATTAGGATCGTGTCCTGAATGACTTCTCAGAGAAGACTTAGGAAGCATACCACTGTAGACTTAATCACAGATCTCTTAACCACCTGTATGGGAAAACCACAAACCACGTAACAGAATATTCTGTTATTCCCTAGTCTTTCTAGAGTAGGGTTCCTCATCTTGACATCACTGACGTTTTGGGCTAGATAACTGTTGCTGTTGTGAGTGGTTGCCCTAGGCTTGTTGGCAGTTAATGGTGTTTCTGCCCTCTAGCTAGGTGATGTCTACAGCATCCTTCACCCACCTGTAATGAAACATGTCTCCAGATACTTCCAAATGTTCTTGGTGGAGCAAAATGTCTCCAGTTAAGAACCCCTACCTGGGAACACCTAGCATTGATTAACTTCCAACAACCACAAGACAATAACAAGACTCAGCATTCTGACTCTAGATAAAAAGAAGTGGTTGTTTGCCCAGTAATTATTTTACCAAATGATATGTATTCTATCACGTTGCTCCTCCTTGGGGTATCTTTGAGTCTACTTGGATTTCAATTTTCCTTTCACAAAGCAATGTAACAATGAAGTGACTCTCATCCAAGCACTTTTCTGGGATTGTAAATTTCTACTGAATGCATAAGAGTTCTAATTCATTGGGTGGGAAACGATAGCTGAGCCAATTCTAGTATGTCCCTTTTCCCTTCAGGATTCATAGGAGAAACCCAGCTTGGCTCATGAAAAGTAGTTACTATGTTTTCAAAGGTAGAATCAAACTCTGGTTCAGACAAGGAGGAATAGAAATGTTGAAAATCCACAACATCAGGAAATCTAAAGCATTATCTATATAAGCCTTGGGAAAGAATATTTCTGGCCCTGCAGTCCTTGCCATCAGATTGTCTTCCTTAATCAGGATTAGTTGATTGACTAGTATATCAGTTTTGTATATACTAAGTAAATACTTGCTACGATGACTCCAAGACACCCAAACATCAGTAAAATGAGGAATTCAGTTGAGATTCAAGATTCCTTTTGTAGATTACTCTTTGAAATCCCAGCTTCCCTTTGATTCCCATAGGCTGTGGTGATTTTTCTCTTGTGGGAGAAGAGACAAGTAGGTGGAGATGGCCTTTTGCCTATGTGATCCAGAGTAGTTGAGGTTTCATGTTCAATCAAGCTCGTTCTTGTTATTCTTGGTAGTTGCATTCTGAGAAATCATCATAAAAACTGAATTAGCAAGCACTAAGTCATGCATTTAGGCATAAATCAAGGTGAGAGTTCTTTGAGACCCTAGTCACAACATTTTCATCAAGCAACCAATACATAGCTTTTGTTTTATATGTTTTGTGTACAGACACCTTATTTGATATATATTATTAATTTATTGATACTGAATGTTTGGCCCACAGCACAATAGCCACTTTTTGAAAGAAATATATTTAATACTTACTTTCTTCGTAAGTATATCAAGACTTTTTGTTTTGTCTTAAAACAAATTTATCAAGGGAAAATTAAAAATAATAGTCATATATTCCTTAAAGGTTCTATTCTTGCAGAGTTCAATGCTTATGGTCAAGGGGGTGGCCTTCTGGTGGCAAGACAGACAAGTAAACAAATAAATGTAATCATGCACGATGACTTCTAGAAATATATATTTTCTAGTTAATCTGATTATTAAATTATTTTAACAATTGTTTTCTCAGGTACATAACAAAGTCTGGCATTTAGAAAAATCAATGAAGCCAACTAGAGGGGCTTGTTTTGAGAACATTAAATTCTCTACTCAATTTGTGGACAACCAGCAAGGAGTGGAGTATTAGACTGTGACAAAGCAAACACATTGCTTGGTACTGTAAAGCACTCTGCTCACACTCTAGCCTTCCACTTTTGAGGGCACAGGGGCTACAATGTGGACTATTTTATACGAAGAGAGGTGACTGTCTATAAATTTGATTTTTAATTTCTTGTGAAAATATTGCAGCAAAATGGAGAGAATAAAAAGAATCTCCTCTTTCTTTAGTTATTGAGGGATAAACAAATTCCTAAGGAAATATGGCAAATATTGAAGACTACATTGCTTATTATAAAAAATCAAAAGAGTTTCAACATTAGTTTGAAACGGGCTAATGTGCTAACTCCTAAATGCTTTTTCCTGAACTAAAGCTTCCAATTGTACTACTGTGAAGTCTTGTTTTTAAAAAGAAGTAAACTTTGTTACTCATTCAAGTGATCTCCAGTGATACAGCATGTTTATTTACGTTTCTCTGGAACTTCTGAAAATGTTTTCTCATAAGTTCACTTTAATACACCTGACTCCTCCACTACTTACATCCAATAATATTCAGATAGAGGTGAGCAACAGATTCTTAGTCAATTTGAATGAGTATGGCTTTGTATGTTGCTCAGCTGAGTGTTCAACACTTAATTAATATTATTATTTAATACCTAAACCAGAATTGCTTATCAAGAATGAGCACAATTTTCTGGGCCTTTAATTTTAGTGAAAGAGTACTGAAATTCTTGGTAATATTTGTAGAGATCAGGACGTATCTGAAAAGGTCAGGCTGCTGACATCCATAGAAAATGTATAATGTTGGAGCAAACTCTCCTAAACTGAGTTTTTATATTAGTTGCATTTTTGATCTTTGTCATGTTTTTCTAAGTGTCCAGAAAGGGTATCCTTTAATGACAGCACTCCCTAAATAAAACACCCAGATAAATCCTGTTATTTTTCTCCTGTGTCTCCCCTAGAAGAGCTGTTTGACTTTGCACAGCATTTTTTAAAAAAAAAGTGGTATGCGTAGGTTCCATTGGGGGTATGCAGAAATTCTCTAGTGGTCAACTTTTAACTTCCATTAACCCAAATTTCTAGTTTCCTTTACTAAGTAAAAGTATATACTGTTCTTCTATGGCTTGTTTTTCCACAAACTTGCAAAACAACTTTCAGGTGTCAAATTGACAATTTGAAAATATTTATGATTAAATTAATAAAGGTGTCTAAAACCTAATTTAGGATATTCTGGTTTTCCCTGATAAATGCATTGACTTTCTGAAGTAAATAAAGTGGACATGGTATATTTTCACTTGTTGGTAGCTTCTGAAATTAGAGTATGTGCAGTGAGAATTATGACCATTTTTTAATCTAATAATCTGAACTCCTTGTTCAAGAAGTGAATTTTGGTTATGACACTTTATCCTTCATAAAGATTGAGGCATTTGGGGCATTTTTAGCTTCATTTTGTTTCCAGTCAGTCTTTGTTGTCTCTTCATGGTATTCATGATATCTGTATTTTAAATTTGTATGTATTTGTCTTACATATTCTTGGGACTACTCATCACCCTGGTATTTTACATGTATTCTTCAAATTGGATTGTTATTCTTGGTTAAGCACTGATTTTGCTGAATCCTTCCTTTGTGGTCTCCATTCTGGAAATGAGCTAATCTAATGTAAACATATTTAAATTTAGGTTCCTCTTCTCTTTGGTTCTGGAATTTCCATGTAGTTCTTTGGTTCTAGTATTTCCACGTAGTTATTTTTAGTAATTTCAACTTTTCTGGTTACGATTTCTTGTCTTTTGATTCATTCACAACTTTTAGCATGGTTATGTGACTACTACATAGTTCGATATTTTTAACATCTGGGTTAAATAACAGTTGATCTTAATTCTATTTTCTTTCTTGTTGTAGCCTGAGCAGGCCTAACACACATGGCAACTTTTCTCTCTCAGCCTCCTCAACGTTGGGATTACAGATGTGAGCTACCAAATCCAGTTGTACTTTCTCTTGAGAGTAGGTCATAGTTTCTAAAATCGTTTTTTTAATCTGGTAGCTTTGAACTACTTCTAGATATAATAAACATTAGGATGATGTAGACTCTCTGGTTTAGAGTCTAGATTCTGTTATATTCCTTTGAAGTTTTTTGATTTTGTTTGTTTGAATAGGTGCTTTACATAGCTAAAGCCAAAGCACAAGTTCCCAGTTGGACTGTTGTTATCTTGAATCTCAGCTGAGTTCCTTCAATTTAATCATACTCTTGGATTCCTTTGAACATATACGGTCAGATGGGATCTAAACATAAACACATATTTATGTATAAAGAGAGAGAGCCTAAGCGCCTCACCTTTCTGAGAGGAATACCCTTTACTTTTAGGGCACTGTAATTGCCCTATATCTAATAATATGCAATACAGGAGCTACTCAGCCATAACCATTTTCTCTTAAATCAGACATATATATAATCGATAACACTTTGTGATGATTATAATGGCTGACTAAGCATAAACCAAATTTTAAAGAAGCATTTTCCCCCACAAAACTCGTTTTACTCTTTAAGTAAAATGAAGTATATAGTAGTCCAGAGTAGGCTGCCCATAATAGGACCACATCATGGCATTATTCTCCTATATCACCCAAGGAAATCCATCACAGATGTTTATATCCAGCCTACTTGTCCACGGGATATTGAAATAGGTAGCCCCCATCTAGTTTAACCTACTGTGGACTCTCCATTCCAGTCTGTGCTCTCAGTCATCTCTCCCTTGTTTATGTGTTCTGCATTGCAGCAGCAGCCCTTGACTGGGCAGGAGCAGACTTTTCCACCCTGGACCTTACAACCCCCAGTGTCTAGATGCTGAGGACTCTCTCAAGTTGACCTTTTTATAAAATCATAGGGTGATGCTCTGTACAGTCTGATGGCTCAATTGTTCTGAGCAAGTGATAGTTAGAAGAAAATCATGCCATTTTTGAGCTTGGGACTCTTTTGCCTTTACTTAGGTAAGATGCTACAAAAAAAATTTAATCAGATTGTCTCAGCTTTTGAGCTGCAAAATGCTCTCTGGTTCCCAGTAAAAACCAATCTCCCCATATTGTCCCCTTTAGAGCCAGATAGAAAGTTCAGACAGATATTTCTTTCTAGAAAATGAAAAGTATCCTGGCAGCTTTGTTCAGATGCAAAAAGAACAATGCTTTAAAAGCTGCCTCTTGACTCTACATGGAGATCATTAAACGAACAGATAGAACAAGAAAAGTGAAAATTTAGATATGGAAATGAAATGCCTAAATGACAGTGGGCAATTTTCACATCACTCAGGAAACTGAGGATCTGTTCAGCCCTTATTTATGGCATGAGTTATTTTGAATTTAACTTAAAAAAAACCAAAATAGAAGAAAGTGAAGGAATAAGAATCTTATCTTGGGTAATACAGAAAAGAATAAACCTTTCAAAAATATTTGAGGGAGAGAGTGACTACCTTGACAGAGAAGGAGGCACAGAGCCACAGAGATACACCACTGCTGAGTGGGATGTCCCATGTCCTTTCTTTCCTTCACAACTAAATAAAAGATCACAGAGGAGTACCACCACATTTGGTACATACAAGATGAGGTGACCTCTCTCATTGAGAATGAATTTCTCAGTTTTAATAATTCCTTTAGTCTTTGGATAGAAAAAGTTTGGTGCCTCTTGAGTACTGACTCAGTGGCTTGAGAATTGGGACAGAGTGGAAAAATTGTCCCTTCTCTGATTTAGTCTGCTTAGGAGAGAAAAAAATGTCATTGAAAATTAAGTATTGTGCTTTTCTTTGAAGGAGATAGATGTCCATGTAATATTTAGAAATGCAAAGTATGCAGGTGAATTAGCTTTTCTTGAATTTATGACTATGACTATACTGTTCACATTATATTTCAATAAATATCTGTTGATTGACAATGCCTGATAACATTCCCTTTACAAAAGATTTTTTTCTTTTGCATTTTTTCCTATTTACTTATTTGCACTTTTCTTCTTCCTTGTCTCCATTTTTACTGGTGTGAGAGAACCTTGATTTAATACTATTTGGATTGCTGCTTTTATTTTTTTTAAAGAGAGATACTTCAAATCACTGCCTTAAAGTAATGTTAAATGCATGATTCTGCATATGACTTAATAGGATTGAGAACATGGTCCTTAGGCTTTAGATGCTTGCATGGCTGTCTCATTAGACAGGAGAACTTTACTTCCAAGAAAAATGGAGTTTGGGAAAAGCAGTTGAGTCTTCCTTGTTATTATCTGTTCCTTCTATACACAGTTCTCTGACAATAGGGAGAATGTCTTCATTCCTCCTACTAAAATGATGGGATCTATTATAACCAAGGGAATAATGTTCTGGATGGGAAAAGATTCCCAAGAAATTGGGCTTTCATAAATATACTTGTGATGACTATCTATTTGCAAGGTGAGAGAATACAAATTTTACCTTGCATCCTCTATAGATGGTAATAGCTTCAAGGACCAGAAACATTTCAAATACGCCTGTTTAAGAAATTTCCTGAAGCAATTTTGCTTCCCTAGATGGAGTGAGTTGTCCTATGCTGCTTGTTTATGGAGGGTTCGATTTAACCAAGTCTCATTGGGAAGCAGTAACTATTTAAATAGAGAAAGTACCTGAAGAAAATCATCTCATTTCTTTCTTCTGGGAGAAGGGTAGGCTGTGGGGTTTACAGGCCTGAGTTAACTTTTAGATTCTAATCATTTACTTTTAGCCTATACTATTTAAATGATTTGTTGAGAGAGTTGAGTTTCCACACATTCTCTCAGGGATGAAGCAGGCATTTGGAATTGTGAAAGAACACATCATGATATCACTTATTTACCATGTAACTGAGCTGGTACTGGCAGCCCATTCTCATTTTGTGTAGCCTTCGACAAAAGGAAGCTTCATTTTTAGACTCATAGAGAAATATATTCAGATTTGTGTTCTTTTATTTTTCATGATAAAAACAGCCATATATCAAAACAGGCCAAAATATTATAGACTCTCACAAGTGTGACTGTAAAACACAGTATGCCGTGTGAGCCTGGGCTCATTCCAAGAGACAGTGGAGATGATGGCAGAAAGAAATATTGTCACCTAATAGTATCACTTCTGTCTAGGCTGAGGACTAACATTTGAATCTTGAGTGCACAGTAAACACTTAATTGATTGGATAAAATTGTTATAGTGTTCCATGGTTTTTCATTAAGAGATTTGCTCTTATATATCAAAACTAATGAGTTTGTTAGATTGGAAATGTACTGATGGGAGAAGCAGCTTTTTGTGTTTCATGTCACCAGGACAAACTTTTTCCTTGTGTTCTAACACTTGTGAGAGAACCAACCTCATTCCTGAACACTAGAGAAAAGCTTTCTGTTTATTTCTCTGTCTCTCCTAAGATCTCACTGACATTTTCCCAGGAAGTCAGCAGCGCAATGGCCAAGCCAGCCCTCCAGACATCTGCTCACCAGCTTCAATAAAGGTTCTAGGCAATGGAGGAGCCACAGGATAGATGCAGGATGATTTGGTGATGGTTAAGAACAGCTCAACTGGAAGAGTGCTTTGGCATGTCTTCTGTTAAGACAGCCTATGAAAGTAAAAGCTTTTAGCAAAGATAGCTAATGAGACTATTATGAGTAAGAAGTTGTGTAACAAATTCATTAGAAATGCCTAGCACAGAGATGCATGGACTGAGCTACAAGGTAACAGTTAACAAAAACCTTGTGAGTTTACAGTATTAAGCTCTCAGGGATCATAAACAAAACAAAACAAAACAAAACAAAACAAAAAACCTTTATGTTTCTTTTGTGTTCTAGGACAACTCCTTAAAACCAAGCAGAGTGGTTTTTTTTTTTTTTTTTTTTTTTTTTGTTATTCTCATATGATGGATAAGTTTGTACCAGTTTCCACAATTGAGTAGTAAACTTGGTAATAGAGTAGAGACTAGTTTTTTAGACTATTTCAAGATGATAACAAGGTCAGCAAGATCTCACAAACTGTGAGGGTCCTCCTTGCTAGTAACAGCAGGGGAGCAAGCTGAGCAGATGGGAGAAAATCTATTTGTGAGCATAAGTACTTCACAATGTGACTGAGCACCAATCCCAGGTCAGTGTGGTTGGTTATTCAATAACTGAAGTGCCACCCTTTAATGAGAAATGAAAAAGCCAGAACTCTGATAGTCTGGAGAGATGCTTAGAGCATCACTTCTACTTTGATAGGGTTGGCTCATTAATTAACCATACAATGCATGGCTAATTACAGAGAATCACTGCAATGGATGAGACTTATTTTTTTCAAGAACATAAGGATATAACAGACAGTCAAGAGTATAGGAAAGAGGGATAGAATTGAATGAGATAGGGCTATCTTTGAATCCTATCTCCAAGTATTCATAACTTGAAAGAAATTTGCCTTCATAGAACTTTATTTTCCTAACTTTAAAAATAGAGTAATGTCCACTTCTCACTGGAGACGTTGTTAGCATTAAATTAAATGAGATTAATTTTATTTCAATCAGTTGGAATTTAAAAAGAAAAGTCATCAAGGAAACTCATTTGGTTACATAATTCTTCAGGTAAGACAGGACTTTGTGTCCATTAGCAGATGGCAGGGATTTTAAAGAAGAAACATAATGCTTTTCTGAATATATTCAAATGACAAGTGATTAACACTGTGGATTTCATTAGAAGCCAAATTAAGCTTCTTTCCCATGATATGCCACTGTTATGCAGGATGCATGCTCTGGGCAGATTTCACGCATTTTTGTCATTGGGTTGGAAGAACTGTCAAATGCCAGATTTGAAAGATGAGGCTATCTACAGATGCTTGCATAATACAGTTAAGCAGAGAAACAAAAGTTAAAATATGCCCTGGCCAGTCCTGTGTGCTAGATGGCTTCAGTTTCTGCTTCCAGGGTTCCCTCTCCTCCCCATTCCCACTGCCCTGGGCACATACAAACATCTGTCCACATGTAGTAGGGCTTCCCTGATCTCCAGTTTCTAGATTCAACTCAGTTAATGGGACCCTGTACACAAACTAGTAGATGAAAATGAATTAGGAGAAAGCAAACCCCCACCCACACCACCCTTTGTTGTTTTGTCCCAGGCTGTGTCTGGAGACAGAAGTCACGAGTTTCTGAAGGTCAGTCCTCATCATACCACTCGAGTGTCATTAGAGTCCATCTTTGCACTCAGGGGTAAGAGTGGTGACAGTTCCCACTGCATTGTCCACATATGTGTATTATGATGAAACATATGCATCTGTCAATGTTTCAGAACAGAAATGATCAAATACTGGCAATTTCACATGCAATGTAATAATTACATCATTAAACTGTTTTTCTGAATTGATTTTACAGCATCTGAACTTCAGCATCATGTGAATAGCAGCTAGCTCATATTTCTTTCCCCCCCCATTGACTAAAGTATAGCCACATTCAGAAACTATTATGAAGAGTACAATCTTAGAGAAAAAGAAAGAATGTTAAAGACAAGTGTGAATTACTGTGAACAACCCTGCGGAAAACTGTGGTAAAAGGAATCCATGGTAGTTGCTGGCAATAGAGACAAATGACTTGAGTTCTTCTCAATGATGCACAAGATGACGGTGCTCATGGCATGTATTTCATGAATGTCTGTCGGGTTGACCTTAGGCTTTTGTATTTATGTCCATATGGATCTTTTCCAAGCATGTAGATGTAGAACTTGACCATATCTGTGTGATTCATATTAGTAAATGCACAAGTGCTTACAGCTGAGGTGACTGCAAGAGCCCATCCTAGCATCATAACAATGAAATAATTACTATCGTGGCCCGTGTATAATAATCAGTGGCAAACTGGGTTTACTGGGAAGCACTAGTATGGTGTGCCTAGTATCTTTTGTATTCCCAAGAAGTGCTCAGTATTCTTCCCATAGATGTTAAGAGATCATTAACATTGGTCAATCGTTGGGTAGTCATAAAACATATGATTTGTTGCATAATTATTTACCTATGTTTCAATGATTCCCATCCCTTTAACTTGTAACAATTACTTTCATGAACCACTAATAGGCTTGCTTAATATAAAACTCAACTATAGAAGCAAATATGATTATACTTTAAACAACTGATTAAGTCAACCATTAGTATCATGTTCAATATGAATAAGTACTGTGTTCTTTACAATAAAATTAGAATCAAAGGCTCATACTGCTTACCGGATCCCGTCGCACCAGATCGCCATTGGGCACAACCTCAACCAGGTGGATGATGATAACAATTGAGTTCAGAATGTAAGTGACAAACATATGCTTGTGCAGTGTCACCCTATGGCATGCAAGGTTCCTGGGAGAAAAACAATATAAAAGCATTAAGTGTTGTAAATTGCTGAAATTTTTGTGATGAGAATATTCATAAATTCAGGTTTTCAGAGGAAGCCATAAAAATCTAGTTTCCAGTGGCATTTCATGACTTTCTTTGCTCAAAGTGGCTTCCTACAGCAGCTGGAAGATTGAGTGGGAAAATTCCTTTTAATGATAATAAATGCTATAGAGTTAATTAAGAGAAAGGTTGTTAGTGAAGAAACAATGAAGGTTTGGTATGTGCTCCCAATCCAAAGTCTACTGTCCACTGCTGTGAGCAAGCTGAAGACATCAGCAAATGAAGGGAGAGTGTGTGGTCACAACCGCTGTGACAAGGCACAGGATCCATGTCCTAAAGCCATTCCAGTGCTTCCCACCATTTCTCTTCCATCATTTCCTGCTGGTGGGGCTCAGACACCAGTAAAGAATTCTCAATGAGATCAGATTCGCTCTCGTGGTGAGGTCAGCTACGCTTTAGATCTGAGGAGATGGACAGCAGCTGCTCCAGCTTGGCATAATCCTTTCCTACTTTGTGTGTACTAAGCAAGTTTCTAGGTTTCCCCTCTAGTTTATTAACTTGTACATATGAGCAAATGTTGATGTACACATGAAAAGAGAAGATTATAAATCAGGTATATGTGTTTCTCCTTCCTGGGTTTAAGTTTCTGTTTGGTAGGCTCTGGGAACTGAGAAGCAGTGGACCATATTCTGTTATTCCCAGATGAACTGCCTGGTGCTATGTGAAGGGTATGACAAGAATCATTTTCCTTTGGGACTAAGTTGAGAAATATTTCACTTTGCCCATGTACTGAATTTATAGACATTCATCTTGAGTGGCTTAATATAGAAATGATGGCTCCAAGAGCATTCTTAGTTTCTTTTTTTATTTGACTCTCACACCTCATCACACATTTAAGTGACTAGTGAAACAAGGACTCAGAGTGTGATCTCTGCTTGAGCCATGGCTACATTTATTATTGTTGTGTGATTAGAGTTTCAAATATTCTTTCATTCTTTTACTTTTTTGTGATTTTATTAGAAAAGAACTCAAAGGTGGACTTTTAGTATCATGTTTTTTAATGAAAGCTGTTGTGAGTCATGATGATTTATTTATTTACCATGGTAAAGAGCAATTGAGAAATGAAGAGACATTCCAAAATTAATCATGTGTTGTGATTACTCTGCTGTGTTCTCATGATTATAATTGAAAACACTCTTCTAATTCTAGTAATTAATTCTCTATGTCTTGTTGCTTTAACAGTCCTTCTTCTGCTAAACCTCTTATTGAAGGAGCTTATTGATGATTTGCTTATGTCATTTACTAATCACTAAAAATTGCTTAGGTGTAATATTTAATAAATTGTGAGTATGATAGAGGTGAAAATTTAAAAGGGACCCAGGAAAGGTATCTTGCTAAGGATGTGCTTATAGGTGATTATTCTATCCCTGGGTTAGTTATCTTTAGTATTATCAAGGTAATATTTTAATAAAATTCAAATTAGTATTCTATTGTTCTATCTATGAGTCACTATATATTTATTTACATGTAACATACTTTAAGTATGGAGGATTATTTGGATTTGGAACTCATTACACAGGTAATACAACCAAGTATAGAGATTCAACTTTAGATGAAACCCTTCACTGGACTTTTGTTCCCAGGTATCTTAGAAAGTTACTGTCCTGAACAACAACTAACAGAGTCAATGAAGTGACACTGGATAATGAACTAAATTCTTTCAGAAGTTTTCTTTAATCTTACTTGAATGAGTCAAAGTCACAGAGAGAGTTAGGATTCACCCTTCTTGCTCCATGAGATGCTCTCACGGCTTCACCAGCCCCACTCATGTTCTAGTTAAATCCACTATCATACAAGTCATAACTAGGTAGCTGTGTTTGAACTGGAAGATTTGTGAATGAAAGAAATGGGGGATACATTCTTGTCTGTCCATGATGGAACCTTTACTGTGGCAAAGAAACGTTTACTGTATGACCACAGGGTCCTTATGGGTTTGCAGAATTAATATGGGAAGGAGGCACATTGCCTGTGAAGGTGATAAGGAATAGATCTTACTCTATTTAAAGTTCAAAATATATTTAGCTCATTTCAGTTTTCTTGCTAATTCATCATGCCTAATGGCACATGTTCATACATTCGCCATAACCCTACTCTTTCAAGAGTTACTATTATTTATGTAAACTGAAAATAAGACAATAATAATAATAATAATAATAATAATAATAATAATAATAATATAAATGGAGGATGGAACTTCAAGAACTTTTCTTATGATATTGTTTTGCTGGGAACAAAGACACAAAATAAAGCTGACACTAGAATAAAAAGGAAGTGGTATTTTATATGTACTTACTTGAAATACAGGAAGATCCCCATGGAAGCAACCAAAGCAGCAATTGACAGAGAGTGTCCCACAAGAGCCAGGTAGTACAGGACATATGCATTCTAGAGCAGAAAGAATTGGAAAAACATCTAAGTAGATGAACTGCGACTATGGAAAGCAACAGTAGTTTCTATTTCTAAGTGTAAGTATAAATCAACAAAGGTTTACCCCTTAAATGTATCAAAGTTATAACAAATATTTCAGAGGATGAAATTATTTTTTCTATATTAAAGGTGTACATAGAAACAAACTGAGCCACTTTCAAAGACCAAAATTCCTTGAGATAAATATCATTCAAAATATTGCAGAAGTGATTTTAAATGAATTAAAAGTTGATATCCCTAATCTTAGTAAGCAATCAAGGCAGATTTCCAGTCCTTGGGTCCTGTTATCAGCAACAGGTATGTCTAATTCACTGAAGTGTTGATGCATAATCCTTCTAGAATCTTCTGACCCCTGACACTTAGAAAGACACTTAGAGAGATTAGGGAGGCTTATGGCAGGGTTTTTTCACTTTTATTTAACTCAAAATTCAAGGAGATATAACTTTGTATATCAATTTAAATAAAATTGAAAATTCCCATTAGTATTTTCTTAGCCAAAGAAGCCAGCATTCTTCTTGAAAGCAATTTGCTAATTCTATTCTTTTTTTTGATTGTTTTTTGTTTTTTGTTTTTTCGAAACAGGGTTTCTCTGTGTAGCTTTGCGCCTTTCCTGGGACTCACTTGGTAGCCCAGGCTGGCCTCGAACTCACAGAGATCCACCTGGCTCTGCCTCCCGAGTGCTGGGATTAAAGGCGTGTGCCACCACCGCCCGGCTTAATTCTATTCTTTTTAAATGACAATTAACTTATTTCTGTTCTTATGCTGCTATGTTAGTTGACTCAAAAGAATATCTTCCTTAGTAAATTCATAACATTAGTGTGCTTTTTCATATCTGGTACCTGAAGGAGAGTATTTCTTCTCATATGTGGCCATAGTGTTTGAGGAGGTCAAACACAGCAACACTGAGAGTAATTTATTTAGATTTGCATTGCTCCTAACGCTCTAATTAACATAGTTATACTTTTCTATAGGAACCCAATTAGCATGCACTCATGAAATTCCTTACATGGTCACATCACTTCCATCACACTTCATCAAGTGACTAGTTCTCCATTAGGCTATAGACATATATCTGTGATGTAGAATAGCTAAGCAATTTGTAAAGGGGCCTTGGTGACTTCATCTTATCTTGAAGGTGGTTCACTAGTTGGACCCTTCAGAGATTCTCTTTATAGCTAAATATTGATGTTATTTCTCCCAGCTATCAAAAGTAAAGGAGCTGGGGATAAATTTAATAATATTTTCAGATGTTTAATGTGGCTAAAGGCAAAATAGAACCTGTTTCTCTCCTCAATGGACTTAAATAGAAGTTTTAACACCAAGTTATTATTAAAAGTATTTCATAGCCTGTAAGGCATGAGTATTAATGAATCCTAGTTGACACCTCTGAAAATTGTCTGAACTGCCCTCACTGTATCGGTGGGTTGATGGGAAGCTCCACCATACCCAGTTGTAAAATTTAGGTCATATCTAACATGTGTGCTAAGAGAAGTAAGTTTAGCCTGTTGCTTTCCGAAAATTGGAGGTTCTGAAACACTCTCACGATGAGAAAGATATTAGTGAGTTCCTTAAAATGCTCCCTAACTTCTGGCACCAGAGGAAATTCCATCATCTGCTCCATGTACAGCATCATCATTGTCATAACTGACCTGATTCCCCATTCAAGCAGAAGTATTGATACTGAATACCAACAAGAAGGTAAATGCTAGTTTCTCTAGTGTCCTTCAGAAACCCTATTTCCTTATATAGAAATCTGGTGGGTTTTTTTGTTTGCTTGTTTGTTTTTGTGGCTTTTGGTAGCAGATATTTCATAGTTTTACATCCATTTCCATGTACAAACAATGGTACTCTCATCTAATACTGAAATTCTAAAGAGAACTTACGTTCAGTTTATCATTAGTGAAAGCATTACACAGAGTATAGTTGGACCAGGTTCGATTGCTGTCAGGGTGTCTAAACCATTCTCCATTTTCATCACAGTATTTGGAAACCATTTCTATTAATGGAACAGAATGGTGGTGCATTAGTATCTCAAATCCCAAGAAGAAAACTAAAGCTTACAGCCATTCTTAAGAGTGAACAACATTGTAGAACGTAACTATAGAAATAACATGGACCATCTTGCCACTTTGACATTTGATGCGATAGAGTGAGTCCAAGTATAGGGCATCATATGTCTCCTTGGTAAATGTTCCTGTTTAAACTTTGGCATATTCCTGTGCACTACACCCTCTTCAGAATTCCAATACTGAATTCACTCTTTCACTATTTGTTTTTGTGTGGTATACATATGTGTATATGTTCGTGTGTGTGTGTGTGTGTGTGTGTGTGTGTGTGTGTGTGTGTGTGTGTAAATGTTAGAGGTAGATGTGTTAGGGATTTTCCCCAGTTGTTCTCCATCTTATGCTTTGAGAAAGGATCTTCCAATGAACCTGAGCTCACCAATTTGGATAACCTGAATGGATCCTTCTGTCTCTGCCTTCCCAGCATAGGGATTTAAAAGGTGTACCTCTGGGCACAGATTTGAATGTGGGTGTTGGGGAACAAACTTATATCTTCCTGCTTTCATAAACTTGTTGACTGAGATTTCTCAGCCTACCCCCCAATGAAACTTCTGACATTTTGTTGGAGTCTTTTTGTGATGCTAAGATGTAGCCCTATGTCAACAATGAAATCATAAAAAAATTAAAATGTGTTGTAGACAGATTTATTGAAGATCTGTTTTTCTTTAGAAGTGAATTTGTCTCTTAGCTAATATGTCTCCATCCAAAAACTAGAGCAAAAAGATGGATCTATGACTGGAATCTCCATTTTGCTTATCAAAACCTCGCCTCTAAGTCAATATTTAGAGCCACTTTGGCAAGAGCCCGTTGCTGCTTTTGAACTGGCCCCCTAGCCTCACTGCAGAGCAGCTTTTCTGTTCCAGTCAAGTCACCTTAAACAAAGCTGCAGATCAAGACACATGAAGCATCAATGTGTTGGGCAGAGATAATAAGGGCCTGAAGGGTTCTCGTCATGCAGCATTTTGGTTCCAGTTTACAGGAATGCAGCTCAGAGTTAGGGCTCTGGACAGAGCCCTTTCTTCATATAACATCCTTTAAAGGAGATTCCTAGAAGTGTCTGGCCTGCACTGGTTTTTATTTTGCTTCACATTGGTTTTAAAAGTAGCCCCTGTAATTATACTTTGATTATATCCATTGTTCTGGCTTCAGTGATAAGTGAGATCTCCCCTTAAGGAAAGCCCTCAAAGTGTTTTCCAGATCTTGTCTCAGAGAAGGGCTCCTATTTGCTCTTATGGAGATCCAGAGACACTTAAATAACCTTTGGCTGGAACAAAATCATTTGACTCATATCTCATCTTTTTCTAGAGACTGACATGTTGTGTCTAGCTTATTCCATTTAGTTGTATCATCAGGACCTCTTTTATAACTAAGGTTTCTATATCCTTTTCAGTGTCTTCTAAATTTAATCCAATGGGAGAGATCTTTCTTTTTCTGGGGTGGCTGGATATGATTTTTCCTTGTTCTGACCAGACAGATCCTGTAGTTGTGTGACTATCACCACTAATCCTTTGGTACCAGGCTCATCTGGGGTGCACTGAGTCTAAGGCACAGCTGTTCAGTACATTTATTTGAGCCTTCCAAACCCTCATCACCTCTGTTCCTGGATTTTTTTCATCTTTTATTAGATTCAATTTACCCAATCCCATTGTCTATTCACATCTTTCTGCCTTATTTCTGGATTGAGCCTGGGACATACTACCCACATGCTACTGCACTACTCTTAAGTATTAATCATGGAACTACCTCAATTCCAGATCCCTACGTTTGGATACATGACAATCCTAAAATAAGTGACATAATCTCTCATGACACTTAGAAACTGATCCTCTGAGACCATTATTCTGCTTGAGCATTCTATGTTGGCATCTAACAATACATATGTTGACAGGATCAAGGCCTGAAAAAGCAACCTGTCTTCTAAAAGTTATGAATGTACAACTTATGCAAGTTTGCATGAAGATTAAGGAATACTTAATTCTAAATAGAGAAGTCTCAACATCATGTGTCGAGGTGGAGTTGCTTGTGGTTTTGTGTGACATACTGGGAAGATAAAAGGAGATATTAAATATGAAAACATGTTACAATGTGAAAAGTAATGTTCCAAGTGAAACAGGGCTGTGTAACTTCCAGAGCTCAAATGTATATGGTTCCACTTGTCCACTTAACAAGTTTTTTTTTATTCGGAACAAAACCAGAAAACAAAACTAAAGATCTTACCTGCTGTGTCGAAGTCCGGGAAGTAGTCTGGGCAGTGCTGATAGGCTGTGACTCCGGCGGGAGTATCGTCCCAGCATAGCCATCCGTCCCAGGTACGGTTGCAATATGGGCCTGGGAATTCAGAAAGAACTTGACATCGGAAGATTCGACCTATCTAAAAGACTGCTTATCTGAAGATATCTCAGAAGGTTAATCCTACTGCTGCAATCAAGACTAATCAGACTTCAAATGAGCATTCGTCTTTTTGGAAATCAACTTTCAAAAGCTTTTAGTGTATCTGGGAAGAATATCTCACTGGATGAGAGGCAGGGTTCTTGCTCTGCTTTGTAAGAGGTTCTAAAGTTAGGCTTCCCATAAAACAAGCCGCCCCCAATACTGTGTTTCTGTCTATTTATTCGTGGAGGGAATCTAAAGTGCAGGTCAGAAATTAATCAAATAGGCTCTAAGGTATGTTTATAAGTTTTTACTTATAGAAATTTTACCTTTTGAAAAGTATTCAACCAAGAAGTTGAATTTAATTTGTAACCTGTAAGGCAAGGCATGCTCTACTACTGTTGCCCACATAACAATTTGAAGAAAAATTTAGGGAAGGCATTATTTATCAAAATTCATGGCACAAATGAATTCCTCAAAAATCTGAAATCAATTGACATAGAGGTGAGGATATTTTCTAATTTAATAAAGCCTATCAGTATGATGCATCCAATAAACCTTTTTGTTTAGTCATTACTTAATGCAGAGTATTAGGGCAGTATATTTAATCATTTTCCTCTTGCTAAGTAGCTTTGTCTTAGAATGTTCAAGGTTATACAAAAGTCTTAATTGAATCTTTTCAAGAGTTTCAGAGACATGGAAGAGAATTAAAAAGCTGTGTTAGAGCTTGGCGGGCAACATTCTTCCTTTTTATTTTTCTCTGGGACTTCTATAGCCAGTAGACTATGCTCAGCCCTGAAAATATTATGGCTGTTACTCTAAAGAAGGACATAGATTAACAACACTTACTGTGGCAACTTCTTTTCCCCTCTTAGTCCCCATAGAACTGGGGGTGGGGTAGCAAGAGAGAAGAAATAGCAGAGTTGTCAATGAATTGACATGGAAGGAAAGATATGCCTAATTAATCCAAACAAGACAGGGTTTGCACAGGTTCTGCCTCAGGCAGATTCTCTGCTCATTGCTTTCCATTTTCCTGCCATCATTCAGTCCTGTATTGTTCCTGCTTATTAGGTGTGAATCCTGAGTTATTGTGGTAATTTTGTCAGAAGGGCAATTGTCAGCCAATATGATGTTAGATGAAGTAGGGGAAAATCATAATATCTGCTGCACAAAATGCACAAGCACACCATAATGTGAGAACTGTGGACCTATTCCATTTTAGCTCTTCATCGCTATATACCTTAGGATGACATAGTCTGAAATGATGTTTCACCCAAAGGTTCGCATGACTTCTCTTACCTTCTCCATCATAAGGGGGCATCTCCTGGATCCTGTCATAGCAACCGTACTGGGCTTTGAGCAGCTTCTTGCGTCCAACTAAGTAGACGAACGGCTCGTGATCATGGGTGGGCTCACTGTCGTTGGAAGGAGCCTGAAGAACTGGAGTTGGGGTCTGTATGAAAGGTAAAATCAGTACTTACAAGTAGGTCATAAATCAACACATAAATAAATGTGATGATTTTAATTAAATGTATGAAAACTTTTTTTCATTTTATAGGCAACATTTATGCAAGATTCCAATAAAATATTCTATACTAAAATGATTACATTTCACATTTATATTTGTAACAATATCCATTTGCTATTGAGAATGTAGAGCAACCATACACACTCACACACATCTTGATCATCTCCTATTGTTTTAATTTTATTGTCTTTAGAAAGTTTACACATAAGCAAAGCAAATAATTTGATTTCCAAAACATCTCCATTATAGTCAACATTTCTATCTTTGGAATTTTTTTTTTTTTGGTTTTTTGAGACAGGGTTTCTCTGTGTAGTTTTGGTGCCTGTCCCGGATCTCACTCTGTAGACCAGGTTGGCCTCAAACTCAGGTTGGCTCTGCCTCCCAAGTGTTGGGATTAAAGGCGTGTGCCACCACCACCCGGCTCATTTTTGGAAATCTTAAGAATCATGGCTCACATACAAAAAATAGAAACTGTGAAATAAATATGCTTCTTTAGTGAATAGTTTCAGCTAAGTTTTGCTCAGGTATGGGTTATATGCTCTGACAAAATTTGCCTCGTTTATCCCTCAGAACAAACAAAATAATTGATTTTAAGCTCTTCATATTGGTTCCATTAGCACTTGACCTACACATAGTAATTCATTTTCAATGAGGAAGGCAAATGTAATTCTTAAATATTTATATTGGTGCATCAGTTTTCAGAACAAGTTGCCATTGTTTTCCCATTTAATCACTGCCATAGGTCTTGGCTTCTTGTAAGTTGTGTGTTTGTCCACGTGTGTATGTGTGTAATTGTTTACCGAAATTGAGAAGCCAAACATTACTGAGGAACCAGTACTGAAGCAAACAGGTGTGAATCCTGCTCCCGTGGAGCTTACAGTCTAGAAACACAAGCACTGTGCATGTTCCTGACACCAGACACTGAGAACAATAATCTCCCATCAGGACATTCTCAGATATCCCATTGGGAGATAGAATGTGTTTTTGTTCAGCTTAAAAAGATTTTTGAAGGGTTTCCTTATTTTTGCTTGCTTTTTGTATCTTATTTGCTCACATGTGTATAAATGTATGTGAGTGTATTTTAAAATCCAAACTAATATGACTAAACCACCAAAGAAGGGAAGATTACTGTCCCATGCAGGAGAGATGTTCACTTGATATGTTTAATTGTGAGACATCTTCTCATTGTCTTCTAATTAAATTAGAAGCTGGAATTTCATATATATGGATACATACTTTATACTAGAAATTTTAGACATTAGGAGTTATTTTTTCTTAGGTATGGGTCTTTCCAAACCACATTCTGAACTCTGTCCTTATATGCTTGGCAGCTCATTAAGAAATGTTCTTTCATTAACTGGAAATTCAAGGGAGCCTGGGGGGAATATTATGTGTTAAGGATGCTAAACAGAAAAATTCTACACTTGTGTTTTCAGTGACATCTTTATTAGGTTTCACACATTGTAACATTAGTAGGAGTGGGAATAACATGTGAGTGAGAGTAGGCATGTTTCTGCTGATTGGAGGAACTTCATACTTACCATTCTTGCAATATTGAAACAAACTCCAGTGAACTGGCTTTGGAGCTTGGCTCAATAGAGATTGTTTCAACACTGAAAGAATGAAAAATCGGAACCTCTGTTGTCAGATGAGCCACAGCATTCTGGGCCTGCTCCTGGTCTGGTCCTTGCTTGAACATTGAAGGTGAGATGTTCCCAGTGGTTCCTGAATCTCTCAATGAATTTCTTCCTAAAATTACATGCACCTTGGGGTACTCCATTTACAGATGGATGGATGGATAGATAGGCAGACAGAAATATGTAAATGCAGATAGAAATATATAATATATTTCTAATCATAAAATTAGTACTGCTTAAGAACAACATATATATAAAACTTTTACATTGTTAAATAAACTTTTCTAATAATTACATACAAATAAATTTGCTAATGAGATAATATTATTTTCAACAATAAAAAGGAAAAGTAAAGCCAGCAGTGATATCATGAGACAGTCAAGCAATATGGAAGATGCCACAAGATTCTACTAATTTTAAGTATTGTGTTTATGCTATGAGCGATTCAACAAATATATGATACCGTGCTAATAAAGGTGGCAATGGGACATGAGCATGTTACATGAATCTTCAAAAACCAACCAACCTACCTATCTACCTACCTATCTATCTACATCTTAATTGCTGTTCCATGTAGCAGTTTAGCTACCATATATGTGGTGTCATTTTGGAAAATCGTAGAAAGTGGCATCACACATATGACAACCAAGCTGCCACAGCGGCAGTTGGCAGGTGAGGCATCACAAGGTCTTTTGTTTTTTTTTCAGTAAATACTCCAAATATCTCCCATATGCCAGGTCCTGTTGTAGGTCCTGAAAACTCAGCAGTGAACTTGCTAGCATGGTTTCTGCCCTCAAGGAGCATATATTCTAGGTTTCATTCATACTAAACATGAAGGACAGAAGAAAATCATCTCAAATGAAATGAGTATATGCTAAGGTAACTCCTACTTGGATAGGAGACAATATGTCTTTCTTCTGTTTGGTTCCAGCTTACTGGATCCATGCTACTGTGCTGTGGGCAGTGCTGCTTGGGATTGTATCAGGCACAATTGCTCACAAAAGAGTACATGTTCATCAACTTCTTAAACATTGAACGAGAGGGAAGTAGTAAATAACCTATTCTGTTCATTACTCACTGTAAGTTGTCAAATGATCCCACTATAACCCATAAATTAAAACAATTAGAGTAAAATAATTGTAAGACAGAATATTAGCTAGATTTAGAAATTGGCATGATGAATAAGCTTTCCAGGTCACTGTCCTTAGCACTGAATGTATAGGTTATGATTGTTTGTGGTTTTTAGTTATACCTTTCTCAACATCTAAGGAGAAGAGATAGTGCTCTAAAGTATTCACCCTGTTTTCCTACTATGATCCTATGCCTGTTTGGTGTCCTAAGTATTTTCTGGGGGAACACAACTTAGTAGACAAATGATAACAAAAATCAAAATACTTCTAGAAGAATCTTGTTTCTTTTTCTATGTTTTCCTCAGTGTTGTCCTTTCCATCACTGGCATCACCACCATTACATCATCAGACTCACAGCACGGTGTAAGTCTTCACTATGTCCTCACCACTGTCCTAAGCCCTCAGGGAGTGGCCGTCAGTGTGTGATTATCGTAGGCAAGACCACAGGAAGGAGGTGGCCCAAAGACAAAATAAAATTACTTTAAGGACAAATAGGGAAATGAGTTGGTAGAATTTAATAAATATACTGGGGGTGGTTTTTCACATCAATATGTTATATAAAATTGATGGTTTGGGTTTATTAAGAGCATTTTACTTCAATTTTTCTGAAATATATCAATATGAAATAAGCTGTTTTGAAAAAAATGGTGTGTCAAATTTTATGTGATGGAAAAGTCCTCCAAAAGAAATACATAATTAATACAAAGAACACAATTTATTTCTGTTAAAGTAGAAACCATGGAGCCATTTTTTTTTTTTTTTTTTTTTGGTTTTTCAAGACAGGGTTTCTCTGTGTAGCTTTGCGCCTTTCCTGGGACTCACTTGGTAGCCCAGGCTGGCCTCGAACTCACAGAGATCCGCCTGCCTCTGCCTCCTGAGTGCTGGGATTAAAGGCGTGCGCCACCACCGCCTGGCCCCATGGAGCCATTTGTATACCCTATTCAAACATGTTTGGTAGACAAGATATGTCTGTAAAGCATGGTTATTAAAGCCTATAACTCATGTAAATACATGCATTTTCTTTTCAATATTATAAAATACATTAGCAAAAGCTTTGAATAAATATGACCTGTGTTGGCTTTGTAACATACTAAAATGATATGTAGCCTAATTTATCTTGATAATCTTTAGTAGTTTTTTAAAATCATGCATATCTCTCTCCCAAGTCCTTCCAGAGAGGGGATGAATATTATCAAAATATATTTAAGTTTAAAAATTGCTTTAAATAATAAAAAATATTAAAAAAAATCATGCCCAATATTATGTGTTTTATGGCACAAAGTTAAGAGGTGTTTATGTATATTTTATCAGGATTTAACCTGAGGAATGAAAAATAACAGTATTATATATGATCAATAAATACCATACTTCTACATTTACAAATGTTATGTAAGGGTTAGGCATTTATAAGCAAAATAAAACTGTCTACTTCTACAACATTCTCGTTGAGGTATTTTGTTTAGAGTTATGATATGAAGTAACCTGAATTTCCAAATATTGGGTTAATTCTATAAAATTATATTTTGCTAAAGAAATTTTCACAGTTTCAAATCATATGCTAGTTTGGCAGAATAAACTAAGAGATAAAAATGACTGCTAGACATTCCCATAAACATTTACTTGGTCTATGGACATTCCCTTTCAAATTAGCTTCATATCTACAGAAAGCCAGTACTTTTTTTTCTTTATTTATACAGGTGAAGAAATTTAGGTGTACTTGCAAACCTGCCACTGCATGGTAGAGAATGAATAAATGATGTCCTGGACCCCGTTGCAATCCTTGCTTTGGTATATAGTGTGAGATTTTTAAATGATATGTATTGACAGCTGTAATTCAGTTTGGTGATAGAACAAGGATTCAGACATCCCTTTTTGCTCATTTCCCTTTTACACACTACTGAAGGTGATGTAACAGTGTGTTGATGCAAACAGGTGCTGATAGTGTCTCCTAAAGCAGTTATGCTTTTAACTAGCTACATCTTTATGAATAACGAAACATGAAGTTATGTAATATGAACCTGATATGGAAAAGCTGCAGAAAAGTTACAGAGTGCCAATGGTTCCTCAAGTACTGAACATTCTGAGTTTTGAACAGAAATATATCAGAAATCAATCATTAAACTGGTGGGATTTAGATATTTTAAAAGTATAGGAAGAGTTCAGAAGCCATGATTCAAATTCGCATTTCAAAAACACACAAAAAAAACCTTATCCAGAAAATTTTCAACTTTCTGTACTACAGAGATGAATCAAATTATTGCTAACTTTTCCAAACAAATGGAATTCAATTGTCTAGATAAACTATGACAATAATTAAAACGAGCAAAAGTTCAAAGGAAAGACTTGTTAACAAAATGTGAAGAAAAATGACAGTTTGAAGAAACTCAGTTTTGGTTTCCTTGCAATTGTCAGTTCACTCACACTCAGACACTCCTCTCTGCTCTGCATGCTTATTAACATGGAGTAGAATAATTGTCTCCACTTACGATCAGAAGCAGGAACATCAGAGTGAACTTGTTCAGCAAATGGAACCTCATCTTCGGTTTGCGAAGATTCCCCCTTCTCCTAGAAAAATATAAAAGTAACAAAGATTTAAAATAATATAGCTCTGATACTTTATTATTGTTCTCTCCAGACCCACTAAATATAATACATGAAAACATGACTATTATGCCTGTAACATACTTGCAGGTACATGTTCCATTGTCCCTTCTGTTAACTAGAATGTTGTCCTTAAGGCACTATTAAAATTTTCTGATCATATATATTAACATTTTTTGTCAGCTAAAATGAGATCTCCTGGCTTTAAAAGGTTTTAAGTTGAATAATACAGTTTAATACAGGTTATAAGAAAGAAGGAAAGATATGTATTTGAACAGGGTGGTGGGGAGCCAAGTGAAATGTGTATGAATAAGATAATGAGGTCATGAAATATATTTTAATTATCAAGAAGTACATAGGTACAATTTAACACTAACTTTAGAATTAGTATAATTTATTATTATTTCTCAAGTTTAGCAAGCCATGTGTACTATGCTATAAAACAAACAAGAGGAAACAACACCTACTAGAATGTTTACCAGATATTCAAATCAGCCCATTAAAACCTATTTTCACTATGACAATTTCACTATTTTTTATTACTGATCTGAAAGGCTAAGTATTACAGTTGATCTATACATAAAACATTGCATATACAACATATTTTCTTATATTTTATTTGAGGCTTAAATATAACAATAAATATGAAAATTAAATTTACATAGCTACTTAAATTTACATAACTGAAATAAAGGAATTCTAAGCAATCAAGAGCAATCATGCTGATTTTAATAATATATGTTATCAATGGAAATTGATGAGTATTGCAATGGGGACATAAGGAAGAAGTCATTTCACTGGGCATGAGCAAACAAAATCTATGTTTTGTGAAAGATATACAATCTATTTGACAACAGTCCCCTGTAAGGATAACTCATACATTAAAAGAAAACACTTAAGTCAATGGGAATCCATTTTAGTGAGGGCCTTTCTCTACAACAAAAGCTTTATTCCTACCATCATGAGCATCCTGATATAAAAATTGAATTAGTATTAATTATCAATATTTAAGAAGGAATATTGGATTAGCTTTCTAATTGCATTCCTTAGGAGAGCCCTGATGGTGATTAGGTGTTAAAAATGTAGTTTGCAAATGTAATTGCAAAACCATAAAGGAGAAAGAATCTCAGTGGCAATGAAAGATAATTATGATGCCTAAAAATATCTCTCAATAAAACATGAATGAAGACAGATCACGTTCAGTAATATAACAGAAAATGGTCCAAATTTCCCCTTTAGATTCTCGTCACTGGTTAGATCCATTAGAAATTTCCTCTAATGGGGAAAACCAAAAAACAAACAGAACAAAGAAAAAAAAAAACAAAACTACCTCTTCCCATCTCATATTTGCCTCACCTAGTACATATTATCACTATTACAAGATTTAAGTGTAGACCAAAATAATACATTTTGCAACATATGTACTTGAAATAAACCCATGGCTGCTCACTAATAGAACACAAGATAGTTAGTTGTATTGTCAAATGTAAGCAATATTTGGTACTCAATTGATAACAGAAATTATTTAACCAAATATTACCTCTAATCAGTAATGTCTTTCCCCTCCACTCTATAAAATCCATGACCTGCCATATTGGGCAGACACTCATAGAGTCAGTGATAACTTATGTCTATCTTCATGATTATCTAATGCCTCATTCTATGTCCTACTTTTATGTCAGATTCCCAAGTGTTTAGTGTCCTTAACTGTCACCCCTTTCTTCCCCCCCTTAGGAAAAACCTCGTTGTTTTCCCGTTTAGTACAACAAAGTAATTTATGTTTCTGTTAATAAAGAGCAGAACATGACCATTGTTTCTCCTAAGGAAACTGATTTAGCTTATCTACCCAGTGAAGTCTGATCATGATGCTTGCTTCATAATAATTTTTGTAGCATATATGTATGTACATATGTATATATGTACATACATATATATATATATGACAAATGTTCAGTATACTCAAGGTGTAATATAAATTCCTTAAGATATATACTAGAGAGTAGGGTAAATTAATATTTAGGAGAGTTTTTAATTAAATTTCCAATCCTTGGAAATGGGTAGCTTATGGTTTTAGGATTACATGTATTTTTATAAGGAGTAATTTGCCAAGAATTTATTGAGCATACTGACATTGACTCTTAGGTAAGAATCATTCAAAATAAAGAAATTACTAGACATTAAGAAGTGGGAAATAGCTGGGCAGTGGTGGCTCACACCTTTAATCCCACCACTTGGAAGGCAGAGTCAGGAAGATCTCTGTGAGTTCGAGGCCAGCCTGGTCTACAGAGCAAGATCCAGAACAGGCACCAAAACTACACAGAGAAATCCCATCTCGATAACCACCCCCCAAAAAAAGTGGGAAATATAACTTATACTTTAAAGTTGGGAAGAATATTTAGAAGTAAACCCATTCACAGACCAATTGTTGGGCTTCACTAGCCAGTACTTTAAAGTTCTTATTTAATGTAGATGAACTAGTAACATAGTTATGAATGGTAGCTATTGCAAATGAAGTGACAGGGAGTTTTAGGAGACATTGAAAAATTAATGAAGTACTAAATGAAAATTTTAGGAATGAATATCAAATATCTGGAATAAAATAAAATACCAGGTAGAATAAACAACAGATTGATCTCAGCAAATGAAAGAGATCTGTTTGGGGGACAGGCATGCATTGCTCATATCAAAGCAATGTAGGGGAGGGTACCAACAGAACCCCCTAGTTAAGACCAGCTGTATATATCTCTATTTTAAATGTCTTCTAGTTGAAACAGTTCTTTGTCTTAGAACAAGCCATGCTTAATGTTCTGTAGGAGCCCTGCTGAAATATAGACCCATGAGTCACAGCCTTTACAGTGATGGCTAGGATACAGTCTGAATGATGGTTAATCTTTCTATGGTCTCAGCTGAGTATGCTTTGTGGGTAAAGGGAACTAAAAGCTTGGGTGGAGAGACCAGGTCTCATGCTATTTGCCTTCTTTTGCCACTATGCTGCTTGGTACATGGTGTTTTCAGTTTCTAGAGGAAGTCACCACATTCCAGAGAGATGGAGACACTCATCGGGGAACTTTCAAGCCCAAGACTTTCTGACTCTCCAGCCCATGCTCTTATGTTTCCAAGTACACCATATTAGTTTCTTCTTGTTAGAAAAGTCCTCTGTTTGATTGCTACAGTATGAAATACAAGTGATCCAGAGCCTTAGAAACTTTCAGGAGACCTTGGTAAAATTACATGGACTCAGCAACCATGTGGTAAGTACACACATGGGGGATACACTCTTGCTGAATTAAATTCAGCTGGATATCTTACAATATTTGAGGTAATTATGTTTCTTTTGATGACACGAATTATTATGACTTGTGTTGACAACCTAAAATGTCTAATTAAAAGGTAATTGTGATACTCTTGGGCTGTTCTTGAAGGGCCTGCACCTGCCCCTTACACACACAAGGGTATCAGGATTCTAGAGAAAATTACATGGTCTTAAATTGTCCTTATGAAACCTTTTTCCTTATGAGTGACAACACAAATGATTTATGATAAGCTCCTTCCCCCACCCCAGCAAATAATTACGGTTCCTAGGAGCTGTTATCTCACTGTCACAGTAGAGCCTGCTACATAACATAACAAAACATTTTACACAAATTGGAGACTCCGAGAACACCAGAGTTGACTACCAATGCTCTCCTGATACATTTGCATTGCTTGTCACTGGCAGATGAATCTGACTTCTCTCAATGCACTCCTAGGAAAGTCTTAAATGTACTGAATTAAAAGAAAATTGGAATATAAGAAATACCAAATGACACTTAATATATTCAAATGTTCCAGTGAGGATGTGAAAACAATTTCCATTTCCAAAAAAGATCAATGTGATGATTTATGTTAACAAATGTTTAAACTAATTAAGTTTTTGTCATAGCATCCACTCTTAACAGTAACAGTACAGAACAATTGGCTACTTCCTCTGTTTTTATATTGTATCTCATGAGAAACATGAATAGGGACAGCAGATATGAACCAGCTTACTTTATAGAAAAAGAAAATGACATCAGAATAAGAAAGAGCTTGCTCATGGCTTATCATATGCTTAAGGCTGAATAGAAGTCTAAGAGCCAAGTTGCAAAATGTCACTTGACTGGTAATGATGGATAATATCTATACAATACACCATATGGATAATTATTTATAGGTGTCATTACATTGATATGTGTCCAGCATTTCCTTATGTGTGTATGCTTTATTTGCATATATTATTTTCAAACATTGATTACAGTGCTTGATTCTAATGAAATAATATATATATACACTCTATTGACATGTTTTCCATAACTGAAAAATCTCTAAAATAGAGGTGGATCTTACAATCTGAGTTCAATGTTAAGTGGAAAAATGTACCACAGGCAGTTTTGAGTTGAAAAGTGGTTCAGGAAATGTCAATCTGAATATGATGTTTTAGGATGCATTAAAAAATTTTTCTTTCATTTATTTTTTATTTTAATTTAACCACAGATTAGCATGTTATAAAAATCCATCTAAATAAGTCTGAAAGAATTCTTTCAGTATGCATAAAATTTATAAACTAAGACTGTGGGGTTTTATTATAATTGAAAGGTCTAATTTCCATAAAGACACAAAGTAATGGCATGTGAATAAGGGGACGCTTATAATTTCCATCATTAGCATACTTAGGGTAACAGTTTGCCTAACATTTTTACTTATTAGTCTTACTTAAAATTTTTGTTGAAATCAATTTGAGATTTGGAACATTGCCTCCTGTTAAAATGTAAAATGGTTTGAATTTAATCCTTTAAAATGTTGTGAATTCCAAGTTTGTAATAAAAATAAGTAGCCGGCATTTATGTGACCCCCAAACTCCACTGTGAAGTCATTAGAAAGTTCCACTCAGGAGCTCTGTGTTTTTGGCTAACATCCATTTACAGAGCTTTAAAGTTTTGTGTACACCCTAATTCAGGAATTTACTGCTCAGAACATACTGTAAGGAAATCCTATGTGGGCATAGATTTGGCTGAAAGAACACTAGCCTTAGACTGTTCATGGCAGCAAAAATCTACCGTGTGGGTCCTGGGGACAACTCAGGTCTCAGGTTCAGCTGCAAGAGCATTTACCTGCTGAGCCGTCTCACTGGTCCATTTGCAGAAACTTTAAAGTGTGAAGAATTTAACTTATAATGGCGAAGTATTTTATAACTAAAGTTAATTACTTCTACAACTCCCTTCAAATTTTCACGTTTGAGTAGATAAACCAGATCACGAAGGACTCAAGAGGTTTATACAGAGTACAAAGTTCATTTAAGGCATAGCCAGGAGCAATTCAGTTTGTCATCTGTGACCCAAGCTTTAACTCATTCACCTTATCTCATTTTCTATAAACCCTCTCATGCTGCTATGAAAATATATGTAATTAAGTAAAGAGACAAGTATCTAAATAATTAACATGTAAAAACAGTTATATTCTCTTATGTCGATGGCAAAACTTTCAGAAGAAAAGAATAGCAAAGATGGAGAAAAATCAATTTCTTTTCAGTTAGTTTCCTGCCTTTTTGTTTGGTTTACAGACAGATGGCTGGGAAGATGTAGATGATTCTGCCATATAACTGCATGTTACAAACCCGAATGTTTTAAATGAATATGCTAATCATGTTGTTTCACAGTACTGATCACTTTGACATATAACAGAATATAGTAAGTTAAACTATTAATCAAGCTGCTAATGTATATCCTTTTCAGCCATGTATGGCCTTGAAAATTGCTTTGAATTTTCTTTCCAATAATATAATGCAAATGCCCATGTCTTTTCTAGATGTTTCTCTTCACAAGAACTGTGACACACATGTGTTTACCTAATCCATATTCACCCCCATTATTGAGCAGGCACACAGAGGGTCTTAAAAAATCATTTAAGTGTCTCCTTAGTAAGTCTGAGACCAGAGGGCAACATCATACACTGGCTCAGCAAACTAAAACAGTAAGTCCGGGGAAACAGATTTCCTTTTTAATTTTTCTTTTACCAGTGACTTATTTATGTATTTTTCAGGGCTGGGAATTGAACAGAGAATGTTATACTTCTTACAATGGTGCTCCACCACTGAGCAAAACCCCGAAATCCTATAGACTACTTCTTAAAACCCAGAAATTGATCTTATTTTTGCAAATCTGAGCCACAATATTGAAGTATAAGTCAGAAAGTGTTTCCAGTCATTAGCTGGTAGAAACCTAGTGTCTAATCTAAATCTGATAGTTTGATAATGTCGTCACTTCCCTTTTTGAAGTAGCAAGATTCTGATATTAAAAATCAAACAAGTAGAAGTTTTTATAATGGGTTCTCATATTTTATAAAAATTTATTATATGATGTATTTATGACTCTAGGACTCTACTTATAACACATTATATTTCTAGTTACCATAGTTAATTTTTTATTGTAGAGATAATAATCCCTTATTAAATAAAATGAAAAAAACATGTTTTCAAAGAAAGCAACGTGGCTCAAATCTCACCATTCTAGAATAACTATCTTCAATATTTTATCTCTTTACAGTTTTGAAAATATGTATCTGTGACTTTTCACTGTATACAATGTTATAATCAAATTTTAATTATATTTTTATACCTCATATGTTTCATTTTTGTGTGTGCCAAGGGGGAAATACTTTCTTGTTCAAAGGAAGCAAATATGATTCCAGTTTTTCCCTGTTTATTCATCATGTTCTCTCATGATAATCACACATGTAAAACTAGTTTCACAAAGATGGAAGTGTGTGTGTGTGTGTGTGTGTGTGTGTGATTTCCCCAAATATCTGTACTCTAATCCTTTGTCCCTATGTAGATAAGATTTTGCAACCATTCTAGAAAATCAATTCATAAGACAACAGAGTAAATAATGTAGTATACTTTGCACCTGGGCCTGCTTTCAGTATGAATCTGGTCTGCAGTTTAGGTCACAGCGTATTTGTAAAAGCCCGTCTCTTTATCTTTAAAAATATAAGGCTCACATATTTTTCAAGCTTTTGTTTACTTGTCTATGTGTATGCATGCATTAGCATATGCTCATCAGTGTGCACGTATGTGGGTGTGTGTAGATGGTTGTGCAGAAGCCAGAAGAGGACATCAGGCCCCTTAGAGCAGGGTTGACAGGTGTTTGAAGGCTAACAGACTTGTTACATGAGTGCTAGGATTTAAGTTCCAGTCCTCACGATTGTGCAGCAAGTGCTCCTAACAGCTAAGATGTCTCCTAGCCCCTTCATTTGAATAGATGGTGTGTGTTGTGTATGTGCACGAGCCCATGCACATGGCGGCCAGAGGCTGACAACAAATGTCTTCCTCTATTGCAGTCTACTGTACTTTTTGAGGAAGCATATCCCCCTCAATGACTTGCTTGCAAGTTAAGAAAAAAATATGGGAGAATTTCTTATAACTATGTTTATACTAACATTATGGCAATTATCCCAGGGGGAGGAGAGGGCCTTCCAAATTAAAGGAAAGAACAGAAGATGAATGAGAAGCAAGCCACAGCGTATCAGCTAGCCCAAAGCAAGAGGAGCCAGTACCTCACTTTTACTGAGATCATCTTATTTTTTATGGCCATAAGTATTATTGTTCTTTTATTCCATGAAATCAAGAGTAAATAATTTAATCTAGACATGGAAGCTTGTCAATTTAAATGTTTTCAGATATTAGGAAATAGATGGACAGCAGCCATCAATATTCATCCTTAAGTTATTATTTTTTAAAAATAAATTATTTCAATATGTCTTTAAATATTTTTTGATTACTATTATTTATAGGGATTATAGAGTAATTAATATTAAGTTAATTTAAAAGTGAGTACTCTTTGGGGAAGAATTGGTGTGTGCGCGCAACCATGTCTGTGTGTGTGTGTGTGTGTGTGTGTGTGTATGAATTTCATGTTTAGTTCTGGTTGGACTGTTTTTATTTACTTAAGTGAGGAAACCTGGGCTCTGGATGATGTTGTAATTTTCTCCAAGGTGATGTTGCCCACAATGGCATAGCTTGGATGAGATGCCATTGCCTGTGGCATCCATCTTACCAATCCATCGTTGTCCTTTCAAGATGAATACCCATTACCTGCTCCAAAACACAGCAATAGAGAAGTGAGGAAGTGTGTCACTGATTCTGAATTACAGACAATATAAAGGGAAAAGGATAGGTTGTGATTTATAGTATACATTTAGATCAGCATTGCAGACTACCGCACTTGAGTTGCCTATGTGTGTTTAGGTGGCTGTTTACAAGAATATTTCATGGTATTTTAATAGAATACTTTAAATGTTATATTAAATATAATACTTTAAATAATATAAAGTAAGATTTTTTTTTCAAAATTTTATTCCATCAAGCAGGTAATGCAATTGAAACAGGAAGAGACAAACTAATATTCCTCATGCATTAATTCAGTAGATAGATAATTGTGTCATGTGTTACATATAGCTGCAGGGGCTTTGGAAATACATTTAACATAGTTCCATATGCCTCCTATGTGCTTTAAAGGAGGAAAGAATTCTCTCTGTTGGACCGACACTGGTAGAGCACTTAAACGACTGCTTTATCTAAGTGTTGAGAGAGACTGCCCTTGTTTCCACAGGAAACTCTTAACCTGAAGTTTCAACTATAACTGTACTGTGCTTGGTAGCCATAAGCATCTGATTACCGCAAACTTAGGGTTTTAACCTGTGGAGGTATTCATGCATGAATGGGTGGATATTTGGACATGTGATAAACACATATATTAATAGGGCAGTGGTGACTCATGCCTTTAATCCCAGCACTAAGGAGGGAGAGGAAGGCAGATCTCTATGAATTCGAGGACAGCCTGGTCTTCAAAGCAAGTTCCAGGACAACCAGGGCCATAAAGAGAAATCTCATCTCAAAAAATAAATAAATAAATAAATAAATAAATAAATAAATAAATAAATAAATAAATACATAAATCTTTCTTATAGTTGCAAAATAAAGCCACAATCTGAAGATCCACAAAAGCTGTGTGCTTATTATTGTAATTTTGTTTCATTTAATTTTAAAACATTTATCTGATGTGTATCAGGGATGTTTTAATTTGTCTCCTAATTTCATGTTTAAACATCCTGTATCTGGGAGGTATATGATGCTTATTAAAATGCACGTCCAAGGCACAGTTTTAAGAATGTAGAACACTAGGTGTTAGTGTTTGCACACTGGATAAATGGGTGAACAGAAAGTAGACAATGGTCTGGGACACATCAGTGATTACAATTTCATTTTGAACAGTCCCTGGGAAGCTGGCACAATAAGGTGCACATTTCCCCTTTGTGTTTCAGATAGCAGTTGAATTTGTGTTCCACTTTGACTCACAAATAAGTATTTCTGTATCTTTACATGCTAAACAGAGTCCTTGTTCCCAGGGCTTTTTATCAGTGATGCTTTTTACAGCAGGATCTCTCAGCAAGTTGGTTTGCCACAGGGAATACGTGTATACTAATAGGCATTTTGACTATTATTTTTATTTAGAAAAGTTAAGTTTGGACAAGAACTATTTCCATCAATATTACTCTCAATTAGGAGGTAGGACAACACAATCATGTTGTCTTATGAAAACGAGGGAGCACACAGAGAGGCTAAGGGAGTCCCAATAGGAAGCCCCGACAGACAGAGGTTTTGAATTTATAAATCAAAACAGTTCCACTTTACTGGATTTATAAATAAAAATAATCAAGACTACATCTTCTGTCCTGAGTGCCAGACTATCTGAAAACTCAGCAGGTTGACCAGGGTTTTGTCTTCATTGTTGGAAACTGCATTCATTACATAACCATTTCCACCTTTTAACTTAACTTTAATGGCCGAGCATACAAAAGTGTTGGCTCAAATTTATTTTGGTGGATTAATGTAACATATTGGGCAGGAGGTCTATAATTTCCTTAACATACAAAATGCTTAAGATTATCCACAAGTGGCGCATTTTAAAATTCATTAGAGATCTTTGACATGCTTTACTCTTAGCAAGGTTCCAGAGAACACAGATGGCAATTAGTCACACAGGTGCTGCTGGCTAGCTTTCCTGATTGAGGAAATTAGCACAGTCCATGGGAAAAAAAGCCTCTCAATCTACAGAGACAAACAGGCTTATTGGATGCTACTGACAGCATCTTATACAACCTCCTATACTGTACATACATCCCTTGGTCCTAGAAGAATAATAGGTTCTTTAGTGAGGCTGTTTCTCCTGTGGTCTCTGGGATAGACAGCCACATAGGCAACACTCACGAGCCTCTTAGATGTCAGCATTCTTTGCTTGAGATCTGCTGACCTAGAAACTGTGGTGGTGAGGCCATAGGTTCCCCAGATGATTCTCATTAAAGAAAACTCACGAATTTCTTGAAAGTTAATTGGATGTGTTTGAAGAAAAGTTTCTCTTGAAAATAAAGTGGAAATGTACAAATTAAATTCTTATTTTATATTTATATTTAAGTTAGCATTGTTTGGTTACAGGTGGGATGCTTAACTCTTACCTTTCATGTATTTATTTTGAATTAATTAGAATTAATGTAGGTGAAGTAAGATTTCATTAACATAACATTATTAGGTTGTTAAAAGTGTAACTTCATTCTGTAAAGAATTTTTTAAATGTGTGGGTCATTAAGAATGAGGGCTGGGCTGAATGTGGTTTAAAGTTTATAATTCATGTACAAAATTACTATTTTAATGTTCCATATCCATCTTTTATGCTTTAAGATTTCAGGAATATTTCATTCAATTGCATATTACCTTAACATATCACAAAATAGTACAGAATATCATAAACTATCTTAAGACATGACAAAATTATCAAACTTTCCATATAGACAGACAATATACAATTTTTAAATCTCCCTTGAATTTATCTTTTCATACTCATCAGGTCAACTCCAGAACTCTATGGGTGTACAAATATACATGATCTTATATTTACATTTAGCCCCCTATTATTTAATTTTATTCAATTCTCATGCCAGTTTCCAGTTCAACAATGTCAAATAGTTGAGATATCTCAAAAACATACTTAACAAACTCCCAATCAAAACTCACTGTGAGGCTAGCTTTAATAATATGCTAATCATCATAAAGGAATTAGCATGAAACTATTTCTAGTTATTATAGCTGTAATGTATTCAGTGTTCTGAATAAATCAATAAGCAAAGCTCGAATATGTTGTTAACATATACTCTAGATTGAAAATAATCTCTTTGATATATTGTTAAAAAGCAATGTAAATGCACTGTGAGGATAATACGAGTTCTATGTGGCTGTTGTAGAACAGTGATGGATGCTTACCAAGCTCTGATAATACCACATGTCCCATCCTGAGCATTACTGAACAAAGTTTTACTAGTGGACCATTACCACACACTCTATAAAGTGCCATCCATTGATAGCTATGAAGAAATAATAATCAGTAGTAATTTTAAAGAATGGTAACATAATTTTTGCCCTCTTCAAAAATTCCTTCTCAAATTTTGGAAAAATGTAAAGACAGTTTCTATTGAAGTCCTCCAAAGAGTAAATCAAAGACCACGCCCACAGGTCTCGAAGAGCTCCCAAGGCTGATACGGTTGAGCTGGAAGAGGGTAGCAGTCTGAGGACAGAGTGGGAGCTCTGTTCAACTTTTGTTGGTTTCCTCCACTCTCCACTAACCACTAATTCACCCTGAGAAGCCCTGTTGTTTGGTCTGATGTTAGCTGACCCACTTTTATTGCCCTGTAACAGTAAGGTAATTTTCAGGGGGTGCCGGTTACTTGAAGGAATCGTTACAGACGGGTAGTGCTACTAAAACAAGAAAGCTGTGTAGTTGCTCTGCCTGGTGAGCCAAAACCTCAGTCAGAGGCTGATAAACATGGAATTAGTAAAGCATTTGATTTCGGATGCTGGAATGATTCTCTCGGTTAGAACAGATGTACTAACAGCCCATCTGGCTGGATTTTGGGGAGGAAGGACATTGTAGTCTATTGGATACAATTCTTCATGATATAAATGGCAGAGGTGACTTCATCCAAATACCCAAGAGTTTATCTGTAGAAATCCAATACAGACCTATGCCACAGAGCAGATTGCTCACATCCAAAGCAGAATAATCTCAAAAAAAAATCATAAGTATTCTATCTTTGGGGTGAAAGATATGCTCCCAAATCCTGATCAATGCAGTAATGTTTGGAAACTAGACATGAGCTAAACTCATTTGGCTTAATTGCTTTATAAGGTCAGTACTGTCAAACCATTGAGGAAAATGGCCCTCTCCAGTATGCCCAGGAGCCAGAGAGAACTAGCATTATTCTTGTGAAAACACTGCTCTTGTGAAGTGATAGTTTTATTGTGTTTTTCCCTTCCTTCAATATTTTTTTGGTAAAATTATATACTGAAGAAATACATATTGATTTTGGAAACATCTAGCCTTCCCAAATCCATAGTGCCTGCAGTGCCGTGACACATACAGGTAATTCTGTATAGCACCATTCAATATTTATATAAAGAAACAACTTCTATTGGCTATTTCATGGAATGCTTCAGTCTATTTAGAAACCACCAGAGGATCATTACTGTCTTCATTTCTCAGATAGGAAGACTGAGGTTATGAAAACTAAACACTTGATCACTCTTATTAAAATAAATTAGTGAGTGATCAAGTCATGATGATAATACTAACTCTCTAAACTCAATATTATTTATAGACCATTTTATGTCATTAGTTATCCTCCAATATTTTTTCCTGTGAATATGTACAGAAATGAATGCAAATTTCACTACTATTAAAATTTAATGAGTTAAGGTTCTTCATTCCATACATATCCTCTATTTCTTCAAGTATAACCAGTATTTCTTGTAATACTAACCTAATTTATTTTGGACCAAAGTCATGATAACTAGAAGCTATTTCACATCATGAATAGATCTCAAACAAGATGAAATTTTATTCTTCATATTAAACAATTTCTAACTAGGACGGTATGTCTCTCTATGCCTGCTTAAATTCCTTAGGTCTATGGTCCTGTCTTAACTCTTTGTTCTCCTTAGTGCTAAGCATGTCCTTCTGCAATCATTTTCTTCTGATATGAGAAACTGGTGGGAGATTTTTAAGTGTGGACTCTGAATTAAGTTATAGTATTGCCACATTAAATGCCATGATTTGGGGAGCGGGGGTTGAGAGAAGCAACAGGGTTGTCGCCTTCCTTTTCCATAAGGGTCCTTCAAGGGTCATCTGAGCAAAACCCTTAACTGCTACAGCAATTGAAATTTAGTTTTTGTTGGTATAGATCAAGAATACTAATTAGTTTAACAGGATTTGAGGAGCATGTAGTTCAACTTTGGAGTTGGTGAGTTTTCAGTCCAATAAAACAACATGAAGGTCGGTGAGTATGACCTAGTAGCTGTGGATGCAGCCCCCGCCCTGCTGGGGGCACAGCAGACAGTTGCAGAGCAATTGGCTGGTATGACTGCAGCTGATTTCCCTTTGTACAACCAGAATGATGTCTTTTGTGCTATGTCTCACTCTGTGAGATAAAGGATAACGTGTGGGGTGCGGTGAGTGGATATCCAGGGCAAAGCTCTTCTTAACCATACACTATTTTCCCCTATTTTGATCTGACTGTAACTCAATCTATTTCTTTTTAACATTGGTTTAAAACAAAATTGAAGGCAATTTTATTATCTACTAGCAATTTATTTAAACACATATTAAACTCTCTCTTTTCTTGTTCATTTAAATTTTAAAACAACTTAATTTGTATTCAAAATTTTAAAAATAAACCCAAATGTGAAGAGCTCTAAGGAAAAGATGTGCTTCTGTATTATACTGAAGTGGTACAAAAGAATCAGAATAATAAGCATTCGGATACTTCTATAAGTCAATTTAACACAAACATCACTTTTCTTATTCATCATTGATCAGGAAAGATTCAATAGAAACCTCTTCAATATTGGCATCAAAAATTCACTTTCATTAAGAAAGATGAGAATTATTTTGACATTAAAACTCACTGTCATCTGATAAAAACTGAAAGAATTCAGTTGTGTTTTCACTTTATAACTTATAATACATGATTTCCATGTAAATTCACTCCACTGGGTTGAACAATAGATACAAATTGGATTATAAACTCCAGAGCAACAAAATCAAATTATAGCTTTAGAATGAAACACCAAAAAGAGCACTGAATAATTTTTTTTTAGGTCAAAGAGCATGAGAATTGAAATTAAGTGCTTGAAGCTAGAGGGGTACAATTTGTCTCTATATTTGTTATTATTATTTGTATTTTTTCCTGTTAAAATTAACCTGTTTACACTTACAGCACTTACTAATTGCTAGAGGATTTCTGATTTTAATATTTTGAGAAAATTAAAATTAAACAACACATAGAATATGTGGAATAACAAATAAAAACAAACAGGAGAACAAATGGAATCCAGAAAATTTACAAAAAATCCTAAGAGCAAAATGTCAATTATAACAGTAAACATGCTTGGAGTATATTTTCCTCTCAATACACAGTAACTTTTCATTTTTTTAAAACTAATACCAAATCCTGCTTATCCTCATAAGAAAATAAAATGAAGCAGAACTGAGCAACATAAGAAAAATTATCTGATACCAACAAACCGAAAGAAAGTTTAAAAAAATTAAAATTGCATGGCATCTCCATTTCTGAGGTAAGGCTGGTTGGTACAACTAAAAAACAGTAAAATAAAATAAAGTAACTTTTCTGGATCAATAAGCAATTACAGTATATTTATTACACTAATTTATGTGTCCCACTCGTTTTGAGGGGAGTTGGAAATTTTTATGCACACCTCTCCCTCCGTTGTCAGTTGCTTTATAGTGTGTGTGTGTGTGTGTGTGTGTGTGTGTGTGTGTGTGTGTGCACATATTCTCTTATTAATTTTGGTCATTTTTGGAAAGCACTTAAGAATACCTTATGTAGTGTGGTATGGGCAATAGTTTGTCCTATACATGTAATTTAGCCTTCATCTATGCATTTATTGATGGAGGTGTTTTCATTTTAGCATACAAAAGAGTTGTTTTCGACCATGTGGTCGACCAGTTTGCTGTATACTCTTTCCCCCTACCCTTTCTTCTTTCCAGAAGGAGACCTGGGCCCTCACCTGCACCTTCCTCTAATTCTGCTTTATGGGTCCTTTATTTGGAAGCTGGAGCGGGATTCGAGCCTTGGCAGCATTGTAGCCTAACTGACCATTTCTTTAGGGAGTTAGACTTGGCTAGGGAAGCTTGTGACAAATCTTCCCACAGCCGTTCTCCAACTGCTAAGCAGCAAAGATATTTATGTCACAGCGCGTCTCCACACCTGCGGTCAGGGATTTCACGCGGCTTGGGGCTCATTTCACGCAGAACAGGAGGAAGGGCGTTGCAGCGGCTTTCCCAGGCTGAACATGAGCTCATCTTTCCTGCTAGCTGTCCCACACTACCCTCAGACTTCAAGAAGGGCAGAAAACACGCCACTGTTGCCGGCACTTTTTCCCTTATGATGCTCTTTAGGGACAGTTGGATCTGCTGTGTGTTAAATTGGTAGAATGGAACACACACACACACACACACACACACACACACACACACACACACACACACACACACACGAGATTCTTGGTGTACTTTGTAACCGGGAGACCCCATGCGGGCACAGGCCATTCCTGTTGATATTTTTATAAGGACTGAAAGAACCTATTTGGTTCTTTAATAAAACATGACTCTCATGTATGTGGCTCTCTTTTGGGAGCATTTCTAGCCTCCTGCTCACTGGAGGGGGCTGGTTTCGTTAAATTAAGATTTAGAATGGAAAAATGATTTAAATAGTGTGTATTAAAAGTATTTAAACTAGACTATGTAAATTATGCCTCCAGATGTAGAAGATCCAACAAAGTAAATTCGTTAAGTGGCTGAATTTAATAGAAATCAAATATGGTATATTCCTAGGGCTGGGATTACAGTTGCTGAGAAATTCAGGTCAAAGACCATCAGCTGGACTTGGATGGGGTTTTTGCCAGTGAAATGATGGACGCCCCATTGTTGGGGCAGCTGATGCTGAGGCTGGCAAGGATCCTGGGAACATGTTTTAAAAAAGACCCTTTGCTGGCAAGAGGAGTAGAGATGACTTCATGGGACTTTTGAGTCTAGAATTGCTTTGCTTTTATTACCAATTATTTTTGCTGGGTTTTTTTGACACAGTGTTTTTAACTTTTAAAAAGTCTAAACAGAAATAACTGTCCACTCCCTGAAGTTACTGTTCTTTTGTTTTGTTGCTGTTCCCAGACTGACCTCACATGACCCTGGTGATGACAAGGTTGAGGGCTGGAGTGAAAACCAGAATCCCCCTTAATACACTCTGTGTTGGTTTTGAAAACCCAAAGTGAGTTTTTCCTCATCAGCTAAAGTATGTAAAATGCACACACTATCAAACAGACACATTCGATTTCACTTCCTGTTATATCAAATAAGATGCTGTAAGTGCACAGACATAGAGTATGAGGACTGAAGTAAATGCTATGTTACCTGGAACTTTTGCCCATAACACCTTTGGAGATGTTAATTTTATATTCTCAGGACATCATTAGCTCACTAACTCTAACAAGGACTACTCTTCATGGTAGGATTTTTATGTTAGATGACCCTCCTGGGTCTTATCTCATGGGCTGGCCTGTTCAAGAAGAGTGGTAGGGCTTCTAGAAATTTCTAGAAATGTTATTCAAGTGTAAGGAGGCAGATCCTGCTTTAGCCTGCATGTTCTAGCTGGTAGCCAGAACTTTAGTCTGCATATTCTAGCTGGCATTCAGAACATCCAACCCAAAGACATCATGTGTTCATTTAATAGAACCCACTTTTCTTTGAAGTCTATAGGTGTTCGCTATGCTCTATTAGTACTTCAGCTTATTGTATTCCAACTGTTGGATGTAGAGAGCTTTTTTGGTTATTTGAAGAAATGAATGGAGAGTATTAAGTAAATCTTATTTTTAATTGTCATTATGCTAACAATTTTACTTTTTTTTTTCTCCTTAAAATTCAGGAGCAAAATGTTGGATTTGGATATTTTTATGTGATATTTCCTCCCCACAAAACCACATTAATACCAACTACCCTTGAATAAAGAACTTGAAGAAGGGTCGAAGTAGCTGTTCTGTTTTCCGGACAAAGAGGCAGAGTAGTTGTGTGGCCTTCTAGACATCGCACAGGTTGTCCAGGTAGAGTTTGGGTTAGAGCAGAGGCACCCCATCGGAACTCAACCCCAGTGGGCTTTTATTAAACTTAGAAAACCATGTTTTCTAAGTTTCTAAGTTTCTAACCACTTAGAAATTTCATGAAAAACAGCTGGTTGCGATAAAGTAATGAGACAGAGCCAGCCATTTCTGTACCCATTCGACCGGTTTCTACCAGAGGTTCTCAGACAAGCCGTCTTATCAAAGTGCTCAGAACATGAACGAGGAGATTTTGCTTCAAAAAAAAATTTGTGGAACTGTCCTAATGTGTAAGCCCAGCAACAAGTGTCTATTCAAGACATCCTCAGGGTCCTGGATGTTAGTGTCTCTGGACGTCCCTACCCTTGTGTTCTTCAAATGAGCCCACACATAGCTCCAGCTCTGCCGATGAATGCTATGTAATGTGGGCATAGGAATAATTTTGAGTGACAGTTCCTGATGGTAAGGCTCCAACTCTGTATGTGTTCTTTCTGAAAATTCATCTCCTTCAGAAATTTTGAGGGACATGACACCTCCTGTATTCTCTAACTCTTCTCATAAAAACTCCTCTTAGATGCCATGCAACAATAGGTAAACATGGAAGTCCACCTCTCACCCTTCCTCAGACTCACATACTGCATCTGGTATAATCATTTTTCCTTGTCTTAAGAATCAATTGTATTGGTGGTAAAGTGATTTGCTTTAATAACTAAGGAGTGCTTTTGCAAATTACGGTTTCTGACTCTTTATTGGAGGGGAGTATAAATAAGTTAAGTTAAACAATAATTAGATACTATTCCTAATTAATGATCAATTATGATGCAATTATTTGACCTGTAGCTAAGGAAGAGTTAAAAGAACCAAGGGAAAATTCTCAGAAAAACCAATAAAAAATTAAATAAGCAATCAAACAAACAGAATCAAAGGACATAACACTCATAATATTTCTCTTCCATATCATCTGCTTTAAAACAAAAATACATTTTTCTCAGCATTGAGGTTAAAGAATACAAAAATTTATGAATGGGATTAATACTGAATTCTGTGTAATTCTAGCATTATATAATCTTTGCCCAAGGATACATGAACTAGTTAAAATAAGACACATTTTTAAAAAGTCCATAAACAAAAACTTAATCTCATTAAGATAAAATTTTATAAGACTTTATTTCCTATTCTTAGTGATTATTAAAATGCTAATCCATGTATTTGTGTTGGCCAGTTGTAAATTTCTAATAATTATAAAGCTAATTTAGTCCAACGGTATTTTTTATGAATGTGTCTACACCTGAGTGGAGGAATTAAAATTTTTATTTTTGAGTCTCTTAAGATTTCAATTTGCATACTCTTTTTTTCCCAGAGACTTTTCATGGTAAGATTAAAAAGCAATCAAGTAAAAATTATTTCCATGTAAGAAAAGTACTTCATTGAGTATGCTATTTCCTTATTTTTCAGAAAGAGGAAAAGAAATAAATTAAAGCATGTGATCAAAATACAATATGTAAAATGTAAAAGTTTTAGTTGATAGACATCTGCCAATAATTCAAGGAAGGCTGTATATACAGAGAGTCATGTCAGGTTTGTGTTTTCATTTCATGATGCTCACAGTGGGGGGCCTGAATGCAGCTGTCCATTTTATTGACCAGTGAAGTCTTCTATCAAATAGAATCTTAGAGACTGAACGGTGAATAAGGACACTTAGGCCTCTGTTGCTTGCTTCATTATTCATTTACTTATCTATTTTTATGTGGTGTGTGTGTGTGTGTGTGTGTGTGTGTGTGTCTGTGTGTGTCTGTGTGTGTCTGTGTGTATGCAGATGTACACAGCCATGCTGTCTGAGTAGAGGCCAGGGGTCAGTGCTGGACATGAGTATCTTCCTTTAGTGTTCTTGGCTTTATATTTTGAGACAGTATCTTCCATTGAACCTGGAGCTTAGCATTCTCATTAGGGTGGAGAGCCAGAGAGCCCCAGGGACACTCCAGTTTCCTCCCCCAACCTATTGGGGTTACAGATGTATCTCACTGAGCCAGGCTTCTGCGTGGGTGCTGTGGATCTGAACTCAGGTCCTCAACTTTGGGCTGTGCTTTATCCACTGAGTCATTTTCCCAGGCCCTCTTTTTTGATAGTTATGAGCAGTATCTCACTTTTCATGTGATTCTCATGATTATTAATTTTGTACTACTTTTCCACTAGGGAAATCGAGTGAGAGAGAAGAGGGTATTGGGTAGAAAAAAGAGAATAAGACCTGTTGTACTAGAATTTCCAGCTGTTTTTTGAGCATTCTTAGTTTGTAAACTGCTTAGTTTGTAAACCATCCAGTTTCGGAAAAGGACACTACTCTTGGGGCTAGGAATGAGGTTATTATTTTTCATAGAGAGTTCCCCAAGAGAACAATTTTAGGGTAAGAATTATGGTCAGGGTAAGAACCAAAATGAGAACTAAGAGTCTGATCTGAGAATGAGCCCAGGCCAGCTGGTTATAGAAGCCAAGTATAGCTCAAGGGCTTGATGGAGTCCTTACAAAGTGGAGATGGTGGAAAGCAAAGGCCTATGTTTGTAACTAACTGTGGCGTGTGGGCAGTAAACAATGCTTGGGCAAAAATATTCAAAGGGAGCTATATTCTCCAACATGGCCATATGCTGGTATAGCAAGAGGCCTTTAAGCTGAATGATCGTCCCGGTCACTCAGTGTCTTATCTTTCAAAGAGGCAGATCAGCAACCCAGTTAAATACAGTGATTTACTCCAGAACAGTGACAGGGTTCAGCATACTTTGCCCTGCTTTCAGTAAATATCACAGATGTCAAAATGTGAGGCGAGATCCTTTTGATTTTTCTCAGTATAGGACATTTAATTGTTGTTTACAGTTCACTACTATATGATGCTATTTTCCTTTTATAAGTAAATTTGTAGACAAAGCTGCTAATGTAATCAAAGCTAATGGAATGACTTTAGAATTAAACAAGGTTTCCATTTGGATTAAACACACACACACACACACACACACACACACACACACACTCGGGTGTGGGGAGGATGACAAAGTGCTACCTGACATATTCAAATAGTTACAATGTACTGTGTCTTTAATCTGAATTGCCTGAAGAACTGTTGGATCTGAGCTGCCTGTTGTCTGCCTAGCTTTGAGTACAATTCAGATGCAGAGGAGATACCAGTGGCTCTAGAGACCCCCAATTCCACAGCAGTAATCTTGGCTGTGCAAATTTCCAAGAAGTTTACTAAAAAGTCTGTAATGTTTAAAGACCCGTTTTCAAGTTTCATTGCTTTTTCTTATATCCCAGGAAGAAAAAATAAAAATAAACACAGAGTATAAATCTTTGAAGCAAGAAGGCTTAAGTGGATCTCAGATTAACATATAAACCCCACCCCCCAAAAATACCAGAACTCAAACTCATTTGATCCTAAAATATATTTTCAAAAATAAACTAAATGCCCTGAGGTATATGTTTAAGCACTCTAGGTATAAAACAAGCCCATCCTGAGACTTGCAACCAAGTTTAAGAAGATAGTTCTTTGAACACAAAGGGCACTGATGTTAGCACTGTGCCACCTGCTGGACATCACGTCTACTCCTAGGGAACGCACTCAACAGTTTGGAAATGTGTATTTCAGCCACAAGGCTTCAGCCAGATGAAGTTTGAACTATGTAGTCAAAACTCTCTGAAAACTTTGGTAACAAATTATGTTTCTTTTACTATTGAAGGCTTTTTTCTTTTGCTAATGAGTCACATATTCAGAACAATACTAAAATGTTCAAACAAGAACATTCAGCATACAACCTTTCTTCATGGGTTTTTTCAGTGTTAGCTGTTGTAGATCTACCCCATAACCACAATCACAGGTTATTGGTAGGCATTAGAGCAAACATGAAGGGCATTTTTTCAAAAGGTTATAGCAATGTCTTAGCTACTGTCACCTGACCTTTTGGGAAAACACATCTTAGAACAATTTTTTATTTTTATTTTTTTGGCAGGGAAGGGGTTATAGCTCATGGATAGAGGAAATAGACAGTTATAAGCCCTCTATGCACACAGATAACATAAGTTATCAACTAGCAGTAAGTAAAATATTTATCAGTGCTAATTAAAAAAGTCCACTAAATTTAAATATTTATACTGAAAACAAAGAAAGTCAGTGTTACAAAAAAATAGAATGCATATAGCCCTGACTTCTGCGAAGATGTACATTAAGGCTAAGTGGTCTTGGCCATTGTTAATTTGCCTCCCAAACTTTTAATTTCCTCTACAAGGTGAGTTGTTTGACTTACAAAGTGGCTATGGAATTAAGTAAGATAACACACCCTTCTCAAGACCTCAGACATAGCAGGTATTTAGAAGAGATTATGAGTGGCACAGATTAAACACGACTGGTATGCACATATACACGCTTTAAAATAAACCAGGGTTTATTCTAACCTCTTGGCTTGAAGCATAGTTTAATCATGTTTGTTCTATAGCTTTTGTATGAATGATATTTGCATTTATTTATCTTTTGTCATTATCTCCATACATGAAGTGTTGCTATATTAATAGATATATAATATTTATTATATTATAATAATTTATATATATATTATTATTAAATAGATGTAAATTTCAAATAACAGGCTATGAGAAGAAATGACAGGGAAAGAGGCTGAATAGGAGTCTCTTATCTCCTATGTAATGTGCCTCTGATATGGTAAAAATGGAATTTCTTTTGCTCATTTGGACAGGATAGGCCATGTTCAGTGTAGCATGTCTGACAGCTCCTGGGAACAAACCACAGACGTTCGTTCCCACTAGAAAATATGCATACAACATTTGTTTCTGTGGAACGGAGAAGACAAGAGAATATGTTTTTATATTTATCCAATGGAACCCAGAACCTTGATTTTCTTTTTCTTTTGACATGTGTTGTATTATTTTTAGAAAGTTTTAAAGCAAAATGGTGGAGATACACCATGGACAAGTTGTTCACCGAGACCCTGTGGAAGAGAGTGTAGGTTGGCTTCTGAAGGGCCACAGGTGTGAATCGCAGGACAGATTTTGTTAAAGAGCTGGCCAATAAGGAAAAGACCTGGAGGTTCTGAGGAAGGATTAAGGACAGGATGCCTGAGCAGGCAGAGGTTTTATTAAGATTGCCAGCAGGGTCTGTTCCTGAATTAACATTTTATGGTGCTAGGTTTACAACTTCATCTTGTAGAATTACTCTTGTGGGTTTTTATTTTCCCCAAAAACTTTAGAAGAAGCTTAAGGTAATGGTAATGAAGAAGTATGGAGTGAGATTTCCATCAGGGTTAGCAAAATCCCTTCTCAACAAAATGTACATTATATATGACGGGCCAAGGAGACATATTTGAGATCCAAGATCAAGCAGGAAGGACAACCACGCAGGGCAGAGTCTACCTCTCCACCCTTCCATGGTCACAACCAATCTTCTAGTGTGGCACTTACTCTCACGGTGCCTAGATGTGGCACTAGTGTCTTTCTCAAAATAGAGCGGAAACATCAGAAATCATAAGAACATGAGCCAACCATTTTTGCTTTTGTTATATTAGCTTGTTCAAGAAGTTTGTACCTTAACATCAACTTTGAAACTTGCCGAGGTCAAAAGAGAAACCTTTATACTGTTGATCTGTGTTTTACATAGTGTGAGCTTTTTGTGGGGTTTGATTAATTCCCATGAGTTTGCTTCACTGCTTCCTGTTGGTTTTGGTGTATGAGAGGGTGTATATTTTAATAAATATATAATAATTTATTATATAAAATATAATATATTATATAAAAATATAATAATTATTTAATAAATAAGCAATAAATAAATATTTAATAAATCATGAAAGTTGGTGTACAAATTATGCTTCTATTGTAAATATAACCTTTATTTGAAGCTCTATTTACTCAACAGTATATTTATCATGAAGTCACACTTCTTAGAAAGAGACAGAAGTTTTCAACACTTTAAGGGGACCTGCTTGTGTTTCGCTTTGTAGATTTAGAAGCACACTGGGTATACATGCTTTTCTAAAAGAAGGGGTGTAGGTGGGAGGAGGGTGAATGAGAGAGAAGCTAGATGGTACAAGTGACTCGTGATTAAAGGTGAACCTCCTAATGTCATATTCCACTTTTAATTTAAGTGAGGGGTGATATAGCCGGATAATAGGGGTACAGAGTGCATCAATAGCTGATTGGAAAGAAAATTTATGACCCATCAGCAATATTGTCCCTAGTTTAAGCCAAGCGCCAATCCAAATGGAAGTCTACTCTTTAGGAATAAGACAAATGCAAAATTATAAAAACAGAGTCAGTGGATATCCCGTTTGCCAAGTCGCATGTATAATACATGGGCCTGCAGAGCACTTTCACATAGTACACACTATCAGGAATGCGCGGTTATTTACCCACATTGTCGTCACACACCCTTTAGCAGTGACAGTAACCTAGAGAGGCAGGAACTAACAGCCCTACATAGCGAGAGGAAACTGAGGCACGAAATGTGAAGCTGCTTGCTTTAGGCCACTTCATCAGTAAATAGGGTGGAATGTTTGATCTGAGAATCTCTGACATCACAGTCCCCATAATTAACTACCGCACGAAGCAGCCTGGCGAAGCTGGCTACAGGGAACTTCAAGGCTCCATCTCCCTAGGACTTGATGGGTGTTAGGAATTTCTGTATGAGCAGTCCTGACCAGAGCAAGCAGGACTACTGCTCCTTTGCCAGAACCCCACATGGGGCTGGAAAATCCCTTTGAGAAATAGTAGGTGGTCAGGAGTCTGAGCTGTCAGAAGGGGATTTTGATGCAATCAGGTTTCAGCTATGGCCCACCATGTTCGTACTGCAAAACAGAGCAGGCCCACTTAACTCAGGCCTTTGGGGGTCTCTGGAGAAGCTAGTGGAAGGCTAACTCATTAGGAAGTGGCAATGGAGGAAATGGCAGGGCCTCACACTCCTGGGGTCACAGGGCTGGTACAAATAAATTGGATATGATTCTCATGTGGAAAAGTCGTTTATGAAATAGAATTAAAAGCAACAGTTTGGATGGTGCCTGTCTTCAACTTGTTTGAAAATCCTTTCAAACAGTTGTCCAAGTGAAGATATTGAATTCCAAACTTTTTAAAGTGTTTATTGATGTAGGCAAGCAACAATATCAAAGAATCATTGATGAAGCACAGCATAGTGCTTACCAAGTTTATTAAAACAGGCAGAAATGGAAATAATATATATTCCCAAATCATATCTTTAAAAAGTGAGTTTTAGAATACAAGAATTTGGTGACAAGAGAACTAGACTTGGCCTGGCTGGTAGATTGAGGTGTTTTTTTTGTTTGTTTTGTTTTTTGTTTTGTTTTGTTTTTTAAATCATATTTGTGCTCTATTTTAATTTTAGTTAAAACATTCCATATCCACTGTGGTCTTTTTCAACTGTGTAAAAAGGATAAAATTTACCTTTAATGGAAAGGAAATCTAGAGAGAAAAGGGGTTTGGCATGGCACAGACGGCTGAATCCACTAGCTAGCTATAAGTTAACTAGATACTTATAGGTATTTGAATTTGTCAAGAATAGGGCAAGACTGCTTTAAAATAGCAAGGTAGGTCTGGACAGTGAAAATAAGGATGGAGTTTTCCTGGGTGCTTTGCTCTCAGTATGAAAGCAGAGTCTAAATCTGTAGGGCATGAATGCCCCTACCTGAGAGATAGAAAGGATGTTCTAATTGCATCCCAAGACCTGGCTATGTGCTCATCACCTTTTAAAGAGGTTTTATTTTAAAATATCTTATTAACTGTTTTATAATTCTTTTAACAGAATTTTAAAAATTTACATTTTAAATGTATGTTAAAGGGAACTTTTACTTTGTACTTGAACACATTAAATAGGCTGACACCAGTTCTTAAATATAACTTCTCAGAAGTAAAACAAATCAACAACTCTAACATTCCTTGTACTTTTGTGTATAGAATGTACAACACTGTAAACAGACTCATTAACCCATTTAGATGTGTTTTTCTGGGGATTTCTTTTCCTAATGTGCAATGGGCATCTTTCCAGTGCAGCTCAGTGCCTGCTGTAACATACTGAAGGGTCCTCTGTGTTTAGGCAGCATCCACTTTTGAAGAATTACAGATAATAATAGAAAGAACATTCTAGAGACACTAAGAGACAGGGACTAAAGATTTATAATTTTGTTAAGGAGACTGTAAGTAGAAATATTGGGTTAGTAATAATATTTTCTGCTTCTCCCTGATAACTACAGAGGTCAAGCCCTTTACGATAATAACTTTGGCTGTTTTTCTCTTCTTTTGCAACTCCCTGCTTATAACTTTTCCATTTAAAATGCTTGTTCCTCTTTCTTCTAAGAACAGGAACCTTTCTTTCCCCCGTGTTTGATAATTTATCTATGATTCGAGGAGTTCTGAGTTCAGATTTCGGTTTGCCTAATTTCTGACAGCGATTTTGGGAGTTCCCTGATGTTGCTAATTCTCAGATCATGTATATACAAATGATGATAAAAACACACACTTACTAATATCCTTAAAAATTAAAGTTGTCAAGTAAGACTTATACATGCCAGTGTTTTACAAAGTGGTGTTTTAATGTGTACATATACTACGGAATGGTTAAGTTAAGCTAATGAAAATGTAGGAAGAAAGGATCAGCTTTTTCCCCCTTGAGTGCTAAAATTAAGACAATGATTGTAAAGTTTTAGAATGGTGTGTGTGTGTGTGTGTGTGTGTGTGTGTGTGTGTCTATACATCTGTGTGTGTAGAGTGTCATTTAAATGAAATCTGTCTGCTTTATGTATAGGTAATACTCTTTTTATTTTAAGAAACAATCACTAGTAGAATACAGTCATCATTTTTTGTGTTTTGCTTAGGATGCTTAGGTCTTGGTTTATAAAAAATATTTTTCTATATTTCTCCTAGTATACCAGTATTGATTTGTGATACTGTAGAAGGTATACTTCTTTGATAATTGTCTGCTATTTTCTCAGTGGTTTTATTTGATAATCCTGTCACAAGCTAAACTCCAATGTGTAGCTAGACCCTTATTCTGTTTTATTGACTTGTCCCTTTCTGTATCAATACCATTGGTATTCTCTCCTCAGCTTCAGGGCATGTTGGCCCTTCAAAAACAAAGCCCTCACTTTTAAACAATTTATTTTAATTATTATTTATTTATGTAATGTGTTTATGCATTTACTCACTGCCTATCTTCAGCTTTCATGTACTTGCAGGGATACCTGGCCTCAATTTTCTTTATCACTGGGCCACACTGCCTAAAACAGTGACTAACTTGAATAAACAAAAGAAATCTAATTTAGACTTGGACTTTTCTGCTATTACTTTAGATATATCCATTGTTAAACTAGTCACGAAGAGAATAAACAAAGCAAAAGGCACAGAAACTCGTGTAACTACTGCCCTACCTCTAATTTTAGCAGGAAATAAAGTAATTCTTGCTTTTCATGTAAGTATTCTGTCAGTGGCAGTTAGTTTCAAAGGCAGTCATATTGCTAGGTTGTGATTATTTTGCACACTGTGGCTTGGTAGTGCTTATTTTTTTCTTTTTTCTATTTAAAAGAAAATCATTTACACTGCCATTTGTTTTAGAGAGAAAAATGTAACTATTTCTTGAAAATTTCATCTTTCAAGATCTAGATGAATGCTGTTTGAAGTAAACAGAGCTTTGTTTTCCTTCTGTACCTCCCTGAAGCTCAGAAAGATGTGGACAGTGAGCGGTTCAGTTTCCTGTGTCTTGTTGCACTTCACAGTCTTGTAAATATAACTTTTAAATTATATTAATCGATGTTTAAGTAGAACAAGTGTCAATTTCTTTTTTAATTAACCTATTTTTTTTCCTGATGTGAATTGAGAAATATTGAAATTGGGAATATTGGAAGCACAGGAAATACTATAAGCCTGAGTAATGGCAAAGCAAACCACTCCAGGCAGGCTTCCCTCAGAAGTGACCATGCTCTATCAGTGTTTTGCTGACCTTCTCATTGTGCAGAAAAATACTGAGTCTGGAGAAGGCTGAGCAGCACTGGACATCAGCAGCCAACCTGAAACTTCTGGGACTATTGGAAGGCAGGGAGGCATGCAGGTCAAAACACATGCCTGGGGTTATTTGTGAATGTCATAACTTGACCAAGAGCACCGAGAAGACCTGGTCGTGTGTCAGATACAAAAACTGTGACTATCAGCCCACCTTAGCCGACATCAGACACTCTGGGAATGGGGCCCATATGCTGATACTTGACAGACTCTTCAGCTGATGCTTTTCTGGACTTAAGTTTTAGAAACACTGCTTTGGTTCAACGAGGCGATGGGTAGGCTGAAATTATTTGGGAGGTTAAAACATCAGACATATATTAAAATCCTTGCCTCAAACATCAACCTCCATGTCAAAAGGATAAAAAGGAAGTTGAAAGCATGGGGGAAAAACTTAGCAAGACTGTTAATAAATTGTAACTTTAAAATTTGGTGAAAGTTAGGCAAGTTTCCATAGAATCTTTTACAAGGATTCCCAAGTGAATAATATCCTAAGGATAGACCTTCTTAATTGGATACCAATGAGACAAACTCTTCTATTTCCACCCCCATCTGCTAAGGCATAAATCAGTTCCTCATCATTCCCTTCCAGCAAAGCTGGGTTGATTGCGTTTTTCCAGATTGTCTATCAGGAGGGGTCTTCCACAGTCTTTTGGGATACAGGCTAAGGCCTTTGTCCTTTTGTGGCCCAGCAAAAGGATTTATATTAAAAATCAAGACTATTATTGGATACAAATTATTCCCACTCTCTGCAACAAACCTGTAGTTACAAAGATAGATACCATAATGTCTCTTCTATTTCACTTTGAGTGGTGGTGGGGAGGCGTTGGCAAAGTACCCAGGCACTTGAAAAAGCATTTTGAATATTTCTACTCACTAATTTTTAATGGAACAAAGTTAATCTTTGAAGAATATTTTTGTCTTTTAGCATAAATATTTTAAAGCCATTTTCATAAATTAGTATAACAACTGAAATTTTCAGAATTATCTCCCATTGCCTTGCTCACACTTCGCACTGGTGTCTTTCTCTAGTATAATGCTAACTGTCCTCGGGGACTCAGTCTTGCTACATCCCTATCTGGTGATTGACACACCATGTGACAACTTCTCTGCTGCAATTTTGCACCCAAATTACAAGAAAGTATGAAACCTAATTGATAACAGTTAAAAAAAAAAAGCTTAAGCTACTCATTCTCACAACATGGGGTATACTCGATATTGGCTTGCATCTATATATGAGAAGCCGCTATTTCAGTTCCAGATGTGTGAGGGACTTGAACAAGAAGTAGAATGCTTCACTAAGAAACAAAAACAAGCCCCGTGGAAGAAAGGAAAAGGAATTGGTTTCCTTCCTCATTTGTCTCTCCCGAGGACTGAACTAGAGCACACTTCTGCTTTCTTACTAAAAAGACAGAAACCTCTTATTCTTTAGCATTAGGGTAGAAAAAAATCCATGTATGCAACTATTTTAATCTCCTATTTACAATTAAAGTTATACTGTACTCTAGACAAAGCAGGTCACTGTATAGGTAACTTAACCACAAAGCAAAGATTCCTGACAAAACTTAGGATCTGCACTTTAGGAAAAGGGATCTGTTGATATGCCCTGGTCATCTAGTGAACCTTCTTTTACAGATACACAACCATTTGGTTCACATTCGAGTCTATTTTCTCATTAAATCTATGACCTTCGGCTACAACCTTCTTTATTCACTGAAGGGTCTTCCTTGTGTAGTCTGATGATCTTATACAATTTCTGTGAGTCTGCTTTAAAGCATCTCTCACTGGCCTGATATGTACAATAAATCATTTTAGATTTCTTCTGCTTTTCCTACTGAGAAGCTCTCATGCTGTGTCCATATGTACAAGGACATATAAGGTGCACACTTTCAGAATGATGAAGGCACATTCAAACCACATGAGTCTGAGATTGCCATCAGCAGAACTGCGCAGTGGGCTACCATGAAAACAAAGGTCATGATGCATATAGAAGTGGGAGAGGATAATGAAAGAAACTGGAATATGAGAAGAGAAAGGGTCGAGCCTTAACTCCATCACCTAACTAGATGAGGTGTTTCAGCTCATACTTTAATCTGAACTGTACTTTTCTCAATTGTAAAATGAAGACTAAATAACAAGAATATATAAGGGGTCAGGGATGTAATTCAGTGACAGAGTGCTATCCTGATATGTATTTGGCGATAGGTTTGATACTTACCACAATAGAACAAAAAAAACCTGAGAGAGAGATAGAGATAGAGAGATAGAGATAGAGAGATCTAAATCAAATCTTCATAAATCTGCGTGTGTGTGTGTGTGTGTGTGTGTGTGTGTGTGTGTGTGTGTTCTCAGGATGACACCATGGCTGCTGGAGGAGCATTGCTCTCTGCAATGATGAGTGCCTATCGAAGGATAGGGGTAGTGTCACTCTCATTCACATCTATTCTGCGTCTCTTCAATGTCTTTAAGAGTCAGAAGTGATGTGCATTTTAAGCATAAAGCTTAAGTCTTGGGGAAACCTGTGAAATGTATTTTTGGTAACCCCTTTCATTATTGCATTCTTTTGCCTTTTTATTTTTAGAGGTCAGAATCTTATTGTATATGAATTAGTGCCATTCTCTCCAAATGTCCCAAGTATGAGGCAGAGGGCATAAGACTGACAAATTTTTAATGAATGTGTTCAAATGTAAATATCAGCCAGTCCGACCATGATTAGATTAAAAAGGGATATTATTGCTCTGCAAAAGAAAGATTATGTTCCCAGAACAAAGTGCAGTCCTTTGTAGGGAAAGGTTCTAGTAGTTAGGGAAGCTCTTGACATTGTCTTTGAGCTTCTCATTTTGCTACTAGACAGTGAAACTCTGCCATGGATTAGTAGATCACATTTGAGAACAATTGTTTTCAATTAAAAGCCACATGGAACCCTGAAAAGCCACAAACTCAGTACCAAGCAGATGTGATCAAGCATATAAGCTCTGCTTTCAGTATGAGTGCAGCATAGTGACTCAGACCATAGTGTGGTGGGTTGAGTCTAGGTTCAAATCTTGCCTCTGCTTTTAGTTATATGATCTTTCTTCAGATTTGTAAGCTTCATTACCCTCTGGACTTATTTGAGAAAAATGAAACCACCTGTGACTACTGCATGAATTAAATGAGGGTAATTCTTCCAATAGCTATTACAGTAAGCCCTTATATTAGTTAAAAATGATTGCATTGGCACACTACTAATGATTAGAATTAACATCTTAATTCTAATTTCTTCTTATTATATTCTTTAATTTTTCAGTCCTAGTGTCTGTGAACTAGAGGTAACAAAGGTTTCCCTCTCCATGTATGTTCATATACTATTTGGCAAATATATATCTGAAACTGAGTTGTAATACACACTGTCTGTTCTGGAACTCTGCCTAGAAATATTGTGAGAGAAAGGAGAAATAAAACTAATGAATACCTTTAATATATAGTATGCAAGTCCCAGCTTCTCTCCCACCCTGCACTTCAGCTGCCTGCCCAGTCTCCTCAAGGTGCCCTTGTCTCCCACACCTTCTGCCTACCATCAGCACTATGGTTAAGTCTGAAACCACACCCTTTTCATATTAAGATTATCTCTTGCAAGCTAGACATTTCTGATGATGGAGTAAGACAAAGAGGCAAACCCTCCTGCATTATTGTGATCTTAATAATTTCTTAATAATGACCCAGTAATTTCCTAATTCTTGAGGAAGTTGAATAATTTGATGTAAAGCAGGTAAGTTCTACTTCAATAGTTTTTCTTTTACTATTCTAAAATTGAGCTGTAACACTAGAGGAAAAAACTTTAGATTAAACGTGTTTTTACAATAGAATATAAGAAATGTGTAAGAGAAATAAATGAAAGAGTTGAAATTAATATGAATGTAGATATGGTAAATAAACAAAAGCTGACATAGTAAATAAAAATCACTTGCATGAGACCAAGTAGCCTGACCATGCCTGAAGGACACACAGTTTTCTTTGAGTTTCTGAATGGACCATCCCCATCCTGTCCCCCCTCCTGACACGCATTTGGTCCAAGTACACAGAGTGCCCAGGCAGTCATCAGATAGGGAAATGAGACTGTTCAGGGAACATGGAAAAGAGCTGTCACACTCCAAAATAGAGCCTGGAAAGTTTATCATCTCTGAGTGAATAGGAAAATTGACTGTTTTTAGACTAATTAAAATTCAATGTATTTTCATTTGCCATTTTGGGCCCACACATTTATTTTCCCCTCCACATCATTAAAACCACAGATACCATGGGTTTCTGACTAGTTTTAATGGAAATAGGCAAAATATAGTTTTAATATTCTTTTAAAAATCCTGTTATACTGAGTTGTGTTTAACATTTTTGAGAGAAATTGCATCTTTGAAATAATAAATCAACTTTTTTTTCCATTTGATTTTGCTTTTTTATGAATGAAATTGTCACCTTGGAAAAGTACAATTTCCATTTCTGGTAAACCACAGTGCACAGTGGAATACTATAAGCCTGGGTATAAGCATGGCAGCTGCAGAGGAAATATTTAGAATAAGGAAAACTTTTATTATTTCTATATATTTTCCAAGACAGGAATTCATGGATCTGCTGTTTAAAAACAAACAAAATGCAAAAGTGAAAGACATTTTACATTAAGATAACTTTGGCTGTCATGAATTTAATAGTAAGTACATTTCTCCTTTCTGATTTACTTACACTCTGGCTCTCCTTGGAATCATTTTCAAATCTGGTGTGTGGAAGCCGTGATGTCTAGTTTCTTCTTGTGTGGAAGGCGCTCTAATGACACTTACCTTAGGTGGATACTGCAAATATAAAATGCATTAAAATCAGTAAAAAGTACAGAATGTTATAGGCTCATAGTGAGCTTTAATAAAGTGGTAGATATATTTACCATTATTATTTTTTATTGAGATTTTTTAATAAACATCTCCATTTTGTATACATGGTTTCTTACAAGCTCTTAACTAGTTCTAAAATCATTCTTAAGTTTGAAAACATATCATTTACAAGTTGGATATAATGATATAGTACCTTCTTCTTTTAGTTAGTTTTACATTGGCTCTTAAGTCCTTAATATTCTTAACCATAGTGTAAAGATTAGCATTTTGGAATTAACACTCAGACTTAATATACAAAGGAAATATCATTATTGCTGAATATATATATATTTTTCCTGAAGGGAGTTAAGCACAGTTTTCCCTGCATGCAGAAAGCAGGATTTGTGGGAATAGGGTACATATAGTTGATTTGAGCATGGGAGGGTATCAAAAGAGACAGAAAGAGACGTGGGGATGCTCAAGCAAAGGCGCTTTTCCTTGGGAAGTTATACATCCGGACCACACAGGCTTACTGAGTGAGTTGAAAGGACTGGGCATACCAGGAGAATAGACAGATTAACTAAGATAGCCCAGTCTTGTTCACATGTTTCATTCTCTGTTCACCTGAGGGTAGTGGTGCCCGAGGATTCCTGCAAATGCTCATGGCTTCCAGTCACCTTGTCAGCTCCTCAGAGAGAGCACTGACATGGAGTCAGGGGATGGGACTCTCCCCACAGATATCTCGCCTTTTGCTGGGGGAACTATGACACTTCTACTGTGGTCTCCTCCCTAATGAAAGCATTGGACTCCTGATCTTAATAAAGGTCAAATATTAATTACCAAGAAAACATATGGCACCACCTTAAAGGCAGAAGTGCCATTTTAACAAATTAAAATGCAGCTCAATGATATTATAACAATCAAATTGGACATCAAGCTGCTACTCCTCAATTGTGCCTAGGTATTAATATTTTAGTAGCTAAAAAGAAAAGCCAGGTTTCTCATTGACCTGCTATTCACTAAGATAACATATCTAATTTGTAAGAATATATATTTTCCTCATGGGATGCAACAAAATTATTTTCATTTTCAATGGGAAAAGAAGCAACCTAGTAAATTCTTATTTTTCCTGAATTGGCCCCCGAGCTATGATCATTTGCTTGGTTGGGGTTTTGCCTTAATGCCATCTTTGCAGTCTATGTGATGTTAGGGATGAAAAAGTGTTCTAATATTGTCCTGACCTTTTAACCTTGTCGTAGGCCCAGGCAAGAAGGTGCTGAAGCAATTTGCATTATTGTGTGCTCTGTGCCATGAACTTCCTTGTATCTTGGACTAAAGAGATTCCATCCAGATGCCCCTAAACATCAATATTCTCTGCAGGACACCCTTATGCTTGCCAGAATTCTACCTGTCCCACATAAGAATAGAAAAATCATTACACTGAAAGTTGGGTTAATTAATATATGAGTTGAGTCAATTTAAAATTAAAATTGACAGCAATACAATTTGTCTTTTCTTTTACCCTTGTTGCCTGAGATGGCTTCACAAGGATCATTCTAGAGAGAAAAAGCTCCTTAAATAACCAGGCTTTTCTTTAGGAGTTGCTATTATTTACTACAAAGTGAGAATTTCCCTAATTATATTCATAGGGTAAGGTATTTTTTTGTTTTAGAGCTTCAGGGAAGTATAAACAGAGTTTTCATGTTCTGTGGTCATCAAATTGCTGTTAATATTAGTAAATTCATTTGATTACTGCTTTAAAAAGGAGTTGGTTAAATAATAAAAGCCTAAAATTCAAAATCAATATTACATTTCACATTTTGGGTGCTGTGAAGAAATGTCCTGCTTATATATTTAGGCATCTAGAACATTCTATCAATATAGGAGGGGCTTGGACTATTCCTAGCTGTGTCAAAAAGTTGGAATTTGGGGATAATTACAGTCATAGTGCCTGTAGCCCCACTGGATGGAATGCTAGGCTTGAAGTCTTCAGGTAGACAAGTTAGCATGTGTGTGGAGAGAGGCTCCTCATTCCATCTGTTGCAAAAGCTTGACCACTGACAATGATTAATATTCTAATTATACTTTTTTTAAAGTCTTGAAATCACCACCAAATGTCATTAATTGGAGTAGCAGAGAGAACAATGCTAGTCAACATTAGACTTGAGTTGTAGCTCTGCCACATTTAGGAATCCAGGAATTTTAGCAAGTTTTTAATCCTGCTTCCTCATTGCTGGATTGGTCTTGATAATATCCTGTAAGGACACAGGATACTATAAGGGTGTCCTGAGAAGTGACTGAATACTTTTGCATCCAACACACAGTAGGCTACAATGTATTGTCATTGCTTATGTTACTATTTTGTTGTATCTCTCAAAGTCAGAAGGCTTATCTTAAAGAAGATAGATTTTTTTCTTTAGTATGAGTTGTTTCAGATTCTAGTCTGTACTGGGGAAATAAGAAAACCCTTGACCACAAATGTATAAATAGCACCCAGTTAGCTTCATCCTAGTGCAAGAAGCAGGGGTATAACTATTCTTCAAGATCAATGATAGATTGGTTTCAGGACCAAAAAACTGTGGACAATTAATTTCTATATGGAAAACGGTGCGGTATTGGATTGTAATCCAAATCACATGCTCTCGTATACTTTTAATTATTCTGGACTACATGTAATAACTGCTATAATGTAAATGCTATTCGAAGACTTGTTTTTATTTTTAATTATGTGTATGTGCACATGTCAGTAGTCTGTACATATGAGTACAGGTGCCTATGGGGGCCAGTGACATCAGCTACCCCTGGAGCTGGAGTTACAGGCAGCTGTGAGTCATCTGACATGTATGCTGGGAATTGAACTTGGTCCTCTGAAAGAGCAGTGTTTGGTCTTAACTGCTGAGCCATCTCTCCAGCTACTGTAGACGCCATTTAAATGTGTGCTTGGCTGGACTGTTTAGGAGACAGTGACAGGAAAAAGCAGCCTGCCCATATTCGGTAAAGATTTAGTTTTTCAAAAAGCTGTTGTCAGCATGGGTGCAAAAATCCAAGTCTGCAGACCCCATAGGCAAAGACTGTCTGCTTCACTCTGTGATTTCCAGGGGTTCTGCTATTTAGCCGGAGTGGTGGCCCAGAAGCTCCTCTACATATGCACTGGCAAACACGGACTGAAGCCTGAAGCAGGAGAATGGGTGGAATAAGCCTCAAAATGAAAACAGATGATTGATTTGGAGAGAGTATCACAGAGAAGTGTCTGAAAGTTTTGGGACAATCACAAATTAGTGCTTCAAAATAAAACTTTAAGCTTTGCAGTAACAAAAATCCCTTCAGGAAAAAAAAATGTTAGCATCACTATAGCTAAACTGAAGTAAGTTTTAACTCATCCCATTATGAGCATAGAAAGCTGTCTGGATTTTCTGAGAAGATGGGACAAATGGATGACTGTCCTGTGTAATCCTGAATGGAAAGAAGGGAAGTTAACATGTATTCATAATTAAAAAGGAAACGTCATGAAACAACCAGAAAAGATTTCATCTAATCATCCATTAGATAGAACATTTGTTCTAAAACCTTTTTTATACAACTTCCAAGGATATAATCATTCTGAGAATAGTTTGTATATGCTGAAATACTAGAATTCCTAGAAGGGTAGGGTTTATAAAGCCTTTATTGGTCTTTCCCCAATATGTTATTGTAATAAAGAGATTAATTATTGTCAAAAGAGAATGAATGCACTGTATGAAAGGAAACATACTATACACATATTAAATGTGTGAACACACACCAGCACACACACATGTACATACACTCACCGTCTCCCATGCACAGATCCTGTGGAGTCTTTAAAAGACTGATATAAGGCTGTGAGACTGCATTTTGTTTGAGGGGTCAGTGGCTGTCAGTGAAGACTGAAAAAAGGAAGCAGCACTTAAGCTGAAGTTGAGGTTGTACAGTTTTTAAAAATGAGAGATAAGTGCTTTTCAAACTGACTGAAATGACTGTACAACTCACACTTCCATTTCCATCCCTTGAAGCAGGCACCCCAGGCTGTAGCCGTGGCCAGCTCTCTTCCTTCCCTAGCTTCTGCTTACTCTTTCAGACCTCTTGGCTTTCCTCCTGGCTTCCAAGGGGCTATTGGCTCTGTACTTTTCTGTTCAACTAGCCTCTCATGTTTTCAGAAGGCTTCTTTTCCATTTGTCCCTTAAAATTTGGTGTTCCCAAAGGCTCTGTCTTAGATGATTAGCTTTCCATTTTAATTTCCATCTTTGATTTCTTTCTTTCCTCTTTCTTTTAACTCCTTTGTACTGTTAGCTGCTAAAACCGCACTGAAGTTATTCTAATGTTTAAATCTAGTATCAAAGTCTTTGGAGGCATGAATGTCTGTCTATATCTACTTCTATGGAATACCACCATGTAGATAAAACAAAATACATCATGTTTCTTTTTTTTCTTCCAAATTTAACTCTAAATCTTTCTGATTCAAAATACTTCTCGTCCACGCTAGGTGATTGATGCTGCAAGTCTCGTGCTATCTGTGAAGGAAACCTTGAATTCCTCATACTACTGGGCAGTACCTTCATTCAGCTCACCTCCAATTTTTATCATTGATCAAACCCTTAAAATATCATCTTTAAAATAATTTCCAGACTGTTTTTTCCTATTCTATCCCCAACAAAGTGGCCCTAATTGATTCTCTTTCTGTTGCTTTAATAAGACTCCTGGCTTTCCATTAATTTGTATCCACCCCACTTTCAAACTGGTTTTCATAATATTTTTTTCAACGTGATTCATTCAAATGGGAAATTTGATCATTGTCCCTTACATTAGTTCTTTCAACCCCCACCCTTTTCTTCAGGATAAAATGCAATCTCTTTAGTTCAGCTGGCACATGGGCTTCTTGGTAAGTTATTGGGGGTCTGCCAACCTGATGGGTGCAGCCCATGCATCTTCAGTTTCCCAAATCACCACATTGCTTCAAGCTTTGAAGCCTTATATTTTTATTTGTTTTTAATAAACAATCTAGTTCCTTTCTGTAACACAACTCATGTCTTCCTCTCTTTATTCAGCTTCTTCTGTGTTATCATTTTAATGCCAACTCATGTCCTCTTTAAAAGGATCACCTCCCTAGAAGCTGTTCCTGCTTCCCACTTCAGAGCACTATGGCAGTGCATACCCCTGGTTGGGTAATTGTTGGGTTGTCTTTCTAGTTTCCTCAAACCAGGGACTAAAATTTATCATAATAGTCTCTGACCAAAACATAATAAAAATTTAGTAAAATCTTATTTAGTATTAAAATCTGAGTGATGAAATCATGGCAAAAATTTGTTATGTTATGGGGGAATAATTAACATTCTCTGAAGGATGGACATGTTAGGTCTGAAATGCTGGATTTTGAGGCTCCAGACAAATAATGCACAGCTTCTGGGATAAGAGCTGTTGGGAGAAACATAAACCAAAGCAAAGCAGTCTATCAGCTGAACCATTATAAATGGACATGGACACACACACACACACACACACACACACACACACACACACACACCAGTATTGAGGAAATAGAATGTAAACTGAGGTTGACAGGCAAGGGCAAAAGGTTGAAAGTGAAGGATGGACTCTAAATTTGGAGTCAATTTTTCTAGTATAACTGCAACTCCAGAACTGGAATTAAGGGGCTGCTGAGATTTTCACCCTATCATTGATGGGGGAAAAGTCAGATGGGTTATATCATGAAACTTCTTAAATAACATTCTGAAGAGGGGGGCTATACCCTTGGAAAGCACTCAATAATTGTGAACAGAGGGTGACAAGACCAGAGCTTGCAATTATTCTGGCTATGTTTTGAATTCAACACACAGGGACTGGAATGTGGTTGAATATTAAAATATTTTGATAATAGTAATAAGGGGTGACTGTGGAGCTGCTAAGAAAGCATAGCATCCATTAGAAATTCAAAGTACTCTTGAGACTTGATAAGATGTAAAAGAGGCATATATTGCCATAAAGAAATTTTAGTGCAACAACATAGTTAAATATTGTTTACAGAAATATTGATTGCATTGCCCTGAACCACGTACTTTTTTTTGGAGAATTAACCCATGTTTACAGAATGTTGCACATGCTTTCTTTAAATAAGGAGAAACTTCCTTCGGAACAAGGCAAAGCTTTACGTTTCAAGTGTCCACAGGTGCCCATCGGTGTCAGGCAGCTGAGGGGAGCTGCAGACACAGGCTAGCAAGCACAGCGGGGGTCTGAGGGAAGGGGGCTTCCAAACCAGCCTGGGACCAGGGACTTTTGCTGTGCTCTTTGACAGACATTTCCTTTTCTAAAAAATTGTTTTTTTTTGTCTTTAGGAATAAAGACAGAACTACATTCTAAACCCACACATCCACACTGCTTTGGGAAACTGAGTCATGAAAATTGCACTGAACAGTATTAAGGAACATAAAGCAATGGCATTTCTACTGATTTGTCCTTAATGTTCCAATCCCATGATTTTCTTGAAAAATACAAATTTCAAGATCTGTAACCTCGTCATAGATCAGTTTTCTAACCTTATACAATGAGGCCAGAAGCACATGATTTTTGTGTACTGATGAATTTTAAAACAACCTATAACCATTTTAACAACACAAAGTATTACCATTTGGGTTTTCATCAGCTGGAACTCTGGAAGATCAAATCAACAATTGAATAACACATAGCTGTCATACCAAACCATGCTTTTAATTATACTTAAGATGGAAGAAATGCCAATTTCTGAGTGAAGTAATCACTCTATTTATTTATGCTTATTTTCTACTAGATGAAAATCTAGTAGAAATCCTTGAGGACAAGGATATGACTTTTTATGTACTGTCAGACTTAAATCAATAGTTGGCATTTAATAAATAATCAAAATGTTTATGAATAAATGATATTTAATTATATAACACATAGAGCCTACTATGCACAAAGTAACTACCCAAATTCTTTACAAATATTAATTCATTTAATCCACATTAAATAAAATCTTTTAAATAGATTTAGCCTTTTTAACCCAGAAAGGTTGAATTACTTGCCTGATTCACGCAGTCGAAAGTGATGGAGCCAGGAGTCTTGCCCGAGCACAGCTATGTCAGAATCTTTGCTCTTACCTTATATCACTTGCAAATAGACACTGTCTTTAAAACTTTAAGGACATAAATATCCATCCAATGTATGTTCTTAATGATGCAATTGAACTCACAATAAGAAGGTATGGGTTTGAGCACATTTTTAGTTTACTTGATTTGTGGCATTAAGCAAGTTTATTAGCATAATGGAACCTCAATTTTATCATACATAAAATCAGGGCAGTATTTTTTTTTAATCTCAAAAGCTTATTATGAGCTTTACAAAACTGATTTGTATGAAGATACCAGAACACAGTTGGCACCCAGAATGTTACTTGGTATGCCAAGGAGAATGGTTCTTAATTGTTTTCCTTCTCCTCTTTCAAAAGGTGCGTGTTTGCACATTGTATATCATATAGGTCTTAGCAAAAGGAAATCAGATTCTTTGCTTCATAAGGCATTGTTTTTTTTAACATTTCTTGGAGATAGAGTTCATGTACTAAATCATTTTCTGGATGGTCAGATAGCTTGTTTGCTGGGAAAAATCTTTTCTTGGTATCTGTTATGATTTAAACATCAAGGAATAAAATCTTTCTTCCAATTAGAAAATCAAGTTATATGCATCACATACATGGAATGAAAGGATAGACCAGCAATACAACAAATGACATTTATTTTCACCATGATCCTTCAACATTCATTAATCTATGAAATCCAAAGATCAGACCAGCAATTCAATAAGTGGCATTTATGTTCACCAAGACCCTCCAACACTAATAGATTTTATCAAATATTATGGAAAACTGTACCAGCTGATTCTTATCAGTCATGGTTACATGTTATAATCTCCTAAAGATGTTCATCAATATACAGACCTCTTCCCCAGATATCCTCATTTAATTAGGTTGGGTAGGGTCGGGCAAGCTTTTTTTCCCCGTTCTTTCATTAAATAAAAATTATCTCAGGGATTCTAATTTGTGGCTCAAGTTGAGAACACCAGATCAAGTTATCAATGAAACATCACTGGCCCTTTATCCTCACTTTACCTTTACTTTAATAAACAGCAACAAGAGATAGCATTTTTATTCTAATCAACATTGAAAAAGTCTAGGGGGTTTTCACAGAGAACAGAGATGCCACGGCATGATTGTACTAATATATAGCTTCATTTCTTTAATTGCTTGAAACAGAGGCTATCTTTATTAATCCGCTACCCTCAAAATAACCAATGTATATTAAATTAATTAATATAATTAAATTAATTTTTCCATATAAGCACCTGAGATTTCCATATAAGCAACAACTCTGAGATTAGTCATAAGCTTCTGTGGATCAGTTATAATGAAGAGTTCATGTTTACTATTTTCAATGTGTTGGTCAATAAGCAATAAACAACACAAAACAATTTTACAATATGGTAAGTATTATTCTCATGGTTTTAGTTCTTAAAATTAACTGCGGAGGCTTAGAGTCATTGTTGAACCAAAACAAATCCCAGGTGAGGGTTGTTTGGGGCTCTTTTAAAACAGAATAGAAATGAATGTGAATACTGACAAACTGAGGACTTTGCAAACCCAGCCATCCTAGTTCCTCTCATAACAGAAGCATATGAAACCAGCAATTCCAGCTTTCCAAAGCTTAATTATTTAATTACTGAACATGTATTAGGCCAACAACAAGCTATTACAAATTATATTTAACAAACATCATAGCATTAAAAGCATTCCCTCTTCATCCTTAATGGCAAGTCAACCGGCTTGACTATATAAAATACTTGTCTTCTACAATCATTTCAGACACTTAAACTTGGACACTCGGCTATTTAAGATTAGCTTCAGGAACATAGTCAATCTTTATTTTATTTTGAACATTTTAGTCTCAGTTGCCCGATAATTTCAACAAATATCCTTGACTAGATGGGCTTGCTCAGAGCCACTTAAACCACAGAGGTGGTCATGGACTCCTACAGATCACTTCTTCCTTTTCTGATTTACTATATATTGTTAGATTAAAGATATCAAGATTTAAAGATATAGAGCTTTTAGGCAGATTCCAGAAGCAAAGCTGGCATGATAGGTGACAAATTTAATTGCATTGTTAATTTTTGACTTTGGATTTCCTTGGACCTCGGGGAAAATGACTGTTTTGAGAAGAGGAATTAATTTGTTGAAATGTTTCTTGATGTCTTTCACCCAGGCTTGGAAAGAGCATCATGAAAAAGAGGGCTCTTTTGGAAACTATGCACACAACAGATTTTTCCTAATAGGTGTGAAGAATGGCTGCTATGCATAAATGATTGTTGGAAAATAATTCTTTGTAAAACATGACCAAACAAGCAACCCCATTCACTACTGTACTCAATTCCAAGACCATTCCAAGACTAAGAACAAGGCAACACATTATCTAGATGCTGATATTCTCTGCAAGCTATTTGCTAAACACCTATTAGGAAAAAAACCCCACAACTTTAAGTCTAAGAGTTAATACTCAATAAAATATAGACTAAAAGTTTTGAAAGAAAATTCATATGCATAATATTATGAAGAGCTCCTCAACACAAAATTGTAAGCTGTAACACCTTCCAAAGATGCCTATTTTTTTCTTTAATCATGGTAAAGTGAAGCAAGAGAGACTAAGAAACAAGACTGCATCAGCACCTCTAACATCACAATCAAATCACAATTTTGCAATAAAAACCCAAAGTATCAATCTCACCACCACCTCTAGCTATTTCTGAGACCCCCAGATCTTTAAATCCCACTCACCCTCAAACCCTTCTTACCAGCAATTCTCTCTGAGTGTCTGGGCACAGCTCAGGCGTTCTCAGGAACTCAGGCTTCACTGGGCATCTCCCGGGAAGGGGATGCCAACCTCAGGGTGAGGTGCGCACCTCTCCAGCCAGGAGGGTCTGCAAGCGGCTGGGCGCAGCCCACCCAGGGGCTTGGGTGGCTCGCTTTCCTAGTTTAATGTGAGAGCAAACTGGGTTAGTCTTTTTGCAAGCTGTCTTGCCCCCCTCCCAATTTCCAGGCACTTTAAGCCTCCTTTAAAGGATAGGTTCAAAGTCCAAGGCTGTAAGCTAGCCTGAAGGCAAGGGTCCCTTTCCCGTTGCTCTCTGCTCCCAGAAGCGCGGGACGCTCACCTAAGCGGAGCCTGCCTCTGCTCGTCCCCGAGATGAGGCTGTGCGCAAACTTCTCCGACTTAAGTCCTTTTCGGTGCGCTCCACCCCCGCCCTTCGCGAGACGCGCTGTCGAGGCGGGGCGGACGCTCGCAGAGCCCGCTCCGCTCGGCCCCTCCCTTCACTCTAGGCCTTCCAGCCTTTCAAGGGGGGGTCTGGGGGCCCCTCCAAGTGCCCCCGAGACCCCCTCGCCCCCGGCGGGAGAGGGTCGACCCCTCCCCACCTACCCCACCCCACCCCACCCCCCTCTACCCCCCGAGGGTCCCGAAACCCCTGCGTTGCGCTCCGAGCCCCGGGAAGCCGGAGAGGGTCCCTAGTTAGTCTTATGAGTGGGAGGGACTAGGGGGTCGACAGACTGGGCAGAGAGAGATCCGTAACGGGTCCCGGGAGGCAGCTTTCTGGGAATCCAGCCCCTTCCCCGAGGATGCAAATTCCATAGGGAGGTGAGTTTCCCAAAGAACGCTAACCCAGAGAGAGTGGTACTGTATGTAGTTCTGAAAGCGGTCACTCCGAGGACCGCGCCAGCGACGCGGCGGAGAGTGTGCTCTGTAGTGGGGCGCGGTAGTAAAATTGGGGTGGGGGCGTGAGAAAACAGCAGACGGAGATCGGGAGTGCTGAGTAAGGAGCCGGGAGGCAGAGGGTAAGAAGACAGAGGGTCCTGCAAGCCCCGGACCGCTCCGGATTTGGGCAGGTGCAATCTAAGGGGCAGGTCGGATTTGGAGGGACATTCTCTTCACATAAGAGGACGTTGCTGATATCTTAGTGACAGAAGTGAGGATAGCTAGAAAGGAGCGGAGTCTGAGGTGCCTGACTTGTGGAGGACAATTCCGCTTCCCCACAGAAAGCCGGCAGGAGCCCGGGACAATCCGATTCCAGGCGGGGCGCAGCGGGGACGGCAGGCGCACCCTGCGAGGCAGGCAAGTTGTTTCTAAGGGCGGGCTGCCCCCCACCTCCTTGTGTCCGGAGCTGCGTGCACTCAGGCGGCAGCGGACGCGCAGCGGACACTTTTTTTTTTTTTTTTTTTCCCTATTCAAGGAAAAGCTCGGAAAAGCAGCTACCTGTTTGTCCCGGGAATGCAAGGTGGCTGTAGCCGTCCAGGTTACTAACATACCTGAGCAAAAGCAATAGTAATAATAGGATAGGGGTGGGGGGAAGCCAGAGAGCAATGCAAAACTCTTTCCTAGGCACTCAGAGGTTAAGCGCTTGGGCAGTTCTGGGTGTCAGAGATGCAGGTGTCTTTGAAAGGGGCTACAGCCCCTTGCTGCTCATCCATTCTTGGAGATTAGTGACTAGGCAAAAGTGTGTGTGCTTCTGTCCTAATTTGAACCCTGACTCTTCAACTGAGAGAGACTACAGGGGTCCTTAATTTGTGTAGTGTGGGACTTTTATTGTCTTAGGGGAAGACAGAGTCCAGGGACAAATCAGCTCTTCCTTGGGGGGCGTCTTTGCAGGCTCCCTTTTTTGTATAGCTCCCTGCCACTTTCAGTCTGGGGACCCAGAGGGCTGAGTGTGACCCATCATGCATTCAAACCTAAAGCACCACCCCAGTGCAGGGGGAGAGTCTTCATCCTCTTCATTTCCCGGGTCTAAGTGGCAATAATATTGTTAAGAGTATAAAGTGAGACAAGGAGAGGGACTGGAATTCGGGTGAGGAGGGGGTTTGCAAGGAAACATGCCGAGTAACAGAAACAAAACCTGTAGGTGAAGCTGTCTATTTATACAATTAATTTGTGCTAATGTAAAAAATTAAAAGTGACCCTCTAAATTCAGGCTTTAGATGCAATTCTTGGCTGTATGCTTTAACATCTGTCTTCGGCTCAAAAGCTCTCTGATTTCCCAGTTGCTGCTGGCCATCTGACATCTGATCAGAGCTGCCTTTAAAAATTCTTTTTGAAACTTTATTTGCCTTCTTTGGGTTTTATTATTATTATTAAAATTGTTCACATATCTCTTACAGCAACTGCTGGGGGTCAAATGTTGAGAATTCTCCTTTTCCTAGCTCAAACCATCAAAATATCAATTAATTAGAGAAACGATAGTGTCCCTGCTCTGGCACTGAGTGATGCAGCAAGTGCAGAGGGATTGGCTGCTGTTGCTGTTGGCTGACCCCTGGGCATCTCACCGTATTGGTAACAAACAGTAGTATTTTAAGAGCATATTGGATTTGTTTCTGTAAAGCCGTAAAGTTCACTTGACTCGGATGTCTAAGAATTAGTTAAAAAAAAAAAAAAGAACAGCACACGTATGCTAGACAGTCTCAAACCATGTGTGGTGTAAGCACTGGCAACCTCGACTAATTGGAGTGCTTATTGTGTCAGAAATAATCTTCGAGAAGCAAAAAGTCACTGTAGCCAGATTTCAGGGAAGCTGGGGTAAGATCTGGGATGTCTCTCAGGGGGATTCAATTAACTTTGCCTGCTCCTTTAATACCAAAATTGCTATGCACCTGTTGGAGGCACTTGGAGTCATAAGAAGCGTAACTCTATTGTTGTCTTAAGGCTTCCAAAATATTTTCTGTGTGGTCTCCAGAGGGCAGATGTTGATGTGGGGACCATTAAGAAGGATTTGCATGGTTTTGTTGACCTTTTGAGAGTTACTGCTTTTTCCTACAATCAGTTTAGTGAAATGGAGTAGAAAATGGCAGAATGGAGTGTGTTTGGGAAGTATGGATGCTGTTTCTTTAAAGTTCAGTATCACTTCCCTATGCCTGGACTGTACTGCAAAAAAAAAAAAAAAAAAAAAAAAAAAAGATTTCTTCCTGGGGGTCATAATCTAAGGTGGCATAAATTTGATTTGTGCCGAGCTGCTGCTTTTCAAACTGGATGCCTCATATGTGTAAACAAACCTTTGAATAAAAGAAGTTTGTCAAGGGAGCATTCAGGAAATAAGCACCTTAAAACTGATAATCCTACATTTCTGGAATTGTCACTAATTACTTTTGACTTCAAAATGCTGCAGCTTTATGGGAGGCTTTGCGTTCTTTGGTCCCTCTTTAAACATTTTGTCCTTCAGACAGCTGTGAGTTTAGGGAGACTCAGTTATAAATCTTGTCTCCCTTGTTTGGTGCCTGAAAAACTAACTGCTTTAGAAGCAAACTCCACCTCTGTCTAAAACTCTTCAATTTTCATTGCCCAGAGTGTGGAGTCTTGCCACGCTTGAGGTAAAGAGGTTGCTGTTAGGCTGCATAGTGAAACCCTGGGATCTGCCCACATCTGCCCTTCAGCACTGGGGTTACAGGCATGAGGTGCTGGGCAGGTGGGTACTGGGCTCCGGACTAAGTCCTCATCCTTAACTGCGAGCACTGTCCTCATGAGTCATTTCTCTAGCCCTGAGTTTCTTCTCCTTTTAAGCTTCCTGGCATTGAAATACATTCCAGGCCGTTATATACCATTTAAAGCATATTTAATATTACGTGGGTCTATAATACACTACTAGGTTAGCCACCCCTGTGGGACCTGAACAGTATAATATGCAATTCCCACCCCCAGGAAGCCCACCGTCTCTATAAGGACATGTATCTCTTTCTTTTTAGCCTTCCATACACAGCAGCTGGTGGTTATCCTGTATGTAATTACCCTTCAGATTTACAGACCTCAGGATGACAGCAAGAATAATAATTCACCTTGGTGAAAAATAAATTTTTTCCCTTGAAATAATTTGAACTTTGACCTGATAGATCATGCTTTTCTGGAAGAAAGTCGGCTTTGATTTTCAGGCTCTGTTTCTGAAACGGGGCTGGTACATCTCACAGGGGGCCGCACAGTGATATTTCTCAGAAGAACGCAGCTCCTGGCAGCAGAAAACAAAACACCAAACTAAAGCAAAGCTCAACAACAAATTCCACATGAACTAGGAAATGTCTTTCCTAATTATACTTAGTATAAACTTTACTTGGGTTAACTGTTAACCCCGTGAATAAATAACCCAGAGTAGGAGATGGTGGCAGGCCATACCCTACTGGGCAGTAATGAAAACTAATTATTCCATGTCTGATGAAGTTGGGAATATATACTTCCTGTTTTATAAAGAGAATTCCAGAGAGAAGCCCAGGAGCCAGGGGGGGGAAATCTGCAAAAACAAATGTATGCATTCATTCATTTAAAAAAAAAAACATGAATAATTGGGCACTGAGGGTTTACATCCTAGTTGGGTGGGGGGAGGCAAATAATGACACGCAGAGTGAGCAGTGGTGAATTTCAGGCACTGGCAGCATCGGGGAGAGACAAGCACGGCAATATTGCTCCACATGTCAGGGAAGCTTGTCCCTGAGCTGAGACCCTCACACTCACCAGGAAAATCCTCACGATTTGCTTGCCCCTCACCCCCTCTTAGAGATGCCATTTGGTCAGGAATCGACTCATCTTGGGATTGTGCATGTGTGGGCATGTGTGTCTCTGTAAACGGCTCTCTGTAATTTAGTTGTATTTGGTCTGTGCTCGGGAATTTGGAAGATAGGAGGTGTGGGATGAGTAGCCACGATTTTCTGTACTTCTGAGGCTGCTTCATATTAAGTTATATTAGTAGAGAAAACTCGCACATGGTACTAACCTTTTAGCTTAAATTGTCAGGGTCTCTTGTCAGACTGCTAAGAGGTAGATACAACTTCCTCTAGAGTTACAGCAAAAACTTAAATTGTCTGTAATAGCTGTGGTTCCTAACTCTCTGTTTTATAGTGAAAAACCAAGAGTTTTATCGTCTCTTCCTTATTGAAAACTTACTCTGCACTGTTGTATTTTACCAAGCATCGATAGCATTATCTTATCTTAATTCTATGATGCAGGCATATTTCATTATGGTTGTGCAGGTGCATAGGCAGATGCGAAATGTGTTTTGACAAAATAATGAAGACTCGATTGCAGGATGATTAATTCGTACATATACTGGATGGCAGTGTTTCAATCAAGGCAAGAATGGGCATCACCTGTCCCCTCAATTCCAGTCCTGGCTGGTAGGAGAACAGAGGGAGAGAGAAATACACAGGGCTGTAAGGGCACAGGGTCAGACTGCTTTGCTTCCCATAGGCTTGCTTCCCTAATTAGGAAAAAACAAAAAACACAATCTTATGATTCTAAATAGCAGGAGAGGCTCATGGTAGGCATCTATAAATATTTCAGAAATAGATTTTAATTATAGACGTTTTCAGAGAAGGTGACGAAGGTGTACAGATCTTTCAAAGGCAGAAATTGCAAAAAGCAAAGAAACCTCCAGTGTTACAAGAAAGCACAGGACTGGGGATACGGAGAGGATTGCATGGCAGAGGAGACGAGGGGAGAGCATGCATTTCTTCCCTGGGGTGACCCTGTGCTCATCTTGTCCCCAGGGTGCCGTTCTTCAAGATTGATTACAGGAAATAAATTGATTACAGATGACTGTATGTGTCGGGAGAGCGAAATCATGCCTTCAGAACCTCGTTACCTGCCTCTGCCACTTCGGTGGCAGCTTCTCCGGCTTTGCCTTCTCCACTTCAAAGGGGGCAGTGTTTTCCCACGTCCTCTTCATTACCTCTCTGTTTACAGAACGTGTTCTATCTGTTGTCTCGTTTCACCTTGTTGCCTAAACCTTTTTAGATGATTTTTCCCCCTCAGGTTTCAAAATCTTTACTTGATGGATTCTGTCTTCCCCTTTCTTAAAGCACATTTTCCTGTGCTGTTGTCTGTCAGTGATGGACCAGCTAGATCCCCACTTTCTTGAAACTGTCTCTAGTCTAAATATTATTTGAAAGGAAATGTTTGTTTCTTATGAATCTGAATTAAGGTGTCATGTGAGGTGCTAGACAAAAATCACCTGCTGTTATGTACAGAATGTCAGATTTAACTCAAGGATGTATGGTGGTACTGCTCAAATTTTGAAGTGCTAAACTACTTGGGCATCTTGATGCAAGGTGGACTCTCCTGGATACCTCAGGATTGGGCCCTGAGATTCTGTATTTCTTTCTTTGTGTGTGTGTGTGTGTGTGTGTGTGTGTGTGTGTGTGTGCTCATGAAGGCTAGTGGATGACACTGGACCCTTCTTTAGTACTTATCCACCTTAATTATTTAAGATAGTCTCTCTCGATGAATATAGAACCCACAGAATCTGCTATACTGGCTACCCAGCCAGCCTTAGGAATCCTCTGGTCTATTACCCCCCTGTACTGGGATCACCTGTGTGCACAAATAGACCTAAGCTTTTATGTGGGTTCCAAGGATCTGAACTCAGGTCCTCATGCTGTGCAACAGACACAAGATTCTGAATTTCTACCGAGGTCACATGTTTCTGATGCTGGTTTATAGCTCATCTTTTAGGCAGTGCAGATTCTGCCTATTCCCCTCAGATATATGCATTGTTTTGTAGATTGCATGCATTCCTAGGTTTTCAGTATGTTTTATTCTATGAGATTCAATGTTGTATGGCCCCATGAAATGGGATTAATTCTGTTTTTTCTTTCTGGTTTAATCTTAAAAAAAATAGTGATGACAATTGCTTTGAATAGAGGCAGCTTCCTGTTACAGGAAGCAGGGAAAGAAATTTATTCTTGGGGCTTTAATCAATAGAATTTTTTTTTTCTTAGAAGAAGCTTTGTTTCTAAAGAAGCTAGTCTTTCTGAGGGAAGAATCACCTGCTGGAGAGAAGATAGATGATGCTGACAAGGCATTGATAGAGGTGGTAGAGTAGGTTTGGTACTTCTGGAGTTTGAAGGTGGTGTGTGTTTGTGGTAACTGTCATCTGTGGTGATGGTAACAGAGTTTGAGACTCGGGTCATGCTGATCATAGGTGTTAGTGGCAGCTCAGTGGTGGCAATAGTGGCCATGGTTCCTGAGCTGTGCTTAGAGGGCGCTGCAGCGGTACTGGTGATTATATTGTCAGTTTTCAGTAAACAACAGAGCAGCACATATCAGTTTCCACTCTTGAGTCAAGCTGTTTGCTATCTTTGTGTATGCTGACAAATTGCTCAGTTTCTTGGAGCCTCAGTTTATTCATTTGAAAATGCAACAAGAATAATAATTATGTGATTATGCTATAGAGATGAACTAAAGTTCGTAAAGCTCTTAGGAAAATGGAAAACACACGTCCCATATTAAACATATGCTGATAATTTATTGACAAAAGTGCTTGACTCTACTTCCTTTCTTAGCTTGTAGGTGTCCAGCTGAGCTGAATTCAGACTTTTAAAAATTTAGTTCATATTTTTCTGTCTTTTTCTTTTCTGGACATATCTTCAGTAGCTCAGAACTAGAGGTCATAGATATGATATTAGCCTTTAGATGTTAAATGAGTGAAGGTAGTTCGAACATTTATTGCTTAAAAATTTCTTCATACATAATTTCAGTGCTAGATCGACACTTCTAGAATTTAATAATTCATTTTTTCCTTCTAGAATTTTCAGTAGTCTGCTAACTGGGTAGTCAGTATCCATTTATATGAATATGGATTGTTTCTATATGTTTTTATATCTTAGCCAATGATCCTCATGCGGTACTGTTTTCCTCCTAATTACCAAGTGAATGTTCAAGAAATTCCAACAGTTAATATTGGATGGAGATGAAGTCTCCTTGAGATGTTCCAACATTTATAAGATTCCAAACTTCCAGGCCAGGTACCTGGGACTCTTCAAGATTGGGCTATAAATGCCCTTATTGTCAGTTATTGTCCACTTCTTACCTCCTCACACACTTTATTTGGCCAGTCTAGGCCATTTACACAGTAATAATAATAGCATCAATTCATTAAATATTGATCTGCTACCTATCAGACACTGTTGAGCAGGTCTCATGCTTTATGTTATTTGATCTCTGTATCAACCCTGAAAGGAATATTTTATTGGCCTTATTTTGTAGACAATTATAATAATTAAGAATTTTTAGCAATGTCATGAAATCTATTGCAACTTCAGCTCATGTATGTAGAACTTTCTATTTCTAGGGTCATATGCTGCCTCTCCTATACTTTCTTGCTTATCTACCTCTGTACTTTTGCTCATGGTTGACTCTCATTCTGAAATGAACTACATACTTTATTGTTTTATGTAAAATCTACAAAACTATGCAAAGCTTCACTCAAATCCATATTCATATGACTTTAGGAAACTTCTTTTTTCATTCTGTGCCTCAATTCCTCAACAGAAAAGAAAATAACTGTTTTTTTTGTATTATACAAATGATCTATAATTAAATATGTTCTATTTTATGCTATATCCCATACTCATGTAAGCACATGCTCATATGTGTGCATGCGATCATGCTTATAAGCTTCAATCTAGAGCTAATGAAGAAGTTAGATCAGTTCATGCACAAAGTGTTAAATCAATTTATAGAAGCAGATTTCTTAGGAAAATTCTAGTTGAAAAATGTTGAATCTGTAACACAGGGAAAATTTGTATCTTGGGTCACATAGTTGGGACAGTTATCTATGGAATTCAGCATTTTTATTTTCTTTATCAGAATATTTTTTATTTCATTACATTGGAATAATCTGCCTTGTAAAACTTCAAAGCTTGCCATTGAAGTCCCTTGTACCTCTTTAGTGGAGAATATTGCATTGTCACTATTTTGATATGATTCTTACCACTCAAGCTGAGTTGTGACCTCTGTAGAGGCAGAGGCTTATCTCATTCATCTTTGCTCCCCCCACACACCACACTGATACAGTGCACATTCATTGATTGAACATCTGCTATAACAACGATATGCAATGATTATTCATCAGTTAGAAACTGAGTTCCAGGTTCTCTCACATCCGCGGTCAGTTTTCTCATAGCTCTGATGGCCAGGTATAGTTGCACAGAGAAGGAAACTGAGGGGAAGAAACCTCAAACACCCAGTTATTTCCAAGCCCACCAGCAGAAATAGACTGTGAGCTCACTTGATCTTTGAGGCAACTGTATCCCTTCTCTCTTCCTATAATGCAGATAAGTGAGAATTACTGGGGAATTTTTTTTTTTTTTTTTGCCGTGGTGATTTTCTTAATATTTTTCATTTTCGTATCTATTTTGTTTATTTAATCAAGTGCTTTAGGAAATTGAATGATACACATTGCAGGGTATTTGGAAAATAAAAGGAAGAATTGCTTGTAACCTCACTAGTCAGTGATAAGCAACATTAACATTCTGTTTCTTTTCTCCCATTACTTTTTCCATGTAAGAAATATTAATGGTATCTGCTTATCTTTCTCTTTTCTTAAATTACATTTAAATTGAGATTGCAATTCCCTTTAGAATGCAACTAGCCCAGTTATCGTCCAGGAACTAGTAAATAAAAGTGCTTTATATGAAATGGTGTGAAATGACCTACACTGAACCCAGACTGCTCTATCTGTATATTTGATGAGACACTCAACGAGGTGTGCGATACGAGGTTCCCATGCATTTGGTAACTCTTCAGATTTTTCTCACTCTGCAGTCTCTTTTTTTTCCAGCTGGAACCGCAGCAGCACAAATAACTACAGACACCTGTGCACAGATCGCTTCTGCCAGTACAGTGAAAGAGAGCCATTCTCCAGGGTAACAGGCATGAGCATTTAAAGTAAAACGTACAGGAAATCTTGGTATTTGCATGAATCTGCTCATAGGCATTCATGTTGGCCATATTTTGGAAACTGCAAATAAGTACATTTCTATAGCTACTTCAGGGCTTTGCTTTGAATAGGTGTAGACAGTGGAATACTTCCTTAAATTTTTATATACATTTCTTAATTTATACAAATAGTGGTTTACTTTCCCAGAATGTTCATTATGAAAAAAAGTGAGAATGCAGAATCTATTGAAAAGATGGGGAATCATGCTAGACCAGAATAGTGAAGCTAACTGGTTTTAAGTGTCTTGCCTTATTGCCTTCTCTGTGAACCCTTAAAGGGCTAGCAAGAATTTAAGTATGGCTTCAAGTAACAGAAGAACTACAAATAATAATAGACTAGTAATATTAAGGTTTAATTTTGTCTTCAAGAAGGATATGGATATAGGTACTTAAGAGAAAATCTTGCTAGTAGGGTCTGCCTATACAAAGTCCCCAAAGATCTGAGCTGCTTCCAGTTCACTTCTTCTCCATTGTTAGGGTAAGGTCCAGGTCCATATGGGTGAAAAGATAGTTCTGGTGCCAAAAGCCACGTTTCAAGTTAAAGGACATGGGTGTCAGAGGGAAAAGCATCAATGGGTACACGGTAACTTTCTTTTAAAGAAAGTTCCAGAAGCTACCCAGTTTCTCTTTTACTTAAAATGTGTTAGATGGAGTTGGAGACATGGCTCAGAGGTTAAGAGTACTGGCTGTTCTTGCAGAGGCTGTTCTTGCAGAGGACCCAGGTTTGATTATCAGCACCCCCATGGTGGTTGACCTCTGTCTGTAATTGCAGTTCTAAGAGATATGACACCTTTTTCTGGCCTCGATTTTCACTAGATACACACACACACACACACACACACACACACACACACACACACACAAACACACACAGGCATACACACACACACACAGGCATACATATAATAAGATAATAAAAAGAAACATGCCTGGACTCTAGTCATATGGTTATGTTCACTTGCAAAAGAATAGGGAAAATCTTATCTTTATCTGAGTTACCATGCATATAAATTATACCCTTATAAAATAAAGATACAATGGAAGGCAATCTTGATCTTTTCCAGAGAGATTATTAAAAGCTGCTACAAATAATATTTTATTTTTCTTCTGTATGTATCTGTGTTTATGTATGTAGCTGTTTAGTGAAACTAAATAGTACAATCTCAGATGGCTGGTGTAGAAGCCAGCAGACTGCAGCCTTTGGGCCAGGTCCAGCTGCCGTCTGTTCTGTTAATAAGGTTGTGTGGGGATACGGTCACACTCACTCATTTGTGTGTTGTTTGTGGCTGCTCCATCATCACAGAAGCAGAGTGAGGTAGCTGCAGCAGTGAATTCAAATATTTACAACTCACCTTATAGAGAAAAAACTTCATGGACTCCTGTTCTGAACACTACAGTTTCATAAATAATGAATTAATCCACTTTTAGAACATGTCAAGTCACTAGTTAAAAGAAGTTCTTTATGAATTATTATTACATTGAGATGCATCTATAATAAGACATCCTAGCATTTTATGTATTACTAATTAGGTGAACAATGATGAAAAGCCAATATGTAAGACTAAAAATATAAATGGAGTTTGAATTATTAAAATTGGAAGAGTTTTTGAAAAAAATATAAGAACCTGTCAAACCTAGGTCATGGGTTTATGAAAGTCTACTATTTTCTCTGTTTCTTTGGGAAGTTGAAAAATATTCTGTAATTAAATGATTTTTAAGAATTTAAAACAAAAATACATGGCTTCTCTGAAAAATAATTTCAAAAAAGTGGAATCAAAATCCAAAAATGGTGCTGGGGAGATGAGATGTCTCAGTTGGTACCGTGCTTACCATGAAAGCTTGAAGACATGAGATTTCAATCCCTAGAAATCATGCATGAAACCATGGGGTGTTGCCCTGCACAACTTATAACTCCATTGCCAGGGAGACAGAGACAGGCCAATGCCTGTAGCTTTCTGACCAGTTGGCCCAGCCTAATCTAGTGAATGACCCTGTTTTAAATGACACTGTGGGCAATACCTGAAGAATGACACCCAAAGTTGACCTCTGGCCTCTACATATATACACATGCATTTACTGAACAAGCACACACATATACACATATATGAACACACATAGGAGAGGAGGCAGAAAGATTGTAGGAGCCAGAGTTTAGGGAGGACTAGAGCGAAGGAAAACAGAGCCTTCTGGACATTAAAGAAGTGATGCACAACGAACTCCCAGAAGCTGTGGTTGCCTACACAGAATAGAGCTGTTCAACATTCCATCATGGACCAGAGAGAGATTCAGGAAGCCCCACGCCTTGCTGGGGAGCTCTTGGCTTCCTGGGGAGAAAATGTGGGTTTTCTTTAAGGGTGTGGCACCTGGTATGCTCCAGTTGATGGTCTTACACCTACACCTGTGAGTATGTAGGTAGCACAAACCAGATTAAGAGAACCATACCAAAAAAAAAAAAAAAAAAAAAGACAACTGGGAGGGGGTGGGAGGATGGGGCTGGATCTGGGAGCAGTTAAGGGGAGGAATAGAGATTAATGTGATCAAATTACATTGCATGCATGTATGGAATTCTCAAAACAAAAATATTAAAATAAAATTAAAACCAAAAGAGATCCAAGTCTATTCTAATTCGGATGCTGGAAGGAAGCTCCTTCTGGAATAGCGTGCTGAACAGGCTGCTCCTGTTGCAGTGTGAGATTATTGTGGTTGACCCTTCAGAATCATATCAGCAATTCCAGAGACTCTGCACATCTGTAAACTGTGACTGCCTCTGCTAGAGGACTCCAAAAATAGCCCCTGTATCCAAAAGCAGAGAGGACAACATCTGAAGTAATAAGAGCTCTGTAGTTTCTACTGTTGTTTTTGGCATCAATTTTGATCATTTACTCATAGTGGAGTAAATTATTTAGGAAGACCCAAAGCCGTGTGATAGACTTTTTTAATATTTAAACTTTTTCAAAAGGGTGCTTGTAATCTATAAACAACTTGATGTGTAAAGGGGAAAATAACTCTCTAAATTTTTTAAGACTTGCCACTTTAGTGACAATAAGAAAAGCCTCATTGTTCCTTTAAGGGAGCATTCCTATATTAGAAAATTAATGTGGCTGTATACTTTAGAGAGAAGGAATTTCAAAACCTCAATTGCTTTAAAAATTATATCATTGTCTTTTAACAATATATACACATATAATATATATGCGTAAAAGCTGTTTATCTGCCAAAATTGGATTACTTTACCAATTGCAAGTTTAATTAACTGAAAAAAAGGTTTACATTTTAATTAAAATTTAGGATGACTCTTAAAGGCTGCAGTGTTCTTAATATGTGATATAAAAATTTCACATTATTATCAATACCTCTCAGGTTTGACTACTCACTCATTCCAAGTCATTATCTTGAGAATAAAACAAACAAGGGATAATTTTTTCCAAACTCTTTAAATCAAGCATCTATTGTGTAAAAGGCAGGTGTTACATACCGAAGATGTGAAAATATGTAAAACACAGTCTCTCAAATAACTCACAGACTAGTAGGGATAGGAAGAGAAGTAAAAAGTTAAGTTTATCAAAAGATACAAGTGTCCTGACAGATGTGCAAGACATGGGAGGTGCCAGAAAGGCACAGATGGCACTTCGATGACCAGGTAAGGTAAGTAGAGAGTGCACCCCTTGCAGAGTCCCTGGCAAGTCAAAAGCCTCGTGGACATCTTGTTTGAAAACAAAATGAATTTCTTCATGTCGGTAGAGTATAAGGTTATTGAAAAGAAGTGAGAAGATGGGAAAATAAAAAGATCGTCAGAGCGGGATTATCATTGAAGACTTTTAAAAGGAGAGAAAGTCATTTTTGTCAGACCTGGGTTTTAGCTATCTTCAGTTGAGAGGGAGTGAGATCAGAAGAACAAAATGCAGTTAAAGGATATGCAGTGGCTGGGGTAGACATGTGTGTGGCAGTGATTAATTTCAATTATTGGCAAAGACCATTGAAAGGAGGAGGTGAATTTTTGTTTACTTTGCAGAAATAAATCCATTTGGTGATCGGGGATGGTGAAGAGTGGGGAGTGGGAGAGGAGAAGGAAGAGGAGGAGAGAGAGAATAAAGAGGAAGATAATTGTTACCAGGGTAACAGTTGATCATGGCATCTCCATGTCAGAGGGCATGAGTCTGTGAGGTGGAAACTGGCCAGGGGAAAAAAATTCTTTTTCATATTTAATTTTTCAGGTCATGTTTTATATTTAATTTCATACTTCATGTCTACTTGACACCCACATGAGGATAATGGGGCCTGAAGATAGATATGGTGATCCGCTTTTCAAAACATTTATCTGTTTTTATGTATGTGTAATTGTGTGGGTCTTGTGTGGGTATGTGTATGTCTGTCTGTGTCCAAAGCAGCCAGAAGAAGGTGTCAGATTGGTCGGAACTGGAGTTTTAGGCAGTTCTAAGCTGCCTTGTGTTGGTGCTAGGAACAGAACTTAGGTTCTCTAGAAGGGAAGTGCGTGATCTAAACTTCTGAGGAGTCTCCAGCCCGAGGGACTCATCCTAGATAGGTAATGATAGGGAAATTGCTGATACTTATCAATACAGACTAATGAGCATGAATGGCACTTTCTGACTGGAGTGACATTCAAATGGATTTATTTCTTTTGGAGGCCAAGGAAGTTTCTGTGTGGGGTTCTTTTTCCCATTCCCTGACAGAAATTGAACTTACATTTTATCACTGATCACATTTGCTTTTTCCCTAGTTCACAAGAGAATTTTTAAAGGCTACATGGTGCCCCACATAGAAAGTGTACTATGGGCACTGACCAGCAGTCACCAGAAAGGAGAGAAGACCAAATAGAACATTAGTTTGGAAAGTATCTCTAACAAACACATATGCCTTTTCACAATGCATTCCCTTTACTAATTTTACATATAGCAGATTACCATTAGAGTTATTCTCAAGAATACTACTTTTGGGAGTAGCATATTTTCCTTAGCAATGTAATTTAAAAGAAAATTATATACATGTCAGTGAAAATGAGAAATTAAAATGGCTTCCTAGATTTCTGTTACATTTGAATGCTTCCATTTTTTATAAAGCATCATTTGTCTTTTTGGTACAAAATCCAGGAAACATGGAGAAATTCATGGCAATTTTTATCTGTTGTCACTTAACCCTGGTCCATTCTTCCTAGTTCAGCTATAAAATAAGTATTTGATATTTGTAGACCAAATTTAGTGATAAACTCCATCTATTAATTTAAAAGTATTTGAATAATTTGCATCAATTTACACTTCACCTCCAACAGTATTATTGAATATTAAACAATATTCTAAGCTAATGATTATTCAATGTAACATCCCCATTTGGGGCATGTTGAGGCTTTGCCACACAAGCAGAGAAAATCCCAAAGTAAGATACACAAGGCAGGTCTTAATTTCCTCATGGAGAAGTCAGAGGTAGGCAAGGTGATTTTGCTGTTGTGATGACCTACTGGGCTCTTAGGAACCCAGCCTTCCCCTTTCTGTCTACTCTGATGTCATTAGAGTTATTGGAGGCAACCTATACTTTCCCAGAGTCTCACATGAATCTTCTGTTTACTTCATGTTACAGGAGTCCCTTCTTTTTGTAAGAAAATTTGCACAATTTGGTCTTTTAGCTAGAACTGTTCACTTAAATACAACTGTGTTCTGTTACTGACAGCAAGAGAAGATGGATTTGCAGGGGGAGGAAATCACTGACCTTGCCACAGTCAGTACATGATCCACTGCTGTCTCAATATAAAGTATTTAACAGTAAACTAAGTCCTTTTCCAAGCCACTGATGGGAATTTCTGCAACTTCATACTTCTGGATTTAAATCTGTTAACCAAGTAGGTCTCAGTTTACCAATGGCAGAAATGCAGTATAGCATAAGCTATAAGGCCATTTAATTGAAAATAAAAGCATTTATTGAACTTAATATAGCAAACGTCCCCAATTGTTTAAGGAGCCATTATCATGACATTTAGAAAAACAACTCCTCTGTCCAAATGCGTTACTCACTTATGAATCTTTCAAGTCCATTGCCTTTACTGACTCCCCTGAACACATGCTTCACCCACGCTCACGGGCATCTGTTCTTGTATTTCTCACTGGGTAGGACTTGTCCCACTTCATCTGACTTCCACCACAACTTGTGCTTTTATCCTTTAGATTTTCACCATCATTTCTAATCTGCTTCCATCAGTTTCTGGTCCATTTACACATGAAGTTTTCAGTCTTCATTCCTTAAATACGTGTTCATCTGCATACTGCATATAGGTTTAGAATTAGTGACTCCTTAGAAATCCCATAACATCTTGTGACAGAAGACCTACCAAAAGCTATTTTCATCAAGAGCTGTAGAGTCTATTGGGGAGAGAGCAGGGGTCTCTCTGGGGCTGAGGAGCAGCCCTGATCCCTGCCCTTGGTAATCATGACAACGTGGATAGGAAATATCTCCATGGCATTTTGTCCATGGTCCCAGGAGAGCAGAGCACATTTTCATTTTGTTGAGGTGAAATGATACTCAGATGACTAGTGGAGCTCCCTCGGGCTACTGGTCAACGGTACATAAGGGGGATTGTACAGAGGCAAACAGCAGATGTCGCTGATATTCCTGTACACAACTGAGGACTCTGAGCACTGCTGTCTTTGTCCATCTGTACCAGAGCAGTTGAAGTGGATGGGAAAACCATCTGTTCAGGGAGGCAGGTAAAAGAGAGGACTTACAATGGCCTCCCTTGCAAGCATAATGGACACAGTTTATGGTCTCCAGGATGCTGAATACTATTGTTTAGACATGAGACCATTGTAATCTGGTGCTTTGAATGGGAATAATAGCATTTCAGATGGAAATAATAGCACTTCAAGGTTACACAAAGAATGTCTTCTACATCCCTGGACTTGGACAAAGAGAGGACTGGAAATTGTGTGGGGAGGAGAGGGGGAAGAGAAACAAAAAATAAATGATGAGTATTACCAGGATGATAACTCAGAAAATACAAGTAAAATAAACGACGTTCTCTGACTTTCTCCTTTGAAATCATTACAGCCTGAATATTTCTATGAGAGAAATCTCACAACCCTTCATAAGAATTTAGTAGTGGTTTTTAGTAATAATTTAGTATTTTCAGTCATCTGTCTTGTGAGTGGTACTATAGTAAGGTAGTAAAGAGTGAACATTTCCATGTAATCAGGACTGATTCAAGATCTATAAGCCTCAGTTTCCTTCTACATAAAATAGAGATAGTAGTAATGATTTGAATCTATTAGCTAATAAATAGTAATAATTTTGAATACCTGCCCCCTTCAGGTATTTAAAGTGAAAATCAAATAATATCATGTAATGAATTTGGCATAGATCAGACTATCATTGCATATTTTTGCTGTGTAATACTCACTACATTAAGCTGGCTACAGTTTTGCTTTCTAAAGTAATTTTCACACAACACACTAGACTTCGTTAAGCTGTCATGGGAATGATAACTATTTTTTTATTCTTCATTTTCCAAGTGGTTAAATTATTTCACAGTTTATCAGCTGTGATCCAATTCCAGCGTTCATACTCTGGCAAAACTGCCTTCTCCAATAAAGGGAGGTGGATACAGACCTGCAGAACTGGAACAAAGGATGCTGAATTGCTATTCCAATGTGCCTTGCTTTGAGCCCAAATAATTTTCCTGCTATTAGAGCACATTTTTTCTTGGAATAATCTTGCATTTCTTCACATTTTATAGGGCATTAGCTTGACTGACAATTTGATAATCAGGTAGGTGAGGGTGTTGGCAATGTATCTATTTCTTAACTAGATCTATCAATTAATTCAAGGAAACATTTCTAACATTTTATATAATATTTGCATATTAGCAGCAATAAAATGAGAAGACACTTAGAACAAGCTATCATCTCAATAATCTTTCAGACCTTCTGGAAGCAGTAAAGTTGTGGTGTTGGTGGTGGTGGCGGCATGTGTCTGTGTGTGTGTCGCTCTGTGTATGACACATGCATATAGTAATCCCTCTGTAGTTGTGGTTCCTTTATTAAGTGCTCACTCAAAACTTAAATTAAAACTATTTAAAAAGAAAATTGTGTTATTTTGAACATGCACAGACTTTTTTCTTATTGTTCCTAAGTAGTACAGTATAATAACTATTTATATATAATTTATGTTGTGTTAAGTATTATAAGTAACATAAAATGATTTCAAGGGTACAGGAGGATAATGCATATGTTGTATAACAATATGATGCCATCTTATAAAAGGGACTTGAACATCCTCAAATTTTGATATTTATAGGGAGTCCTGGAACTTGCACATGCCAAGAGATAAATGAACACACTTACACCCACATGTTTGTGCACACATACACACAAACACACATGCACACGCACACACACACTTATATAGACATGCAAAGAAGCAAAGCACATTTGTAGCAAAAATGATAGTTTCTTCTTTTCCAGTGATTTGATGGAGAACCCCATGCAAAGCTCTAGTAGGTAGGATGAACATAACAGAAAAGGTACTTTTTTCTATTTGGTATCCATGTAGTATCAGGGATTAAACTTAGGTTTCAGAGACGCCAGCGTGCAAGTGCCCTACCACTGAACTTCAGCTCCAGCTTATCTTTCTTCTCTTACTTCTGGGCCATGAGAGCCCTCATTTGTTATCAGTGGACCTGCTCTTTAGGGAAGATGTTAGCAACATCAGTAATTTGTACCTGAACCATTAAGGGTGTTTTGTTTTTGGCGCTCTGTTTTGTGCAATTGGTATTAATAATACTGGCAGCTATCATCTATATTAATTGTATATTATTGGGTTACAAATGGTCATAGAGCACAGAAACTTCAAACAAAAGCATTTATTTCCTCACACAATTTCTTGCTGGAATGGCAAGACTGGATAGTTGTGGTTTTGAGCTTTTCATAAGGTTATTCTTAAGTTAGTTCCATGGTCTCTGTGAACTTTAACTGGATGGAGGGCTGAACTTCATGACAATCAGTTGATGTTTGCTGGATGGAGGCTTCGGTCAATCCACTAGACCCTCTACAACAACCTGAGTGTCCTGATGCTGTCAGCTGGAGTGTGCAACCCAAAAGGAAATGCCAAAGCTAAGACAAGATGCCTCATATGTTCCGACAATCCTTCACTCTTGCCATGCACCACTACCCTTCAAAAGTGAGTCAGTATATCCAGCTCACTCTCAAGATAGGGAAGTAGAACTTCACCACGTGAGAGAAGTGCCATAAAAAAATTTGTGGACACACTTTGATTGCGATACTTTTGTATTATTTTAATAACCTCTCTAGGAGTTTCAGCAGGTAAAATAAAACATTCATTAATACCAGGGCCACTGCAAGTCAAGGATTTGCCATATTGTCCCTTTTCTACCTTGACAATGCTTCTTTCTGTCAAATTATAATTACCTGTCAGTGAAATACACTGAAATGGATGGTACTTCAGGCCAATTAATGCAATTAACCCCTTTAATTATCAAGAAAGTTCATATTTCCTCAGAACAGGGCAAACTAACTTTCTTAGGTGTAGGCTTTTTTACTCATAAATATATCATTCTTTCCTTAAAGTAGAATTATAATGCAAGTTTTACTCCTTTAGCATTTTTTCTTTCCTGCTCATGAGAGCCTCCTTCACCAAGGTTATTTTATTATGTGCTTATGTGTCTTTGACTAAAAGTCATTGGACCGCTGTAAATTCTTCACTGTCACAAAAAAGATTATTTTCATCACAGGGGCATATTTTTACATTAATAAAAACCAAAGAGCTATGACCCTAACCATCTGTGCCCTTTGTCCCTTTCCATACTGACTTTGGGGTTGTCTTCCTGACTTACTTTGTCCCATTGAGCACCAGAATCCATGATACAGGCTGTGGTGCAATGACCAAGTGGATGAGGCTGGACTTAGTGCCTCTGCTAACTGCCCTAGCCGGCTACATCTATGTGAATTAAGCCACCAAAACAGGACAGACCCTGGCCAAACTGCCAGCTGACCACAAACACATGGAGAGCCAAATGCCACTACATATAGCCACATGGGATAGAAACAAGCCATCCAGTTAGCCCTGACTCTTCAAATCTCAGTGTCACAACATTTAAAAGATGCTTGGAGAGTTTTTTCCTATAGCTATAATTAACTACTTGAGCAGTGTTTCATGTATTCTAAGTTTTGTGGTTTCAGATGTCAGCATAAACATGAGATAGAATACCTATGTAAGTGATGTAACTGATCTCTAAATATCTGTAGAATCGATCAAGATCACCAAATATAAAAGCAGCAACTTATGCTCTCAATGCTGCTTGTCTTGTGCAAATAATTTACAAGCTAAGAAGGTGTTTTAATCAGCATATTCTAAAATTGAGCTCCAGACTGAAATTAATAATGAGCAATAGTCATGTTGGAGAAATAATACAGAAAGGAGTAATATAGAGAAAATGAGAGAGGGAGAGAAAGAGCGACAGAGACAGAGACAGACAGACAGGGACAGGGATAGAGAGAGACAGAGACAGATGGTTTTAGCTTTCTCAGGTTGTCACCCAATCACATAGATTTTAATAGATAGTTGAGAGAAATTTCTAGTTGTGCTCGTTAATTGTAATTAGATAAATAAGTCCTAAAACACTAGTAAGATACCTTTTTGGGCATGTCTGTGAAGATGTTTCCCGAGAGGGTTAAATGAATATGAAAATCCCTCCCTGAAGTGGGTGGGACCACTGCAGCACTAGGAGCCCAGACTGAATAACCAGATGTAAGAGCAGCTTTCCACGCTCACTGTCATGCTTTCTCCAGGGAGATGCACTGTACCTTTGCAATCTGTAAACACAATGGAAGCCTTGTTTCCTCCAGTTGCTTTTTGCAAGATGCTTAATCACAGCAATGAGAAAAACTGTCCCCTGGTTTTCCTTATAAAGCTTTGGACACCTAAGGGAATCTGTCATGTCTCTGATGCCAGTATCTGTGCTCCAAAGCTTTCCTGGGGGACAAATCAGTCAGTCCCCTGAGCAAGGCTCACGTTCTGTGTCCCTGCTCCTTACCTCTCCCTGAATCCTGCTCCTGGGCTTTGAATGAAAATCCTAACTTTAGAATATAATAGATGCTGAATAAATATTTGTGGAATACACAGAAAAATATTTAGTAGAATACATTAGTTTTTTGCTACTAAAACCTTTTCTAACATGAAGATGAACTTCCTTAGGGATACTTAAAAAAAAAAAAAAAGAAATAACAGTGAAATAAATTATACTTATCAATGTTCATGTCCCAGTCACCTCACCCCGTTCTGTCATGCTTTGCCCCTGACCCCCGACTGAGGATTTTCTGACTCTGGAAAACACTAGCCTTTGATTTTCACTAATAATTTTACCTGCGGAAGCTGTTCCAGCTCCATGCAGGGTTTAGGCCACTTGGTTGAAGACTCAAAAATAAGTTCTATATAGTTCTCCAAACACATCATAGTTTTACATGGCTAGATTTCTTTGCCTACAGGAAATACTTATTCATTCAACAAATCTTTTAAAAGATTTATTGATTTTTACTTAGGTGTATTTGTGTATGGGTATGCACTACATGCAGATGTCACAGAGGCCCAAAGACCATATCAGATTCCCCTGAGGCTGGTAGTTGTGAATCACCCAGTGTGGGTTCTGGGATCAGAACTCAGATCCTCTGCGGCAGCACACTCTCCTAACCTCCATATCATCTCTCCAGCCCCTATTTGACAAAATTTTAAGTGGTCTTCTAAACTTCAACTCCAAGAATTACTTGGATATCCAATCTTTTCAATGTCAAAAGTTGTACTTAATTTAAAACTTTTAAACCAAAAAGCTCCGTCCTACTCAGATTGTGTGTATATGGTAACTTTTCTCTGAATATCTGTTTCTGAGTGTGTAGCTGCTTGCTAAGTTTATCACACAACAGTTGATGCATATTTAGAGTGAATATCATAATGATATTAGTCCAAATACAGCCCCTCACCATGCCATTCAACTCCCCCCTGTTTTTAGGACTGAAATAATTAAGCCTTTTCAGCTTCCAACTCACTCTCAGACTCCCAGGTTTTCTTTTGAGAGTATTTAACTTCAGCACTATTACAATTGTTAATGCTATCTTTGACTAAATTTGCTTAATTTATTCTAAAAACAAAACAAAATAAAAAAACAAACCAGTGCTACTACAAGCTTTTGCACCCATATTCCAGTAGCATAGACATTTAAAGCCCAGTTTGTGTTAAACTATTTTTTTTACCCAGATTACTTATACGCAAAACCTACCTAGTATTTTTATGACTTAAAGTAGCTTTCATTATAGTGCATGATACAAATGGGGCATGAAATGATGTAAATGTTAATTGCCAAATAAGTAGGTAAAATTTAAGTAGATTTAACCAAATTAGTCTTATTAAATATAAAAGTTTAAATCCAAAATAAGTCATATTTCTATCTGAGTCTGTACAAAGGCAAAAACAGCAAATAACCTGTCACTATCTTTTACTTGGTAATAAAGGCATATTCCTTTTTATATATTTATATATACCTTTTTATACATTTCCTTTTATGTCAAAAAAGAAAATAGGGCTGCAGTGAGATGATCCTAGTATTTGTATATGTGCTTTGTTGCATATAATTTTTCAGTATCAAAATGTGCTTTTTAAGAATAAGTGGACATGTTCTGTATTAAGGTCAGTGTGGCGTGTGTTATTGAATTTTCTTTCTTTGTATTTTTGTCTTTCTTCTTCCCACTTTAAATCAACTAGAAAAAATAGAGATTCTTCTTTATTTAATGTGGGTGCATTAAAACTTTAGGGATTCTAAATTCTCTCTTCAATATGCATGAACACTTCCAAAGCTTGAATAAGATAACGTGGCCTTAAAAAGTGATCCTTCTATTTCCCCTTATACTAGAATATAATATGGAGACAGATAATGCATAATGCTAGGTAATGGATCACATCAACTAAGGCATGCCAATAAATCCTTGCACTGACCTTACACATAATGTTTTTCCAAGAAAAAATGTTTTAAGTGAGGAAAAAAAATCTCCTCTTCATTGTGTTTTGTTGCATTTTCTTTAGTAAGAGAAGGATAATGTTGTCTGCTGTGTATTTTTTTTCTTCTGTTAGCTTTCAGGGACCAGTCAATTTAAATTTGTAATTTAAAAGAATATATACATATGTATATTGTTACAAAACAAGGAAAATTGTTTGAGAATTGATGCCAAAAGAAGATAGCAAAATAGGTATAGAAACACACACACAAAACAAACTGCAAATTCAAACGAAATAAATGTGAATCTGTTTAGTCAGTAGGAAAGCATTTCACATAATTTTAGTGTAAAGATAGTGCATCCTGATTGGCTTATCCTTCATGGGACCTTCTCTTCACTCTCAGCAATCCACACAGACACCCATCCTAGCTGATACTAATATTGATCACCATGTGAGTAATATTGCCACAATGTCAGGTTCACATTGGCATCTTACATCACCATAGCTGACTAAGATATTGTAAAGTACCATAACTTCCTCATTATTCTCAAGTTCTGGTGATACCCAATATATGGTTCCTTAGTAGGCACAGATGCAGATGCATTACCTGTGGCTATCATTTTTCTAACTCACAGTATCCATTGTGACAGGGTGGAGCCCACATTGTGTTATTATATTTTCAGTATCATGCTTTCACTCTTACTACAAACTATTTGGAAAAGAACTCAACCCATGAAATGGTTATTAACAATTTTTCATGGGGGCTACAGAATAAACTTTATCAGTGCAAATTAGAAATTTAGAAAAAGCAAATTATATTGCTACAATTCTATTCTCAGGATGGTTTAGAGGAGGCAAGAAGAAAAGACAGACTTGTCAGTAAACAACACCTAATTTATGACCTGTGAAGCTTATTAGGATAGAATATTATTCATAAATGGGATTAATAACATTGACAGGTGAAATGACAGTGTGAGGGAGGGAGATTTTCTCAGTAATGAGAATTGGTTAGAAAAATTCTATAAACTTTGAGGCAAGTCATGAAATCGTCACTGAAAACTAATCCATTTTTGCCTGGCCTCAATTTTTCTGTTTTTATTATAGGAAAATAGGTCTTAAACTTCCAGGTCTTGGCTATATTTTTCTGTATTTGGGTAGTAATTTTGTGGGAATATAAATGATGATTACATCTTCCTATATATGTAACATCCCAATGCTAATATATTGGTGTGGTTTGACACCACTTCTAATTATGGTTTCTTGTACATAATGTTCCCATTTAGTTTTCTTGATCAAAAGTCAACCCTTCTCTGAAATTTGGTGACTGGGAAATTCAGAATCTCTCTGAGAACATACAAAATTGTAGAACAATGCTTCAGAAAATTGATAATTTTCTCTTTGATATTTCAAATTTTAAAAGGGGAATTGGGACTGAATATAGTTACTCTCATTTTAATTAAAGAAGGCACTAATTTTAACCATGTCCATTTCATAAAATGTACACTGGAATCAATAATGATCACAGAGAATTTGGAAACGCTCTCCTTTCTGTTTCATTGGAAACATCTTTTCCATCATTAGTGATGAGAAAGAATGGAATTTTTAGAAGCTAAAACAACATATTTTTTTTCACATGCAATTTGATGAAAAAAAAAATAAAGGACCATGTTGTACAGGTACATCTGCTGATAGAAAAGTAAATAAGGAGACAGAGTTTGGTTTTGGTTTTTAGTACCGTCTAGCCTTTCTAATGTGCGGTGAATTGAGACTCGTACTTTCCATGTTAACTTTGCCTCAACAGACATCAATGATGTGCCTCTGTTTAGGAAAATAGATATATTCGTGGACAGCTGAGATGAATCCTAGGCCTTATTTCTCCTGAAGGTCATGTGCAGGCGGAGAGAAAAAGTGTGTGTGTGTGTGTGTGTGTGTGTGTGTGTGTGTGTGTGTGTGTGTGTGTGTTGTGGTTATTATATGAGAAATACAAAATAAAATCAATGATAGGATAATGATAATCTATTGATTGGTATTAGATAAGGCAACCTAAGATTCATCGTCAAAGGAACAGAGGTATAGGGAAAACTTAGGTTTATTTTCTTCCCATCAGGTCGTATGAACCACAAGTTCTTACATTTGTATCTTTTCTCTTTTAGGAGTAACTCCAGTGGACTCTCGTGTACTGTGAGTATCTTACCAATTATTGATTCTCCAGTTCAGGACTAGTATTTCATTCTGAAAAGCTGTAGTCATGACCAACTGTTAATCATCAATGTCCAGAAATTTCTTACCTTATTACACCTAGACTTTGTGACTTAATTCTAGACAATAGGATACCATGGAAATGGTGGTTTGTGTATACTTGTGTATACGAGTAAGAGACATCATGGGTTACTTCTTCCTCTTGAATCATCTGTCCTGGAGGAAGCTAGCTGTCACACTCTGTAGATATATGTTTGGCAAGGAATGTGGATCTCATGTCAATAGCCATTTATTGCATGCTTAGATGACTAGTCCACAAACATATTGACTACAAGCTCATGAAGGTTCCAGTCTAGATTCACATAGCTACTTTGTTTCTGGACTTTTTTTTTTTTTTTTGGGGGGGGGGGGGTTTCAAGACAGGGTTTCTCTGTGTAGCTTTGCGCCTTTCCTGGGACTCACTTGGTAGTCCAGGCTGGCCTCGAACTCATAGAGATCCGCCTGCCTCTGCCTCCCGAGTGCTGGGATTAAAGGCGTGCACCACCACCGCCCGGCATGTTTCTGGACTTTTGATACTTAGAAATTATGGAATATAATACAACTTTATTGTTTTAAAGTGCTAATATTTGGGAATAGCTTGTTGCTATTATAATAGACAAGTGATGGACCTTGTCTCAGACACTTCCATTCTGTGAGAACCCTCTTGGTAGAGTGAAGGTGTGTTAAAATCAGTTGTAACACAGAGGGAAATGACTCAAGCCTAGGTAAGAGTGTGCTCACTGAATTCATAGGTGAGCCTATGGATATCTATCTAATACCCAGGTGCTTAAAAAGATAGATTTAGTAGATGACTGAACCCTTCTGTGGATTCCTCTATCTTTGGAATAATAGCCATTATAAATGACAGCTTACCCTGGAAGATAGTAAAAATCATCCTAGGTGGAATGACAGACTAGTGTCATATAAACTAACAAGCAAGCAAATGAACAAAAAACCCAACACCTGAAAGATGACAGTATTGTCCTTAAAATGCCAAATGGACTATAAGAGATGATGATACACTTCTGAAAAGTTACAAAGCAAAAGCGTTCCAATTTCTCAGGGATCTAAGTAAAATATGGTGCAGAAAGAGTACAAGAGCAAAGGTGATATGTGACTTGAAGGAAATGGTGTTTTGAAGGTACAAGGGAGAAATGTATGAACTCAAAGATTGTGAGAACATGCACAAGACCAACACAAGCTCAAGAGAGAGACAATCCCAGCATCAGGCAGGGAAGGCAGGTACTCCCAGTTGAGGAGCTATTGGTATTAGATTACTACTGGAAGAGGAAAATCCAGTCTTCTTCAATGGAGTAATATCTGGGACATCAACTGCATTTCAGGGCAAGCCCCATGACCATAGTATCTGGCTAACACAAAATGAATTTGATGTTTTGTCATCTACAGAGAGAAAATATAAAATTGGGTGGGTAGGGAGGAGTTGGAGAAAGTTGTGAACATGAAACTACATTGTATGGAATTTTCAAATAGTAAGTTCATTATATTTTTTAATATCTTAGTTGGAGCAATTCTCTACCTAAAAGTTGAGTATTCATTGAGGAACATTAGAATTTTCATCTTTGCTTCTTGAGACTCATGAGAGCTGGTCTTCATTTGTAAAGCAAATAGGAAGGAAATATTGTGAATGCACAGATGTTCATCCACTGCATGGAGCTCACATCATAGTATCTCCCTAAAGCAGGCCTCCTGTTTCATTGACTGCATCATGAAAGGAATCCATCATACAAATTCCAGAAATCTTTGCTCCATGACATCAAATTTCATGAGTAGCATCAGTTAGTAACACTATGACTACAACCACATTTTCACAGTTTCTCAAAATGTTCATTGCAGAGAATTAATTATGATTTTTTTTATCTATTGGCCTTCAACCCTGAAGAAGTCAAGGAAGTGAAGAGCAGATGCTTCTGAAAGAGTTAAAACCACTTTGATATAACATTCTATTGAGTATTTAATTCAACAAGCCCAGTATTTGTCAAAATAGTTCTCATTTTCTGGCTTTAATACACTTTGACTATGAACAAATGTTGAAGCATGTTAGAGGTTTAAGGCAGGTGGTGTTTCCTATTATCCCACAGTCTGGCAAACAATTCTCTAACTTCACAATTGGCCAACACATATTTAATATTTTTTTTCTCAAAACACTTGTCTCAGTGGATCTACTTGTCAGCTAGGACAAAGAGAGAGTTTTCTTTTAAAATAGAAAGTTATGTTGAAATGTCAAAAGTCTCTAATTGTTTACTTATTGGCACAATATATTCAAAAGATTCTTGAGAAGGAGTTGGCTTAAACCAGTGGACATCATGTCTACCACAACTACATATTATGTAGTTTTCCAGAGAATATTCCGAGTAGTCATAGCATGTAGTGAGAGAAGGGAAAAAGGGGGCACTGGGAAGGGAATCTGTCCAAATTTGTTTATAACACTGAAACTTCTAGAGAACAAAGTATGATTTCCTTTTACTTTAAAAGGGTTTTCAACCAAGGCTTTTTCCTTGGTGACATACAGCAGGGCTTCAGTAACAACCAGAGCTACCTACTAAAATGTTTGGAGATGAATGTTTCAGCAAAACAAACAAAAAATCCAAATGTAAATATTATATGAATTGGAATAATAAAGTCTTATGCCTCCAGCAAGGGGCATATATATGTATTTCTTGGGCATTTCTGTTAATTCATTGAAACACTTTAGAAATGATGTCCTACGAGAGAGCAATTTGGTAAAGAATTTGAGCAGTGATTCTCTGTAATCACTAAGGTTGATTTAAAGATTGTTGATATCCTAGGTGCAAAGGAATAGAGATAAAAATCCCTAGGTACAGTCAAGCACTTTTTAGTGTGGTTATCCTATTTTACTCCTTTTATATTTTGTTATACCATTGCCTAAGGGCTCATTCTCCGCTCCATGCTTGTGGATTTATATATGTAATGCTGGAGGTGTAGTCAATGTTGTTGCCCTCTGTCATCTGACTTTATCTTCTTCCCTCGAGTAGCTGAGCTTCTGCTTTGATCTTTGATTTTAAACATATTCTTGAAACTTTCTTATTTTATTTTATAGTACTCAAATCCTTATTTTAAAGCCTTCTCGGTTTCTTATTTCCTAAAATGATAATACCCATGAACTTCATTTTCCTATTGCTCTGCTTCACTTCTCCAGGCTCTGTGCCTAGGACCTCTCCCCTAACTTGTCTTTTCCTTCTCTGTGCCTTTTGTGGATGGGTATGTGTCTCCCAAAGGCCCATATACTAAGTGCGTTGTCACAAGCATGGAGTTCTTCTGCGAGGTTGTGGAACTATTAGGAGATGAGAAGGAGGAAGGAGGAAATCAAGTTGTCAGAAGCATACCGTTGACGAGATATTGGGACCCTGACCTCCTGTTTTTGTTTGTTTGTTTGCTTGCTTGCTTGCTTTTGTTTTTCCTTGTCTTCAGGAGATGATTGTTCTCTTACATATTTGCAGACTTGTTCTTTCTCATCACAGGCCCTGGGCAATGAGGTCAGTTACTAAATTGAAATATCTGAATGTGTGAGCCAACATGAATCTTTCCCTTTTAAATGGATTGTCTCAAGTGTTTGGTTATAGCAACAGAAAGCTGACTAAACAGTAGCTTCATAATTGTAATCATTCTGCTGTTGCCTATCACTATGAAATTATCATATTCTGTTAAGCACATGAAAATATTTTGCAGAATACCCCAGAAGTCTACTTGAAATTTATAATCCTCATAGGACTGCAGGGTGATGAATGCATAGTCAGGTTCAAATGCATTTTACTTATCATGCTTTCATCTTCTGGCTTTGATCATTAGTAACATAGCTTCCATATCACTGCTTCTCTTTGCCAGCACCTAAAAAAGTCAACCTTCTTAACTAGATTATTAGTTGTTCTCAGCTGTTTCTAATTCTACCATTAGATGGTGAATAGATAGCAGGGTTTTCAGATCTTGAAAGCAGAGAAGGAAGCAGCAGAAGCCACTAGGGTGGCATTTTCTCACCATGGAGCATCAGGAAGACTATGTTCCTTCATTATTGCACATTTACTTATTCAAGGTATAGTTAAGAACACACCATGCTGATTAGCAAGAGTCCTGACTATAACAAGCCTAAATTCACTTACTTATAAAAAGCTATACTTTGGTCTCTTTGGGTTAGAAAGTGTCTCCCAGTCTCCCTTTGGCTACATTATAGAAGACTTTGTAGCTTTGGCCTCCATGCTGTGGGTTTTTTTTCCCCATTTTCTTTTCTCTTTTTTTTTTCTGCAGCCATTATGAGTGTAGTGCTTGAGATAACCATTAATAATATTGTCTTTTTCTGAAAATCTGTAGAGAATTCTAATGGAAATGGAAGTTTCTAAGAGTTGCCTAGAGTGGATGGGGACATAAAATAATATCCTTTAAGAAGCATTGCCATCAGCATATGAATGAATAACTTAGAAAGTTGGATGTGGTGGCTGCATTCCCAGAAGCTGGAAGGCTGAAGCAGAAGGTCAGACTAGACCATACTGCAGAATAAAAAGACCTGGTCTCAACAAATCAATACAACCAAGTGTTTTTTTTTTTTTTTTTTTTTTTTTTTTTTTTTTTTTTTTTTTTTTTTTTTTTTTTTTTTTTAAGATATGACAATTGCTTCGTGTCAAACTCAGAACTTTGTTAGGAACGTTCTTGAAGGCATACAGTGTGTCCAATTTGCTCTCAAGTCTACTCACCCTCACCTAAACATTTCTAAATAACATTTTTATCTTTTCAGTATGTTTCGACTTTTCAGTTTCTCCCCTGTGTCCTTCTCTGTGTAGCAACACTACGTATCTACCAGCAGGTAGTGACCATGAAGAACATTATCTGAGTCTCTTCCATTTGGGGTATCATTAGATCACCTCTCTCCCACTGCCATTCCCCGGCTTAGACACTATTCTCAAAGTTCTAGAAGGATCTTTTACAATTTCTGTCTAATTTGGAAAAAGCTATTTTGAAAGAGCATCTTGCCTCCCTGGCTCTGAGGCTGTTTGCTTCTCTTTCTAGCAGCGTGATCAAAAGGCACTGCTTAAAAGTACAAAGTTAGAGGCTATTCAGAATTCTTCTCAGTTAAATATGTGGAGGATGTCATTTCACTCTTCTTGGTTGATGACCAATTGTTGCATTCTAGAGTTCCATGTGACGGTGTGGGAACTGGCTTAAAAAATAATAAACCCAAATCACACTTTTGTCTAAGTGTTTTAAATGCCCACAAAAGTACAGTGTGTCCACCAGCCATTTAACACTTATACTTCTGATTCATTTAAATTATAGTAATTAACTGTAATCATATAGAAATAAACCAAAATTTGCCACAGAGTGCTTGTTTAAAGGCATCCATTCATTATGAAAGCTTTCAAATGTCAGTGGATGCATAATAGATTAGAATATGATTTTCGTCATAGGATTTCCTGTTACACCATTGTTTCTTCTCAGGCGACTCTTTGAGTCCACCAATTTTCTCTTCTCTGGATTTTTGCATTCTTGCTGTTAACTCATCATAGATAAGCTCTGCCACCTCTGTAAGTTGCCTTTGGAAATTGGATGTAGGAAAACTTCATAAATGACATCATTCATGAGCTTCAAAGGAGCAGAATGAAAAGTAGACTCTTCCCAGGAAGTAAAGTGAGGAACTGATAACCAAAGAAAAGTAGAAAAGATCCAACCAACAAATCTATTCCTCATAAAATTATGATCAGACTAACAACACTTATATTTTACAACTATGTTAAACTTGGTATTTAGTTCCAATTACCTTTTAATTACATTTTTTTAGGATTTTCTATATAAACAATGATGTCTACAATTAGATAGGAATAGTCTTCTGTTTGTTAGCTACACTCCTTTCATCTATTTTTATTTGCCTATTGCAGTGGAATATTTAGTCAGAGCTTAGACTTGTCTGGTTTTCCACTTTAGTGGGCTAATATTCTCTTTAGTATTTGCTGTTAAGCATGACACTGACTTTAGGTTTGTGTATATGTTTCTTATCACAATAAGAAATGCCCTTCTTTTTTTGCTCTTCCACAGATTTGTGATAGGATCACAAGTGAATGTTAAATTTTATTATTTTAAAACTTTAATTGGAATGATCTAATAGCTTTTCTTCTTTATTTCATGTTTTCAGACAGTGTGTTTTTATCACATCTCTTCCCCTCCCCCAACTCCTCCCATATCGTCCTCACCTCCATGCCCACACATTATGTCTCTCTCTGTCAAAAACAAAACAAACAAACAAACAAAAAGACTTACTAAGAAAAAAAACCACAAAAACAAAACAAAACACACATAAATATGGAGTCCATTTTGTGTTGGTCAACTTCTCCTGCACACGGAACCTGCCCCAGGTGTGGTTGATAGACCCAGTGACATGCCATTGGGGAAAACTAATTTTCCCCTTTCCAGGAGCAATCAATTGCAAATAGCTTCTTCTTAAGCGTGGGACTTAGTGTTTACTTTTCCTTCTCAGTGTTGAGACTTTCTTTAGTCTGTTAATGTGAAAAATTATGTTGATTTTTCCTTTTCTAATGCAAACTGAGCATATGCCAGCTCAATTTCTCTTGGCCATGGTGTAATATTATGTTATTTATTGGCAATGTATTATTCTTTTTACTTTTTAAAGTTGATTTGTTAATACTTTAGGGCTCTATATTAATTTTCTATAGGAATATTCACTAAGTTTCACCAATTATGTTGATCAATAAGTATTGCAGAGTTTTGTGGGACCTAAATTTATTATGGCATGGCTGAATTCTCTGGGTTCCCCGGTCAAGGTCCAGTTTCCATGCGATCACATTTTTGACTAGAGACTCAAGAGAAAAATCAGTCTCCAAATACTTCAGGGTTTGGGCAGAATTTATTCTCTTATGTTTGGAGTGCTAAGTTCCTCATTTCCACGGTGGCTGTCAGTATGGGGCTGCTCTCAGCAATTAGAGGCCGGCTTCATTCCTCTTCAAATACTCCACACAATCACCAGGCTAGCAGTGCCATATCAGACCCTGTTTTGGAAACTCTGACTGCTTCTTTACTCAGCAGGGGACATTGTCTACTTTTAAACAAACATACATGTGATTTGATCAGGTTCATCTAACTTGGCTCCTGCTTTAAGAATAACTCTACCTATAATCTAGCCTAGCCACTGGGGTAAAAGCTGTCATATTCGAGATTCCAGGCATTATGCAGAACAGGTCTCAGAGTGGTCAAGATTCTTGAGTCTAGCTTGCAATTTAGCCTGCGACAGGATGCCATCTGGTCCTTAAAGATTCAAGACCTTGCCAAAGCACAACTCATTCTCTCTCTCGCCCAAGGGTTCCAAGACTTCCACCCTGTTATAAAACTGGCTTAAGCCCAGAAGCTCATCTAAAGCTCATTTCATTAGCTCAAAAGTCTAAATCCTGAGTCAGAGAACTGTCAGAAAAGTGGCAAACTGCTGCCCTTCATGCAACAAGCAATCAGAAAGACACAAAGCCACCAGGCCCGCCAGTTTAAGGTAGCAACTGATACGGTGGCCACAAGTTTGACCAGACCATCCTTGCAACTCATTTTACCTTTGTTTGTATCGATAGCAGAGTGAGATCACCATCCAAGTGGGAGCAACCTCTCAAGTGCAGGCACAGTTTGATCTGTGTGCAAAATGATACATTTGCACTGAACCTTTCTTTTCTTTTCTTTTTTTTCTTTTTTTTTTTTTTTTTGTCATGTCATGAACTTATAAGAGCAAGTTCAAGTTGACTTCCAACTTGCTGTGTAGCCAAAGATAACCTTGAGGAGCATCTTCTGTCCCTACCTTCCAAGCGTTGGAATTACACTTGTGCAACTTTGCCCTTAGCCCATTCAGTAGTGGGCATCAACCCAGGGCCTCAAGCAGGCTAGGCATATATCTGAGTATTGATATTTGAGTCAATTGAGTATTGATTTTGAGTATTGATATTGAGCCACATTTGAGTCCTCTGTTTTCAAAGCTTTGCCTTCTGTGTTCATATTTACTATTCTCTTCTCTCCCATTGCTCTGAGTATAATTGGCTACCCTCCCTTCTAATGAGGAAAAGGCCATCGATTTAAAATGTTCTTTGTCTATACAAGACTATCTATTTTTAACTTCATTCAAAACTAAAATTTCTATGTTTTACTTTAATTCCACTCCAAAACATGATGTATTATATTTTTATTGGCCCAAATTGTTTTCTAATTTTTGTGTGTATATGATTTCTTCATTGGTCCATGAATTATTTAATATGAAATCTAGATACATAGGGAGATTTCCTAGACTTATTTAGATTTTGATAATTTGCATTTTGCTTCATTTTGGTAAGGAAGTATAAAAATTTCAACTTTTAAGAATATTTGAAAGATATTTATTTTATAATCTATCATCTGATCATGTATATTTTATAAGCTCATTAAAAGATTATGAATCTTAAACTATTGGGTGTATTGCTACAATAACCAGCAACTGGGTTCATATTGTTAAAAAAGTCATTTCATTTTTTAATGTCTTTCTTGGGACCATGAGATAGCTCCAAACATTAAGGCAGACCTTCAGTTACAGACCTGTTTGGGGAAGTGTTTTCCTTCCCTGGACACTGAGAATTTCTGACAAAAATATGACAACTCTTTAGTGAGATAAGAATGGCTAGGTCAAAGTGGCCTGACTACCTAGCACACACAGGAGAAAGGAATGTTTTTGTTTCTCATTTCAACCCCAGTTCCCCAAATGTAACCCAGCAGGCAGTGGCACATTGTCTTGGGTGAATTTGCATCTGTTACAGTGGATGTTTTTCTTTATTCTCCACTCACTTTCCCTTTCTCTTCTTGCTAGCCCTCCGGAGACCAAGTTTGTCATCTGAGGACACAATTTGGTGAGTTTCTCCTTGGAAAACCTAGTCTCTGTGTCTAACCTTCTTACCTTCCACTGTTGGTCCTAGAACCAAGAGATCCCTTGCAGGCACAATGTCTGACATGAAATTCCTGATGTTCTTCTGTGATGTGATTAAAGCACAAAGCAAGCTCTCAGACCAAGATCTATGACCCATGAATAGTACTCTCAACTGAATACTACTTCACAGCTTAGTGTGTTCTGTAAAAACCATTTCTAAGTGGTTAGAGGTCTCTTATATCCAAGGTTTCATGTCCTTTCCTTGAGATACCAAATATTAAAGAGCTCCTTACCCTATCCAATGGTCCTGGACAACACTTTTCACAGTGGCATTTCTCAGTTCATATATTCATCCCCAAATAAGCATAGCTCAGTGTTTTTAGGGTCCTATATAAAGGCCATTTCTTGAGACAGACCTTTTATTGAACTCTGAAGAGCATTAGCTTGTGCTGTTTGTGATATCTCTGGGACTAACCATCAAGGCCATTAATGCCAAAAGTGAGGCCTATCCCAATGATCAGGACAACTGTTGGAAGTGATATTGTGTAGTGAATTGAACTAAGACAATACTTGCAGGAACAAGATCAAGTAGACACCAAGGGCAATCCTTAACCAGATCCCTCCTCACTAAAGGAAAAACTCTCCTTAACAGCTGAGATTGGGGGATTAAGTAATATCTCAAGGTTCTTCCACAGGATAAGAAGCTCCCGAAGACCATCTGAACCAACTTCTACCAAGTTCTCTGATTCCCTTGAGTGACAATTCAGAGATTTCCCCCTACTGCATCCATCTCTTCTCTGCCAGTGTAAGATTCAACAGCCTACACCAGTCTCAAGCCTGCCTGTGATCTGCATTTATTGTTCCAGAAGACTCCAGGTGTTACGAATACCAGTTACCAACACTCATAAACTCATGAACCCAACTTCAAGCCCCATCCATCATGCTCACCACTTTTTTGATATTATCCTCCGAAATCTTCCCTCTTATTTTCCTTCTAACACCCAAGAGATCACCAGTACCCAACTTACAGATTTTGTTCTTGATCTCTTTCTCCAAGGTGATCTCATGGATTTCACTTGGGATGAGGTAATGCAGTTTCTGGAACTTCCGTAAAAATATACTATTATGTCTCTCCTTAAATAAAAGTGGATCTTGATTCTGGTGTCTGTGTGATCATTTTTCTACCAGTGCTAATAGTCTGACTTCTTTCCTCTGTTTCCTAGTTACTTCTAATAACCATTTTGCTCCTTGGGTTAACTCTATCTAGGCTTTACAACTCCCCTAAACTTCTCTGACATCTTGTTATTCAAGGTATCTCATAAACTCCAAAAAAATCTAATGTTTTCCTTAAGCAAGTGGTTACTGGTGTTGTCTATCTCTGCTTCCCAACTGACAGGGATAGGAACACACAGCTGCACCCTTTAAATGGATATGACTTATCACAAACTCACCCTTACTAAAATAGATTCTTTAATTCTGATCAAATAAAATGGCCTTAGGAGTCCAATCAAATAACATAATAACTTTTAAAATATGACTGTCCAACATTGTCTCTCAGACACATATCCCTTTGTGACCCAATTCTTTCCCATGTTAAGCTTCACCTTCAAGCTTTAAAATGTATTAAGGACAGAGAAAATTTCTCTATTCTAGATAGTCTTCCTAACACCCTCTGTACAAATGCTGGTCCTATGAATATACAAACTAACCAATGGTCAATTCCAGGACAACCTCAAAGTATTATGTCCTACTTATCTCAAGGTGAGGGACAGCTGAAAAAAAATTCCCATCTCCACTGAAATTCTACCTGGTCATATCACAATGGTTAAGACTGTAAAACTTCCAAGTCCTTGAACAATTGCTTACAAAGCATGCGGTTGAGGATCTGTAATACTGAGCACATTTAGATCCCAATCAATTCTCAGTCAATTCTATCTTTCGGTGAAAACACAGCCCACTATTGGCTGTCACACAGACATAGCCTATGCAGCCCTTTACCAGGGCAACACTAGCTTATTATTATGTCTTTCATTTACTTTTGAAACCACAAGAAAATCCTTTGGCCCTCCAGTCAGCTTTTCTGCTTGAATTTAATACCTGCCCAACTCTGAAGGTTTTTTTTTATTTTTCTGTGGACCACTGCAAAATTTGCCTTCTTGTCAAATGAATTGACACCGGCACCCCAACTTATATTACACCAGACATCTAAGTTGTTTCTGCTAATCAATCAGTCATAATTCCTCTCTTTTACTTAGCTAACCAAAACAAGTGATTCAATTAATTCTTTTATTTGTCAGGTGGGTCATACAAGTGTGGGGCTTTGTATAGAGACAGCTGGTCTTGTTTGTGCATCCTGTGCCATCACCTTTCTGCTGCACTAGTGGTATGTTGTGACTACATCTCAGATGCTTTTGAGGTCCTACAGGATCAAATTGATCAATTAGTGTCTGTATCCCTCCCAAACCAACATGGTCATGATTTACCAGCTGCTGACTATTTCTAGAGGAGATGTGTTACATCTGCAAGCAAGCTGGGAGCAGTTCAGGACATGGCAACAAGAGCGAGTCCGGACTGATGGAATTTGAGAGAGATAAGCATAGATACAGAGATAGAGGTGGATAAGAGGTAGGAAGGAGAGAGAGAGAGAATAAGAGATTGGGAGAGGAGAATAAAGAAAGAAACACTTTCACAAAAATGGCTGGTTTTGAGACTGGCACTCCTGAGTAACCCCTGAATTGTAATTTACTTGTCAAGTTTGCTGTTCAGGACCCAATATTTCCAGTCCAGATGATGCTTCAACATGTATCCAGACAATACTATGAAACAGGTCATGACCCATAGGGACTTTAGGACAGGCTTCCAGGTGTTTACGCTAGTGAATCTTAATCAACTTCTCTTTCTTCATTGTTCCCTGATGTCCCATGGCAGGTTAGCAATGGTAGGTGGGAACATTGATATTACCCCATTGAGCCTGAGAACTTCTGGAAGAAGAGATCTTTGTTCCAATGTCTAAGGTTTGTCATTGTTAGTTTGTCATGGAGAAATGTGGGGGAATAAACAATTTTGGGGGTACTACAGCATGTCAAACAATCTCTGGAAGAACTCATCCTATCATTTGAATCAATTAATTAGTCAATCAATCAATCAATCAATCAAAATCAAAATCATGTTGTCATGTCAAAGAGATATCCTAACCCCAGGTCCTAACCAGTCAAACATCAAGCATTCGGAAGTGCCATGATACAGTCTTTTAGAGTAGAGCAGAACACAAAACAAGGTTTTTTTCCTCCAGAAAAGGAACCATAGTCCACTGGTGCATTGTGTACAGTTCTACTGCTGTTCTGCCTGCTGCTTCCTTATAGTGAACTCAATAAAGTTCTATTTCTATTCTGATCTCACAAATAAATTCTTTCACTTCTCATGACTTGGGACTGTTACATTTCTCTTTTATGGGTCTGACACTAACTCACAATAGGTTTTCTGTTTATACATCATATTTTTTTATATTTCCCACACCTAATGGATAATATAAAGCTTCCAGTGTAAAACTTCTTACTCTTCACTTCATATTTTGTTGGTTTACTTTTATATTTAAGGCAAATATCTTATCAGATAATTTGACCATTCCTTAAATTGTAAGTCTGCAAATGATGAACAGTACTGGTCTGTTTTATAAAACAATATGAGTACTTTTAAAGATATTCAAAGTAAGACTTGTTTCCTGTTTGAACCAAACAGAATTACGGATAAATATATCATATTACAAAATTTGTCTTATCAGTGATGATGAGTGATTTGATTAAAGCTATATTATATACTTATACTTAAGTAGTTATTAGTTTTAATCATAATCAAACATAAGCAAATGACAATCTCATTTATATTCTGAACAAAATAAAGGAAATTAGCGCCTCTTCTAAAACTTCAGGAAATTAAGCCAAGTAATAATTATAAGGATAAGGATGAAGCAGCAGCCTTGTCTTCTCCAGTGTTCTTCTGCATAATTATCCTGATCTAGAGTGATAAATTAGCTACACACACACATACTTCTTGGAGGAAACATGTTTTAATTAGCTTATGGTTTATTTTGGCTCTCAGTTTTGAATAGGGAAATATATCAATTTGTACTTTCAAATTTTAAATCATAACTATCTGAATAGAAATTACCATCAGTATCAGTTTAATGCTTTTTATATTTACTTTTCTGTACAATTAATATCAAAATTGAATTGTTTCATAAATTATAAATCAAAATTTATATTACCAAATATGTGCTGAAAATTCAACCTGAAAAGTTTTTAGTCAATAAGGTACTCCTTAGAGAGAACTGGGTGAAGTAATGGACTCAGATGACTAAGAAAGCTGGGTGAGGTTTCTGCATGGATTACTTGATAGCCCTTAGCAATGTTTTTACTCTTTGGAGTTTCTTCCTCCTCTTTGCAAAGAGAAGGGCCAAGCTAGAACATCAGTAACATCCTAACTAACTTTAGTACTCTGTATCAGGGTCCTACACAGACATGCTGACCACTAAACACAATGATTGCCAGTTCCAGTGAAACTTTCTACACAGTTTTTCATTATTTCTTGGTGCCCAGATAGCCATCTTGTTATTGCTTTTCGGAGCTGTGGACTGCATTGGCAGTGACCCTCTAGTATGTGCTACAAGACTAGCACTGGCGATGATATCATTGAGTTTGTGTTACAACAATTAATGAAAAAGGAGACCATGGATTTTAAAAACAGTAATAAAGGTTAAATTAGAGAGTTCAAAGGGAAGGAAAGAAAGGGAGAATTATGTAATTCTATTATAATATCAACAATAAAAGAAAAATTAAAAACTACCACCCTCTAAAAGCAACAGATACTTGCTATTGACGGAAAAGGATGTGACTTCTATGGCTAAATAGAGTTAAAATAATTAGATTAAAATTAATAAGGCTCACAAATTTTCTTCTGTCATTCTGAAATATTCCATATAACTAATGCAGAACTATTCTCAAATAAGAGTACTTAGAATAGTTTTTTGACAGCATTGGGAACAACTTATTTTATTTTATTTACTTTTATTTCTTTCATTTAAGTATGAGTTGCTACTGAAAACAAATCCAGATGTCAGCTTTGGCACAGCTCCTTGTCAAATTACAATAAGGAAAAATAGCATAGCAATTTGATACCCATTCTGTGTCGCACAGCACATTATATGTGTCTTTGACAACCTATTGCTTTTGATAATATATCTTAATTGATGTTTTTATGGTCTTTACTAGATAATGGATCACTAAAGGATTAAAATAGCTGCTGAAGACCTTTCATGTCTCCTAAAATGCCTATTATGTCATGTAGTGTATAGATTAAATAAGATATAAAACATAAAACTCTTTGGGTTGAATTGAATCATTCAGCAGCCTCAGGAAGTAGAATTGAAGTCTCTTGTTACCAACAAAGTGAATGTGGCCAAAAGAAAAGATTCCTACTTAGAAAATCATTTAGTAAAGATACTAGGCTATCTTAAAGACCATTCTGTACTCGGAAATTAAAAAGACACTGGGTTGACTAATATTATCACCTGGGGTTGGCACAGTCCAGTGATTAGCTGGTAGTGGTTTTAAATTTACCTAGAGAAGGTTGAATGCTTATAATTTGTTGTATTTTCTTTCTGATTTTTAGTGTTCAAGATACATTACCAAATACACACTTTGTTTAGATGATAATTTTGTATGGAATCTATATTCTGTATTCTATAATCTACATTCCAGTTACATAGTTCATGGCTAAATTGGTAGCTGAGAAGCACTCTCATCTGTGGCAATGTGGGAAGGAGAGGCATAAATATGAATCAGGATGAATAAACTCCAAAATATTCCTTGTGAAAGTGAGGGAGATGACCAAACAGACCTGTACATGTGCCCAGGGAAAGTCAAGTGCCATATTAATGGTGGATGCTCCCTTGCCATCTTCCCAGCAGCTGCCCCTTTGTTTGCTCTGACCCTGAAACAACTCATGTATGACAGCTTCTCCGATGGACAACTGCAGTGCATTCTGTAGACCACAGTGAAGATTCCTTACTTTATTGTACCATGCGATGGTGCATTCAAGGCACAGTGGGACCATATCTGACATATTCCTTCATCTTTGCACTTTAATAATTTAGCAAATGATGAAAATAAAATATAATGGGAAAATTGTAGCTGGATTTTTCCAGTGTCTTTCCCAGTCTGCAGCCACTCAGACCCAAGTAAACACACAGAGGCTTCTATTAATTAAAACTGGCCATTAGCTCAGGCCTACCACTGACTAGCCCTTACACTTAAACTCAGCCAATTCCTGTTAACCTATATGTCACCACGTGTTCCGTGGCTTTACCTGTGTGCCATTACATGCTGCTCCCTGGATGGTGGGCTGGCATCTCCTGACTCAGCTTTCCTCTTCCCAGAATTCTCCTTGTCTGCTTATCCCGCCTATACTTCCTGACTTGGTACTGGCTAATCAGTGTTTTATCAAACCAGTATAGAAAAGCATTATCCCACAGCATTTCCCCTTTTCTGTTTAATTAAAAAAGGAAGGTTTTAACTTTAACATAGTAAAATTACATATAATAAAACAGTTATCAAGCAAGAATTACAGTTACAAAATCTAGTCTATTTGTATTTTGTAAAATTAAATAAAATATTCTATCTATCCTATATTTTTGAGTCTAAAGTATCATACCTATCTTATCTCTTATCATAACCAAGGAAAACCATAATTATAACTATCTAGTCTTCAACTACATCAAAGCCCTCAGAAGGATATGATATTACCTAAGTAAACAGGAAGAGCACTGTAAGCAACTTCTAAAAATCTAGAATGACAGAGACAGCTGACTACCTGGACAGTTACCTAAAGTTCCTCTGCAACATTGGGGCATCCATCTTCAGCCTATAGGTCTAAAGTCTTTTAGTCACTTCTCTCTGTGTCCTGTAGGATATTTAGCAGTCTCCTCTGAGAAGCAGGAACCTGAAGGGTCATCTGGCTTTGCAAAGTTCAGTGGTTACCTTCCTATGGGTCCTGCATGTCCAGTTGATGCAACGTTTTGTCAAGCAGTCCAGGCAAGAAGAGTTTCTTGCCCAAATGGCTATTTTTGACAAGAAGAAGACAAACTCCATATGGAGTGTCTTTGACACTCATCTTTCTCTTTGAAGTAAATCAGTGCTGCCAGGAGCAGATGTGTTTCATTGTCCAGAAAGTCTAAGTTTTTAAAACATTTTAAATGCCATATTCTGTAGGTCTTTGAAGTGTTTGAAGATTACCTACCTAATTGAAATATATCTATGTATACCTAATTGCATTATATCTATGTATATCTAGAAAACTTAACACAACTATAAGTTTGACTATCATAGAAGTCTAATTATTAATCTGTATTTTTAATTATCCATTACAATTTAAATGAGCTGCACAAACATAATATCTTAAACAAGAGTAGAAATATACATGCAGTATAACATAATTAACTTTAAACTTTTATCAATAAACTAAAATCTATAGCCATGTAAAACATTTTAAACAAGTTGCTCTTTAAAAGCAAATAAACCATTTCCTAGATAATGGTATCATAAGTTCTATAGAACATTTTGGTTGCTTTGTTAAGGTGTTCATTGATAGAAAAGAGTAGCAGATTAGAGAATGAAAAGGGTCAATATCTAGTCACTGTTTTGTCACCCAGCAAGAAAAAAATACCTGCAATATTGTTTGGTAATCCATGAATGTGACATTTTTAATAGTGTTTTCTTTAATAATATAAATCATAAAATTCTCCAATCTAAAGAAAGTTTTATCTAAATAGCTTTGTATATACCAATCTGTCATATCTTTCTGGATTACTTTCTATATATTGGGAATATTTGAGAGATAATTTTAATATGATAACACATTACAGAACTTCAAATCACAATAGCAGAAAGCATGACATATCCATTTTGTGTACATATTTAAAAACTATGTCATAATATTTAATCAAAGGTAACTTTCACGATGAAGCATGTAACAAAGATTTCATTTTAAATCAATTATGAGTGAATACCTTAGTTTTTAAATTTATTTATTTATTTTTATTCTCTGTGTGTGAGTATTTTGTTCCCATGTATGTAAGTGTACTATATGTATGCAAGTACTTGGGCTGTCAAGAAGAGACTGATGCCCTGGGACCTGAGTTACAACTGGTCATGAAGTACCATGTGTTGTTGGGAACCAAGCCCAGGTCCTCTATGAAAGCATCAAATGCTCTTAGCAGCTGAGCTGTCTCTCCAGTCCAAAGTGCATACCTTATCATTTACAGAGAAATAAATTTAGAATAACAGATGTGATACTAAAATCTCTTTTAACTTGGTATATCATTTATATTTTTATTTCATCTTATGTAGATAGCTGTTTTGTCTGCATATCTGTATACCACAGGCATGCCTTGTGCCCAGAGAGGCCAGAAGGAGGTGGTGGATCCAATGGGACTGGAGTTACCGATGGTTTGAGCCTCCATGTGGATGCTGTATCAAACCCAGGTCCTCTGGAAGAACAACAAGCGCTAAAAAACACTGAATCATCTTTCCATGCTTTGAATTTTTAATTGGGAGTATCTATTAGGATATAGATTGCAGCATAATTGTAGGAAATACAGTATACACATCATAGTTATAAAACCTAATTTTTGGATACATAAACTAATTGACTAGTTTGTCTGACTGTTTTAACATTATTTATGATTAATGATGCTAATCAATAACAATGTGTTATCATTCAAAACCATTAAACAGTATAGATATTTATGTGACTGGAAGATCAGGTGATGCAGCTTAATTCTTTCAAAAATCTGTCTTTGTGAGGTATTGTTTCTTTCACTGATACATCCTCACTCCCAAGGCAGTCTTCAGGAAGAATAGATTCTACTTCCTCCTTTCCATTTCCCACTCTCAGCCATCTTCTTTTCTCACAGTATCACTCCTTCCATTCCTGTTTCTGGGCCGCAAAGCGGCAAAGCACTGACTACATGCAAAGTCTCAGATTAACCAATGCTCCATGGAAGGGAAGGAAATACATAGTTACTTCTGTCAGTTGTCAGCTCCCAGCAGACACACCAGAGCTCTTTTATCACTAGGCATGGGCACAGCTTCTCAAAGTCTTCCTTTCTTCAATTAGGAAGTATATGCCATAATAACTACTTCCAATAATCTTAATAGAATTAAATTAATTGATGTATAAAACTTCTCAATTAAGTATTCATGGCAACAACTATTTTATGAATCATGTCCAGGATTAACTATTTCTGACATAAACCCAAATTCACTTGTTTTAGGAGCAGATGTTTTAAAACTTACCATTAATACTTGGAAGTGTGTATGTGTGTGTGTGTGTGTGTGTGTGTGTGTGTGTGTGTGTGCTAGAAACAAAGATGTACATATGTATACATATGGAGGGAGAGAGAGAGAGAGAGAGAGAGAGAGAGAGAGAGAGAGAGAGAGAGAGAGAGAGAGGGAGAGAGGTGTATGATGATTGTGTGAGTAGAGATGCATCCGAGACATGGCTATGGTGCCAATATGGATTCCAGGGATTGAATTCAGCTGTCAGGCTTGTATGGCAAGATCTTTCACCTGCTAACTCACTTATAAGTACCTAGACAAAGATTCTAAAGGGTTAATTATTACCCCTTTCATATTCAGGGTTGACAGCCTGGTCTAGGGATGAGGAACTTTGGAAGGAAAAACATCACTATATTTATATATTTATTTCTGAAAGGGTAACATTTTACCACCAGAGTCTCACAGCTCTGCTTTATTTTCATAGCCCTGAGCCCTCCACTTGTCAGACCTGGATCTCATGCTCCATCTTGTGATGTGAAGATTGGTTTATTGATCTTTGAGACAACCTGTGTCTGATCATATGTGAAACACTTTGTAGATCAAACACTGAGCAGACACTGGACATTTTCAAAGAGTTGACTTGTTCCTAGCATTCCTTGTAATGGTTTGTCCTGATCACAAAACTGAGCAACGACATTTTCTTGACTAGCACAAAGTGAATTGCTTCCAAACATAAGAGGCAAGTGTCTATTGTGTGAAACTCTTTCACCAAGTTATTATTCAAACACTCTTCGGGAGCAAATTGTTCATAGAGTAAAATAGACAAAGTAATCTACTTAACTTGATGAACTGTTTTCTGTGGACCAACATCACAGATTCAATTTTCTTCCTGGTTAACTTCCATTTGCCTGAAAATGAGAGAAAATGAAAAATGAAAGAAAAAGAAGTTGGAAATTTTTAAATAGAATCTCTCTCAAATGTTCAAGCAATTCCTTTATACCAGGCTATAAAGAAAACAGTCCTTAGCTGAGAGTATAAACCTATCAAATTACAGAAGGAGTGTTTGAAAATGATGTACAAGTTTTGGTTTAAAAGGTCATTATTTTCTGTGCATTTGTTTTTTTTTTTTTTTATCTCAGAATGCAGAGTGTGGAGAGAGAGCAAATGAAATCACAATAAACCTCCCCTTTGCTAGCTTCCTGGGTTGTGTGTCCTTTGGTGTTTGTCTTTGCATGTTCCACAACTGAGCTACCCAGTGTTGACACTTGCCCTGATCAGCCTACTTCTTAACTGTCAACAGCTCTGCAGCATTAGGTTACTTTATTTAAAAAAAGATAATGTTTTAATTAATTAATTAATTAATTAATTTATTTATTTATTTATGTGTGTGTGTGTGTGTGTGTGTGTGTGTCTGCTTACATGTGCACATGTGCATAGAGTGTCCAGAGGGGCCAGAAAGAGATTATTGAATCCCTTGGAGTTGGAGTTCCAAGTCTTTGTGAGCAACTCTATATGGGTACTAAGATCTGATCCCTAGTCCTCATGCCAGGCAGTAAGTGCTCTTAACTGCTCAGCCATCTCTTCAGCCCCAGGTAAGAAATTTTATTTGTAGGTTTTTCACTGACATTAGTGCAGGCTTTCTGAAAACATTCACATGAATTTGTTTTACATCATGACTCCTTGGAAATTCTATTTATCTTTTTCTTTGCACGTGTTCTATTCACACATGTTCTACTCACACACTACTTAGGAAAGATATTATTGCCAGGCAGTGGTAGCACATGCCTTTAATCCCAGCACTCAGGAGGCAGAGGCAGGAGGATCTCTGTGAGTTTGAGGTCAGCCTGGGCTACAGAGTGAGTTCCAGGAAAGGCACAAAACTACACAGAGAAACCCTGTCTTGAAAAACCAAACAAAAAAAGAAAGATATTATTGCCAAACAAATGGAAACAGGCTCTATGAAACAAGAAATACTAAACATAAAATGTACTTGGAGATTTGCTCCCAATAGATGTTGATTTATTGATGAGGCAACTGAAGTTAGAAGGATTCTGTGTGTCATCAGGATCACATATTACTCCAGTGGCATTAAATCATCTTTCTAACCCACCTAGTGATGTCTATAGTAAGCTTCCCATCTTATTATTATTATTCCATATGAGACACTGATGAAGCTACCCAGCAAATGCTAGCACCAGTGAGTTGAAGCTTGATTTCCATTTGCCATTCTGTAGGGCAACCTTCCTAATGCTGCAACACTTTAATACAGTTCCTCATGTTGTGGTGACCCCCAACCATAAAATTATTTTTGTTGTTACTTCAAAACTGTAAATTTGCTACTGTTATGAATAGTAATATAAATATCTGTTGTGCAGGATATTGGATATGCAATTCCTGTGAAAGTGTTGTTCGACCCCCACGGTTGCTACCTACAGGATGAGAACCACTGCTGTAGAGATTTAATTTGCTTTTGTTTTAACAACACTGATATACACCTGAAGATTATCAAAGAATGTTCTACACTTGGGAGGCTACGTTCTTATTCTTACTTGTATGCATAACAGAAGTAATAAAAATGAAAGAACATATTCTACATGGCTACTGCTGGCATGAAATATACAATTTTGAGTTTTAGATGCTCAGTGTTGTTCAGGATATTTGTATGATTGGTTTAAGGGCTCAAGTGTTTTTCTTCACATGACACTATAAGGTAGACCTGCTTTGGCCTGGATGTCAGTTGGATTAGCAAAGTATATTATGATTTTCTCTCAAGACAGCACAAGGACACATTATCTTAGAAAAATATTGTTTTTTAATAATAAACAATCATGCTAGAAAAAAGAGAAGGATCAATGACTAATTTGTTAACAAATACCTAGGAAAAATTACTGCTTTCATGGGCCTATCCTTCAAAAATCTGTCTACTGCCTTTGAAGGCACCACTCAAGGATATTTCCTCTTTAGGTAATGACATGGGCTTGCTTCATCCTATTTAATGAAAGACTTCCATTGGCTCTTTATGAACTGATTAATTTATGCAACACATACCAATTAAATTTTTTAATGAATGCGATTGGAAATAAAAATATGCATAAATGTTTCAAATAAATAAGACAGACAGAGCCTCACAGAGGAAAGCTCATGCCACCGGGTGCTTGTCAGCTTCATGTTATCAACAAGAATGGGGATAATGAGACTTCCACAGTGCTGCTACGGGCTGTCACCACAGCTTGAATGAGCAAGACAAGGAATCAAAGGTTTTTCACAAATTGTTTTCTTGTTTCTGAGAAGTTTCTCCAAGTGTTTTGATATAACACACTACCCAGGGGTGATTGGCTGATTGTTTGACCAGAGGGCAGTTAATGTGCAAGTTAATTGTAGTTGGTATAAGAAAAGGTAGGTTTATTATCTACCAAAAAGTGGACATTGAGTACAGGGAGCACTAACTGGAACTTGGTTATCTTAAAAACAATAAATACAAACAAAGAAAGAAAAACTGTAACAACTAAAACCAGAATATGAAGCAATTTATTCATCACTGCTCAAGAATCGTGAAGAGGAAATAAGAGGGCATTACCACAGTATAGAAGGCAGGTCCTTCTGTAGGAGTTAGTATCAAGGGTACAGGGAGGATGGCAGAAGATGGAACCAGTGGGGTACTTGGTCTCTGCCTAGATGTGATGAGACGTAGAAGGAAGGAAAGAGCACACTGGATTTTTATGCTGCTTTTGCCTGCCTGTCCTTTTTGCCATACTCCTCTCTGGGGACAAGCCTACTTGGAAGTCAAAAGACACAAATGACAAATAAACACGATGTGAAAAAACTGAAAAAAAAAAGATGGAAAGAGGGAGATAAGTTATTCCATGAACTGATATATAAAATAGAAATACCCTGAGAAATTCAGGAAGGCAATATTTGTCATCTATGCAAAAGAATCAAGAACAGGTGGCTATTCCAGTCACAGGAAGTAGAATGTTAACTGGTCTTTGAGAACTCCAAAGAGGAAGAAGGAAACTACCAGACTTTACCCAGAGACTGCGGAGGTAACTCAGTGGTGGACTGTACCTAGCATATGTAAGCCTCTGCATTCAGTTTCCTGCATGGCAAATGTAATAAAATAAAAACAAACAAATAAATAAGTAAATGTCCAACAATATGGCTCAATAGTTTTGAGCACTTTCCATCAAATTTGACAACTTGACTTTGGTCCCTGGGACCCATGTGGTGAAAGCAAGGAGGCAGTGTCCACAGGTTTTCTTCTGGCTGCCTTAGTGTGCTCTGGATTGTCCCCCTACACATGCCCCCCAATTAAATCAAACTAAATTGAAAAATAAAATTACCCAAATGTGTTAGCCTTAATTTCATTATATTTCCAGTAAATACTAAATATTTATACAGGTAATAATTGCATACTTATAGCCACATTAATATTTATAAGATTGGCTTTTATCATTAGCATGGTTTTACTGAGTAAATGATAGCATCTGGCAACAATTTATTCTTAAGTCAATAAAATTCCTAATATTTTGGCCATAAATACTCTGACAATTTCCTTTTTTATTCAGGCACAGATCTAGTCTAAAAATTGCAGATCATGACTGGTATTTTAATCTATCACTGACAATTTCTCTGTCTCCAACACAAAGCATTTTAGTTGTAAAGGAGATGGTAGCTTTAGAGTACAAGATAATTAATTATACTGCTCAAGAAAAACATCAGGCCTATTAGAAAAGGGTTAGGAGCAAAGCCATCATAGTTAAAAACTCTTGGCTGTAATAGTCTGTAGATCGCTTCAAGGATTTCACTAGTCAAAGAGGAATAGGGATAACATATGATTTGGTTGATATGAGAAGTAATAAAACAGCATAGGAGAGAACTTCAAATGGCTTGATAATCTTTCGTTATTTAAATTTTCATTAATGTATTTTGAGGGTTTGATATGGTTAAGTGCATGCATTTTTGAGGCTTTGCTTTCTTGATGGACTATTTATTTTGTCATTAGACAGTTTCCAAAAATACTTTAGTTTTGCTGCAGCCACACAAACTTTCTTGTGCTTAGTATTTGAACAAGAATGTTTCCTACTCATCTGTGTCTTTATCACTAAAGTTTGTTTCGTATGAACAGCCTATTCTTAGATCTTGCAATCTTACTTGGTGTAGTTAATCAGTTGAAATGGTTATTCTATTTCCACTTAATGGAATCATTGTGATATGTTCACTATCTCAGTTTGGTAGTATATCATGTGTACTTTGTCCCTGTTCTTCCTTTTTTCATTATTTTGGCAAGTACCTCTATTTTGCATCCTACTTTACCTTTTGGACTGACTTTTAAGCCAATCACTATACTTTTTGTCACTTGTTCTAGTAATTACTAGATTAGAAGTCACCAAATTAAGATAGCTTTTAAGTAATAAAAGATTACTTCATAGCCTATGTAAGAACTGCATAAAACTTACAATAGTATATTTCCACTTATTTTCCTTATCATTTATTTTGGGCTATTGTAGTTCAATTCATATACTTTCATCTTTTAAAATATCTTTCTTTTTATGTTCACTTACTTGTGTGTACATGTATGGTGTGTGTGTGTGTGTGTGTGTGTGTGTGTGTGTGTGTGTGTGTTGAAGGGTCATGTGCCTACCAATCTGTGTTTGTGGAAGTCAGGAGACAATGTGAAGAATTTGATTCTTTCCCTTCCACCACATGGATCTCAAGGATTGAACTCAGGTCATCAGAGTTTGCAGCAGGCACGTTTACATACAAAGTCTTCTCCTTTGTCCCTTTGCTACCGATTATGAATTAAAACCAAACCCTTTAGAAATCTCACACCTTGACAAAGAGTTATGGGCAATCAATGGCCCTGGACAGAGAGAGGGGATTCTTTTCCTCCAATGACAAGCCTCTTGATAGGTTGTCCAATTCTAAGTGGTCAATCCTCAACACATATTTGAGAAATACTAAATAGACTCAGTGGGATACACACATAGTGTGTGTATGTGTGAGTAAAAATGAAAGTTTAGGAAGAAAACATCTTGAATTTGAGAGGCATACCAGAATTGGAGGAGCAGAGGTGGAAATAATGCAAACACAGTAATCATGTATGAAATTCTTAAAACTTAAAAAAATTAAGTTAAAAAGTAAAACATATATGTAAGTAAATAAAAAATAAATATATAAGGCACTACAGTATTTTGTGTTTACTTGGCTAGTTACTGTTTCTGATACTCTTCATTTATTATGAAAGATTATTTTTCTATTTTTTCATCTTTCATCTTTTTTTACTTTAAATGTCTTATTTTATGTGTGTGTGTGTGTGTGTGTGTGTGTGTGTGTGAAGGGTGGGTTTGCTGGAGACAAATTTTCTTAGCTTTTGGTTATCTTATCATGCTTTCATACTTTTTCAATAGAGACAGATTCTGAGATATGACAATTTCTTTTTTCTTTTAGTACTTTGAAAGTATTAATTTAACTTTTATCATTATTTCTTATATGAAGTCATCTTTTCTTTTAATATCATCCTGTTGGTAATAGGTCTTTTATTCTTTAGCTACCTTTAGGAATTATTCTTTATTTACAGTTTTAGGAATTTGATTATGCTGAGCCCAGGGGTCATTTTGTTTGTATTCGTTCTGTTTTCTGTGCTGAGCATTTGGGGCAAAAGGTGTTGTTGTCTGTCATGCATCCTGCAGGTCCCAGATGCCATCATAAACTACTTTCTTCATTTGATTATGATATGTAATTGTTTAGTTCACTATTATCTCCTTTGAATTTTAGGTGGGATTCTTTTTACTCAACATATCTTCCTCCAGTTTTCCAGTTTTTTCCCTATTATTAAGCCCATCTTATGCATTTTGATTTTTCGACATGGCACCCTTCATCATGACTGTTTCTGGTCCTTTATTATCTCTTCTGTTTCATGATTAATTCATTCATCTTTATTCAGATTTTTATCAACCTTTTCTGCTATAACTCCATGTATTTGCCAATCATTTTTAGGCTCCTGCCAATAATATCATGATCTTGAAAATCTGTAACTATCATTTGTAACTGTTCCTTTTTTCTCTCAAGTCATGTTCCTTTCCTTTTTTACGTTTCTACCACTTTTCAATGAATACTGAGAATTTTGTGTAAAACCATTAGCAGAAGCAGACACAAATATCATTTACCTCACAAAGAGTTTGCCATATCTTTGAAGCTGCTGAGATGAAAGTCCACCTGCTCAGTGGAAGAGATAGGTCTGAAGTTTGTGGGCCTTGATTTAGTTCAACATGGACACTAAACACTTTTACTTTGAGGTGAAGAGATTCTCTTTGGTAGAGCCTGGAATATAAACACCAAAAATCTTTTGGAAGACTGATGGTTTGTAGGTAAGGTACAAGTCTGTAAATTTAGAATAATTTTTGTGGTTTATATCCTAACTGCTAGGACTTGGAGAACTGGGACATTTTCAGATGCTTTAGTTTTAATTCCTGGTTCACTCATTTGTTGGTGCTCTGTCTCTGTCTCTGTCTCTCTGTCTCTCTCTGTTTCTCTGTCTGTCTCTGTCTCTGTCTGTCTCTCTGCTTGTGCGTGTGTGTGTGTGTGTGTGTGTGTGTGTGTGTGTGTGTCCCCACTAACATGCTCCCAAGGTCTCATCATGACATTAGGAGAATAGCCGTTCTCTGTCCTCTGGAGGCCAACAGTGTCCTGGAAAAGATTGTTCTTCACATTGGTGTGGTCAAGTAGGAAAGAACTTCTTTATAAGATGCATATTTATTTACCATAGAAGTGAAGAGAAGCTGCTTTCAGAGATAATATGTACAAAGTATGCAGTCGAAAATTTATTTGATTCGGGGGTATAACAATCTTAAATATTAAAAATGGAATATGTGTGGTAGGACTAGCCCATGAACATGGGTTTAGCAATGAATATGTATTTAACATTCTAGGATACATAAAACAATAACGCAGCAATGAAACTTTATGAATGCTAAGGATTTTCAAAATGTTTAAAAGTATCAATTGCATGACATTGAATACTGACCCTGATACGTTGTGGCTTTGTAACAAGTTAAATATGGGCATCCATGTCATACCCTAAAGGTATACAGTAAATGTCTTATCTTGTTGACTTTGTTTTTATTATTAAGGATTTGCTTAGACTAATAAAATTTATTAATAAGTGCAAGTGGCACAGAGTATAATGTAAAATCTTTTGCTGTAGAATTTGTTCTTCGTGCCTCTATGTAGTCTCCTATAAAATCCCTGAGTATGTGAGCTGTTGTATGGGTTTTAGTAAGCAGCATTTGCTTAGCATGTGTGTGAGGCCTTGGGGATGGTGATAGCTCCAGCAATTCTTTTGTTATTCAGGATTGTCTTAGGTATCCTGAGGTGTGTGTGTGTGTGTGTGTGTGTGTGTGTGTGTGTGTGTGTGTGTGAGAAGCTGAAAATTATCCTTTCAGGATCTGTGAAGAACTGTACAGGAATTTTGATGGAGATTGCATTGAATCTGTATATTGCTTTTGGTAGGATGACCACTTTTATTATGTTAGTCCTGAAAATGGGAGATCTTTCCATCTTCTGATATCTTCTTTAATTTCTTTCCTGAATGTCTTAAAGATTTAATCATACAAGTCTTTCACATATTTGTTTAGTTACCCCAATATATTTTATATTTAATGGGCTATATTAATAATCTAATTTTGGTTAGACCTGTTTTATCAGCGAGCAGTCAGAGAATTCTGACATTTCTCCTTTCTCATACACACACACACACACACACACACACACACACACACACACACTTGTGATCTTCATACATTGTTTTCAATTGTGTATTCAGCATTGGGTCATGGTATAGTTTGATTATATATTTTGAAATAATGGTTATTTTCTTGGGGAGTAAAGATATTTATCAATACCTTTTCTACATCTTGCTTCTGAATGACAACCAAATTCCCATTTGCATTTGACAAGCAGTCTAGAAAATAACGTTTGCCCTGAAACTTTGGAGGATGTATAGTGATGGCCTCTACAAGATTTTCTGTGTTGGGTATGATATGAGTGCTGTGTCTTCTTTGTGCCCAAATGCCATTATAGGGTTTGTTACATCCTCTGTTTTCCCACAGATTCCCCCAGTGCAGGTTTCTGGCCAGTCTCTGCAAAGTGAAATTGATTCCCCCAATATGTATGGAACTCCTACTGTGTTCTAGGAATTGAAGATACAGCATCAGTACTGGAATAATTCCCCACTCCTCTGCAGCTTACATCCCACTGAGAAATATAAAGTCTACTGTGATAGCTGTAAACACCCCAGGTAACTAGAAATGAGAAACCGCATAACACCCTTTCTAATTTCTGTGCGTGGCAATGCCTTTGCTGTATTAGTCTCCTCAGGCTGTCGAAGCAAAACTGTGGTAAGTTAAACAACAGAAATTTATTTTTTCATAGATCTGGAGACTTTAACTCCACTACCAAGTTTCCAGAAGGGTTGGTATCTGATGATGGGTTGCAGATGGTTGCTTTCTTATGGCATGCTCTGTGGCCTTTGCTCTGCGTGTGAAGTTGTGTTTTCTGATAAAAACATACATCTTAGGATCTAATGAGATGGTGGAACAGATAAAATTGCTTACCAAGAAAGGCTGGCACCTGGGTTTGACTCCCAGAACCCGTATAAAGGTAAAAAAAAAAAAAAAAAAAAAGAACTGAGTGCACAAACTTGTCTTCTGACCTTTATACACACCTGTACATATCACGTTCCCACCCACACTAAAAATAATAAAAAATGAAAAAGTTAAAAGCTATTAATCTTAACAAGCATGGTGGTGCATGCCTGTAATGCTAGCACTCAATGTGTCAAGGCAGAAATATCTTCAAATCTTTCAGCAAGCCTTGTGTACATAACAAGTTCCAGGCCAGGCAGGACTACACAGTGACCTCTTGTCTCAAAACCAACCAAACAGCAACAACAGCAACAACAACAAAACACACACACAGCAAACTAAAACAAAGTAAAATAAAAACTAATATAAATGGATTAATCCCACCAGATTAGGGCTTCAACCTTACTTTCTCGTTTAACTTTAATTACCTTCTTATATTAATTGCATACTTGAGGTTAAGCCTCAACTTGCACATTTTGGGGAAGGCGCCAGACATAAAAATCCAGTCCATCAAACTTTCTGACTTTCTATTTTCTCATATTCTTCTTGACTCAGCGATTCCATTGCTGATACCTTCTAAATTAACCTTAATGATAACAGCCAGTTGTATAGGCCAGGCTTCTCTCTGTTTATGGCCTTAAATCTCATCATTATTATTAACTCATATTGTTTAAGTGTCAACGTATTATTTGATCCCATATCTCGGCAGCTTGTCCTACCATACTGATTATCAGAGAAAGCCTACAATGACCCTGCAGCTTCATTCCTTTTTACCTCTCCATCTGCCCCTTCTGAGACTTCTCCCTTCCTGCCAGCTGTTTCACATCTACAGACTGATGCTGCTTATCCCTCACTGTATGACAAATGAGCTGTCACTTTTAGGATTGCTGCCTAAAGTGTTCATACTATAGATAGTTTGCCATTAGTCTTTGTGAGATGACTCATGGCCTCATTGGGCTTTCCTGCAACCTCTTGGCCTATATTGTTATACATTTGCTAGCACTAAAAACAGGGACTGCTTCAAGAATTAAAGCAAGCTCATGAAATCAAGTACATCTGTTATTTGTTGGCCATATCTCAAGTGTCTATGAGGAGCGTGTAATTGGATAGGTTACTCATTTCAAGGAAGAAAATAATGGTGTGTAGATGACTTGGATACAGCAAATAAATCACAGCGAAGGACTCCTACCAGAATTGGATACGTGTGTCCCAGTTGTGTCTACTAAGGTGGGTCCCATATTAAGAAGGTGAGTATTTTTAGAACTGAGTGTTCCCTAACTGGCCATTTGTGTCAATTATGGCTTATGTTCCTATCAGAAGAACAATCAAGACCCTGCGGGACGTTTTGCAGTTCAGTAGAATGAACTGCACAATTGACAGGGAAGACTGGGGATGCTTCATCAGAAAAATAACACAGGCACATTTTTAAAAGAAGAACTTTTCATAGAAGAAGATTCAGAAATATCTCCTCCTCTTTGAAAGGCGACCCCATACCTCATTCACAGTGTCAATCAGTTTCACAGGATTCTATATATGGTGGACATACTGAATTTCACTGCAAATATCCCAGTAGGTACAGAGCAAATCTTGTAGCAGGTCCTTTCTGGGGATTCATTGAATTATTGGTTTATTGTTTGTTCAGTCCAGAGACCCTATGGGGACTTGTCACTCTGCTCTAAGATAGGAGGAAGATAATGGAACAAGTTGCCTTTCAGAGATGTGTCATTCAGTTGTTATGTTATTCTGTCTCCTCTGTAAACCCAGCATTCCTCTTCTGTACCTTGAAGACACTGCAATAATCAGGGAGATGCCAAAGTCACTATACATGAGCTGATAATTAATACCAGTCATTTATACTCTTTGTTTGAGGATTTTATGGACAGTGAATAGAAAAAAGTTTTATTGATATGCTGAGCCAGGAGAATGAAGCACCTATAAATAAAGTTAATCCCAAAGAAAAACGTACATATCGTGTACCATCTCCAGAATGAAAATTCTAAATTTGGAATTTAAAGAAATTTGCTTTTCGAATTTTGTGTTAATTTTTCTTCCTGCCATTTCTGCAGCAAGATTTAATCACATTTATCCCTCTATTCATTTCTTTGACTTGAGTCTATCTACTTAAGGACAATGTTGGCATAAAAAAACATGAAACACAGAGCCCAACACTTAGTCAGATGATATAAGCAAAGAAGTGAATAGTTTAGACATAAAAGTTTTTTTATTACCTATGCTGATTAGTTTATTGTTTGTTGTTTTGATTTGCTGTTTTTTGTTGTTGCTGTTTGTTTGGCAAATTGAAGGAAGCTAGAGTCATGTAGGATGAGGGAACCCCAACTGAAAACTTGTGTGTTTAGAGAGGCCTGGAGGCAAGTTTGTGGGGGCTTTTTTTTTGATTAGTGAAGATGTTAAAGAGCCCAAACAACTGTGGGCAGCGCCACCCCTGGGCAGGCTGAGCAGGCCATAGAGAACAAGCCCCCGAGCAGCTTTCTTCCATGGTATCTGCCTCAGTTCCTGCCCCAGTTTTCTGCTTTGGTTTCACTCAGTGATAGACCACAAACTCTAATGTAAATGAACAATTTCCTCCACAAGTTGCTTTAGTTATAGTATTTATCAAAGCAACATAAAGCAAGCTAGAACATTCCCTAAATACCTTTACTATATTACTGTAAGTTTAGCAAAATAAACATAAGATAATGTATCTGTAAATCTATCTTTAATATAACTAAACTCAACCCTATACATATAGGATTCATCAATTCTATAGACGATATGTATAAAAACTTCAATCTAACAACTGAACACGGAAAGACTTTTTTTAAAGGTAGCTACTGTTATCTTTGCTCAAGCCTGAAGCTCCAGTTATTTGAAATTTGTATTCGTTGTATTCAGAAACACAGTGGATAATAAGACTAACAGATTGCAAAATATCACCAAGATTTCTCTGCTGGATTTTACTTGTACCGCAAAATAAATCAGAAGTTTCACATTCTAGTCATAATTTTTTTTTTAGGAAGCCTGTGTCCTGGTTCTAATACATTCTTTCAAGAAAAATGGAACTTCAACTTTGAGTGTCCTTTTTTAAGATACAGATAAGGGGCTCTGGTGACAGCTTGAAGAGGGGATGGTGGTGTGCAAGCTTGAGGAGTGAGTTCTAATTCTCAGCACCATAGTAAAAAGTCAGACATTTATTTTTATTCCAGCACAGGGAGGTAGAGAGAGGAGGATCCCACGAACCCACTAGCCAGTTAGTTTAGCATAATCTTCAAGCTTCCAGCTAACTGAGAGACTTTGCCTCAAAAATACAGTTGAGAAGTGATAGGACCCAACATCAACCTCCGGGGCCTCCACAGTTACATGTGTGGGCTCATACCCCCCATACACAAATACATTCATTTCACACATGTATACACTGCACACACTAAATAGGATAGAAATAATAATGATGGTTGTATTTATCCAAAAGAGTTAATTATGATCATAAATAAAATATTACCGGAAGCTGTTTGGAAAACACAAAGTGCCAGGAAAGAAAAGAATTAGCTCAAATAAAATATGCAGATGCAAAATGTGGGCTTGGCTGACGACCTTTCTCCTTCATTCAATATTAAATGCTCTCTAAAATGTGTCATTTACATGAATATTGGGTTGGGATGACTAAGATTTATTCTAGTTCCTAAAGTACCGCACTACAACTTCTAACTTCTCTGGATAAATCTTTCAAATTTTTAACCTCCTTATATCCTGCCCTAGCCTGTTTAACCAAGCTAGACTACTTCCTATTATTGAGTAAGGTGCTTACTGTTTCCTTAGATTTTTTTTTTTCTTTCTGTGAAAGGAACTCAATAAGTCCGACCTGATTCTTTCCTCTCTGCTTTGCTCCTCAAGGTCTAGGGAAATAGGAAAATTAAACTGAATGACAAACTTAGGCAGGATAACTTGGCAGGCTTGACTTGGGTGCACTTGACTCTTGCCAGGGGTATGCCTGTTTGTAAGGTAAGCTCTCTTCTCTGCATTGTGACTGCTGCCCGGCTGCACTCTACCATGTAGGGCTCTCTCTTGGTTCAGCACTGCCTGAAACTATGTGCCCGCATTTATCTATTTCAGGATTCCAGTGCTGGAAACTCTACTTCAGTAACACACTTTAAATGTAGCCAGTTCTTAATAAAAGTGAAGATTTGACATCAAAATTGCTGTTTGTTGGTTGGTTGTTTAGGTCTCATTCAATGATAAGGTTTGTTTTTCACCTTTCTTGCACCCAGAACTCTGTACATACAGGCTAACAGTAGCTAAAGTTCTATCATAATAATGGCCTTCTAGCACCTCAATTTGTTCACAGAATTCTTTTCTTTTTTTTCCCTCAAGTTTAATCCAGCATTTCTCGTTACTGTTTCTTGTCCTCTGACCTTCATTTTTGTCTATCTTGACACCTCCCCAGTGAATAATTTAAGTCCCCTGATATTGTAAACTGACAGCCTAATACATACATTTTAACTTTTTGGGGGGAAACACAAACCTTAGCTATCCTTGAACGACTGAAGACGACCTACTTTGCCAAACTCTCCCACTGAGGAAACGGAAGTTGGCATGTCACACGTGACGCTAACAGCAGCCGCCTTGCCTAATCTGTGGTGTCTGCTCTTTTGATGTTAGCTCAAAGAGCTCTCCCCAATAAGATGGGAGCTACTTGGACTCTAGAAGAAATACTTTGCTTTTCTCTGAAGCTGCTTTGGACTTCCCCCATGCATGCATTGAAGTTGCCTGTGAGAAGTTTCGAACTACTGAAACTTTTCATTTAGATACTTGGTGGATGGAATGTAACAGGGGATTACTCATTGCTACGCTTCTTTAGCTTTGTATTCATTGGTATTTAGCTTGGATGTCTTGTTTCAAGATCTTGACAGTGCTGTGACATGATATTACTTCGCAACCAGCATGGGGCAGCTATTTCAAAGGTCACAGAGATGCTCAGCATGTGTGCACTCCATTTCCCAATTGGAAGACAGTTTAACGTTCTGATTGACTTTACCAAATTCCAGAGATTTGAAAGCTCTCTTCCCTGAGAAGAGACGATTTCAATAAGAGTTCTTAAAAAATATCCTAGATATAGCAACTGTAAAATTCAAAAAGCAATTTCAAGTTCCTTTAAAACCCCTGTTTAACAAGATGAATGGATACAAGACAGCTTAGGTCATCCATCCAGCAGAACTGTAATAAACGTAAATTCGAAATTCGAGGATTGGAACAGAGTTAGTATTTTGCCTGATATAGGCCTTTCCCCACTTCGCATCATGGTTTTCTTATTACGAAAGAAGTATAAAGATGTATCGTCAAGCTCTTTCAATTTACTCACTTTCCCGCATCACTGATCATTGGAAAATGTTCTTTCCTTAGGTGCTTAGTAGTCGGCCCTTGGAGCAAAACCACTGCTAACTTAGTGTTTTCTCTGCTCATGGCTCCCAGGCTTCAGTCCATGCACTGTTCTGACTTCCTGCTCTTGCCTTCCACAGTGATATGTTGGAAATGGTGCTGGCACTTACATTAGAACTCAGCTGGAAAACTGCTGCCACTGGTGATGCGGATCTTTTCCTGGAGTGAATGCAATGTCAGTACGTGTGGTTTGGGTTTGCCATGTGTATTAAAAGCATTGTCATGTAATTACAGTCCAAATTTCAATCAGCTGGAGATATCCACTGAAGCATATTAATTAAAAACACATTAATTAAGTACATATTAATTAAAAATAAGAAAAAAACCCACAGTAGAACTCTAATACTGTACACAAAAAGCAAACCAATCATTAGGAGAAAGAATACCAGTACACTGACTTTACCAAAGAGCTTGTATGTGTGATAAAAGCCATAGTTAGCTTCTCTAGTGACAGTAGCTTTTAATAGTGACAACTATTCAAACATCAACCGTATGCCTAGCACTGGGTTATACTTTTTATTTGTTAATTCATTTAGTCCCTAAAATAAACCTGTAAGCACTATCATTCACAGTTAAATGTTCACTGATGAGAAAATACATCCCAAATAGGTCCAGTAATTTAAAGAACAAAATATGATGGATATGCTAAAGCTTTAACTTAGTTTTCTCAAAGGGAATAAGTATACATGCTTTTGTCACTGGAGTTTGAACCCAGGTCTTTTGTTTTTTTGTTTTTGTTTTTGTTTTTTTGCTTTTGTTTTGTTTTGTTTTTTGAGACAGGGTTTCTCTGCGTAGCTTTGCGCCTTTCCTGGAGCTCACTTGGCAGCCCAGGCTGGCCTCAAACTCACAGAGATCCGCCTGGCTCTGCCTCCCGAGTGCTGGGATTAAAGGCGTGCGCCACCACCGCCCAGAGAACCCAGGTCTTTATGTATGGCAGAAAAGCATTCTGGTCTGAGCTACATCCTCACTTAACATACATGTTTTTAGCACATACTACCAAAAGTTCTAGATGCAACTCTGTAGGATGACTCCTGTTATATAAAACAATATATCTACAATGAAAAAAAAAAACCAGCCCTTCATAAAGAGCAAATAAATCAATATTTTGCTAGTAATACTTAAAGACAACATTTTGCAATCCAAAAAGGACAGCTAAGGCAGCACCCTGTCAGAAAACTGTTAATTTTTGCCAGGGAGTTATTTCTGTATAATTCAGAATGATTAATTGATGGTTTGTTTAATTACTATTTGAAGCATTCAAGCAAAACTAATCAGTATGATATTTGCAGAGGTACCCTTTTCCAATTTGATAAATGGGTAGTGTATGATTTCTCCCATCTTTAAATGGTCTTGGACTGTATGTGAATCATTGAAGATTGTAACTTATAGCTATAATAAAATATGTAAAATTTCAAAATACACTTTTATTCATTTTTAATTAAGAGTTATTAAGTAAATATCTATATACTAAGGACTTCCTTGAATGTGTATCTAGTTGATACAAGTGTGATATTACCACAAAGACAATAATTATGGAAATGCAGATGTCTTTTGGGATACTGGTTTCATATCCTTTGTACATAGTGAATAGGTAGCTTACAGAGCTATTCCATTAAAATATTCCAATTTAAATTGTCTGAGGCATGGTTATGTTGTTTTCCATAGTGGCTGTATGTTAATTCACATTTCTATCAACTATATGTAAGGTTCCCATATGTTGGCATTCTCTCCACACTTTTTTACCTTTGGTCTTTTGCATAATAACCATCCTAACAGGTTTTCTTTGCATCTTTCTAAACTGGTGTGTGTGTGTGTGTGTGTGTGTGTGTGTGTGTGTGTGTGTGTGTGTGTGTTCTCTGCTTTTATGAGAGAGCACAAAGGTCAGTCAATGTCCTTAACCTTTCCTTTTCTTTTTCAGGGAGCTAGTCAGCCATTAATTCTTGTCAGCGAGTCTCTCTCTCTCCTTCTTTCTCCTCTTTCTCTCTCATTTGAATTTTTAAGTTTATAATTACTCCAAAATGCATTGTTGTGTGGCTTTAACTGATTTATTATACCATGGACTGACCCAATCTTTAAGGTAAGCGGAGGCTCTGCTGTCCAATACTCTACTCATGGACACTCTTGAGTAGAGTCCAATACTCTACTCATGGACACTCACTTCCCAGCTGAGCATGTGAGCTCTGGATTTATTTTTGAACAGGAGGCATTCAACTTTGGTGTAGAGAGTGAATATTTTAGACATTTTAGGCCACATGGCATGTATTAGAACTCCCTAGGTCTTATGTTGTAGAATGAAATGATCATCGACAGTGTGAAAGTAAATAAACTTGATTATGTTCAAATATAATTTTATTCACAAAGCAAGCAATAGTCCAAATAGGAATTTCATACTTTGCCAACTTCTATTTTATCCCCTTACTTAGGTCAAAATTCTCCACTTAATCTCACCAAGGTTAAAATTGAAATGTCAGATTTCCACATTTTCCAGATAGGAAAATCAACCATAGTACTGGGCAAATTATTGCCAGTCTTCTCACTGGATTTTAAAGATGGCTCATAAATAACAACTGCCACATACATTGCTTTTTTCTATTTTTTTCTATTTTATTGTTGTTAAATCTCCTCCATGATCTCGTTCATCAACAGAACATTTCAACACATGGTTTCGGGTATTAAAATTGTGAAGTACACAAGGGAATAATGGGACAGCACAACTTTCACAGTTACATGAAAAAGCTAGCATTAGTCTGAAAGGAAACCGTTGCACAGGCCAGTCTGGGAAGGGGAGTCTAGAGAAGATTCCAGAAAGCAGCAATTTACCACAGTTGTTGAGGAACGAGGAGCAGCAGCCAGTTCGTTGAGTGTTAAGAATGCATAGAGCAAAGCAAGCAAGATGGAAGTGCTGCGTGGGCAGACAGAAGCCAGAACACAGGGGATCTTTGGACACTCATCCTGCTCCAGGCCAGGCCACTTTCAAAGCCTCCCGGGTTTGTTGCCGGATCTAGAATGTTCCTCTTTAGTCCATTTTCCATCCCCTGGCCAGACCATACTCACCCTCCTTAATCCCCTCGGTTTCAGCATTGTATTCAGTCACTTGTTGGATCCCAAAGACTTGCCATGGTCTAGTCTCACCTCAACTTTTGCTCCATCTTTGTGCTGATTATCCTCTCATTTAGCTGTTTAAAAGACGCCTTCCTGCCTGGTGGTGGTGGCGCACGCCTTTAATCCCAGCACTTGGGAGGCAGAGCCAGGCAGACCTTTGTGAGTTCTAAGGCCAGCCTGGTCTAGATAGAGAGATCCAGGGAAGGAGCAAAGCTACACAGAGAAACCCTGTCTCAACTCCCCCCCTCCCCACACCAAAAAAAAAGCCTTCCCAATTTTGTTAGGCTCATTCTTAGCTCTTTTAGACACCACATAGCTTTGTTATCGAATATAATGTCTTTAGTTTGAATTTCTTCTCAGTCTTTGTGATTGGTGCATAGAAACAGTCGATTTCTGCATACTGATCATGTGTCCAGTATTCTTTTGGAGTCTTTATTAATCCAAGAAGCCCAGGAATAGTCTTCAATTTTCCATGCTGATGCTTCTTATTAACATATCTCAGCTATGCTTTTGTTTTGTTACTTCCTCATACCTACTATGATTGCACTTTTGATCACTCCAATAGCTCTAATATATACCTATATATGTGAGTTCCTGTTCATCCATGTTCTTTTAAGCACTCAGCTTTTTTCAGTTTGACCAAATTAACAAGTACACAATGGTTACTTAATTTATATTATTTTCCCTTTTTATTTTCCTAAGCTCATTGCTAGGTTCTTCAGAATACTGATCAATTCTAATTCACATTTAGTCTTTTTTATTTTAGCACAAATGTTTAACTCACATAAAATTTCCTCCTTCTATTTCTCTGGATGTATTACACTCAATTTAAGGTATATTTTCCCATTATTGAGCTGTGGATATTTTCTAATCTTATAATTTTTGCCTCTAGGTTAAATTCAAGTATATGTAGCTTTTAAATATATGTTTTCATATTGATTTTTATTTCAATTATGTTTTGTCAGAAAAGAGTATTATATTAGATTGAAATGCATCAGTTTCCTTAATGATCTGATACTGGCGAGTTATAGTAAATATTCTTGGTTCCCTTAAAATATCTACAAGTTAATTATTGAAATAACATAATTTTCATTCAGATTTATTTGTGACAAACTCTCCTATTACAAACTATCCAACTTCTCTTGTTGCAAGCTGTTATAAAACTGAGTCCATGCACAGTGACAACACTTGTACCAACCCTGGTTAAACACTCACCAGTGAGGATGATTGGTCTTTTAGCTCAAATTTATTTGTTCTATTGTTCAATATATGTTTTCTGGAGATATTATTTTCTTAGTTATCGATTGCTGAAAGATATGTCTCAAACAGAAGAATTATTTCTTTTCTTGGTTGTTTTGTTGATGTTTTCATTTGATATACTTTCCTCTTTTAGTTGTTTCATTCATTTTAACCAGGATTCCATAAAATTCATATATTCTTATATAAAAGTAGTTAACATGTTCATGGTTCCTCAGAAAACGTTAGCATCCATATCAGATTAACTACAGTCTGTATTTAATCTTATCCGTCCTCTAGAAGAATAATTTCAAACATGTTTTTCATTTGTATACTCTATTCAGAAGTTTTTGTGCTTGCCATTTTATTTTCTTATATATTAGATCTGTTGGCCCCCATGTTATTATTTCATATTTATTTTCATTAAACTTTGTTTTCTCTTTACTTTTCATTATTCTTTCTTATACCTCAGTTTCTCTTACTGACAGTTTTCTTATTTAGGCAACACTTTCTTGGTTCTTTTGTGTGCTTGTTTTTTAAGAGGTAATTTATCAGCAGCAAACTTTTTAGGTTTCTGTTTACTTAAAGCAATAGTTTTGAAATTATAGACTCTAAAGTCATGTGGAAACTGAGATATTTCCAGAAGATTAACTGAAGCTATTTTCATAAACTAGCAAAATATGATGTATGTATAAATGATGAGAAAGTAGAAGTGGACCTGTCTAGGGAACGAAGGGGACCAGCGGATGAGGGAGAGTTAGAGACAGGAGGTTAGAGAGGTTGTGGGGTAAATATACTCAATGTACAACATACACTTAAGTGAAAATGTCCCTATGCAATGTAATATCATATGCCATGAATGTATACAATGAAAAAAGTTTAAATTTATGGAGATAATGCCTTTTTCCCTTTTTGCATTAGTTCTTCAATAATTACATTTGATGTGTTTTGATCATATTCATCCCTTTCCCCAAGTCCTCCAGATCCACCTCCACCTCACTTCCCACAAAATGGGTGTCCTCTTTTCTTTTTTAACCAATCACTTCCAGTTTTTACTGTGCATATATTTCTGGGAGTGTAGTCCCTCTTTTTGACCACCACATTCTAGTGGAAGGCCACACACCCAGAAATTCTCAATTCTCTCTCTCTCTCTCTCTCTCTCTCTCTCTCTCTCTCTCTCTCTCTCTCTCTCTCTCTCCCTGACTACCAGTTGCCAGTAGATCCATGTCTAGGGGTGGAACTTCGTGTCTACCTCCCTTCTCTATTCTGGGATTTTTGTCTGACGAATTTGCACAGGTCTTGAGCATGCTCACACACTACAGTGAGTTCATGTGTGAAAATGCCCTCCTGAATCAAGAGAAGTCTGTTAAACCCTCTTCAGAGAAGTTTCTTCCAAGATGTAGAGCATAAGAAACTGACATACATGACTTTTGTTACATAGAAAGAAAAAATACTAAGGCGCCATAACCATTTTTTAAAACCATGTTCACATTTATACTGACTTTGAAAAGGAACACAAAATAATTTTGTTAGCTTTATAGGAATATTTTGATTGAATAGAAAAAAAACTAATTTTATCACATTTTGAAGCTTGAGTATATGTCTTATATTAATAAGATAAACAGATTACTGTTCCAAGGAAGGGAAATACGAATAAAGTGTGCTATATGCTAAAGCAGTTTGTTTCAAAGAGAACTTGTTAAAAAGTTTCAATTGTATAAAAAATGGACTGTTTTTCATAAAACAGTTTTTGAAGCGAACAGCTTTCCAATGAATTACAGTGATCCAAATTTAGGATGTGAAGCAGAAAATGTCTCTTCACCAGATGTAAGCCTGTGACTTCAAGGAGAACAAACAGTGGTGTGCTGATAAATGTTTAACAACTAGCCCTCTGCTGCGGAAACAAACCTGGTGTGTAGGATGTAGTTGACCTCTGCGGGGCAAATACTTCCAGTAAGCCTCATTTCTGAGTTCTGACTTCATATCAATAAACACAGAGGTAGGAACAAAAGACCAGCTCTCAGAAGCAATCACAAACTCATTACCAACTGCTACTGAGGTACTGAGGATATTGCCCATGATGAAATTAGAGATTATCTGTAAAAAAAAAAAAAATTAGGAAAATGTATACCCTAGACCATGAATCTGCACACTTCCTGGTACTTAGGAACTCCAGGGAGTTCCACATCTGTAGTTCCCAGGGCACCTGCACTCATGTGCATATACTCACAGAGAAAGAAAAGCATGCACAGAATTAAAAAATTAAAGTTATGCATTAAAAAGACAAAGAAATCAACTTACTGTGACTTAGTAAGATTAGTATAGATTAGAAAGCTCAGTTGATATAGTTTCAGATTCTGTATTGCAGGTAATTTTTAAGGAGCTACCATTTGTCTGATTGGGTCCAGCATAAAGTAATGATGGACTGATAAAATATCCTTCCCAGTTCCAAGTATAATTTTTGTGAAGCTAATTTGTCCTTTGTCCTTCAAGTTAACATATCACGACAAGAGGATGCTTTGTTGTCAGGACTGAAGCTAAAGCTGCAAGTCTGAGGAAACTACAGAATCAAGGGGTCACAGTAGAGTCTCAGAGATGCTGGATTTGGACCGAACGTGGGCGTGTGATATTGCTGATGCAGGGTAAGTGGCTCAGGGTGCATCCCTTAGGACACTCCTCACTGTTGCAAAGGGGACATGTTAGCCATTCAGAATGCTTTGGGAACTGTCTTTATGTGAATATCAGCTTTCACTTAATTTAATATATTTCATGACTGACAACTAGTTCTTAATTCATTTATATATTTCATGGATATCTGTGGCTTTATTATAATACTCTATATTTGATTTTATGTTCCCAGAGGGGAAAAGACTAGATGTGCTTAGTATATTTTGAAATGGCCAAGCATATATCACAGCCAAATTTACATATAATGAGCACACTAAAGATCATTAATTTTCTCAGCTAGAGCATGGCTTATGAAACAAAGTAGATAACCTATTTTCCTTATTAATCTAGAAAAGATTAAACTTTATTCTAATTTCTCAGAAATGTGTGGTAATGAAGAGGGTAAGACAGATATGTCAACTTGAAAATCTCTTATTAGTACTAATTCAAAAGTTTGCTGGCCACCTCTTTTTCCTAAGTTGAAATAAAAAAAAATTGGGGGAAAATATTTCATGTTATGCTGGTTACTTTTTTGTCTACTTCACACAAACCTAAACATGTCTAGGAAGAGTGAGCCTCATTAGAGAAAATGCCTCCATCAGATTGGCCTTGTAGACAAGTCTGTGGGACATTTTCTTGCTTAATGATTGATGTGGGAGGGCTCAGACTCCTGGATGTGCTGCTGCTCCTAGGCTTGTGGCCCTGGGTGTTACATGAAAGCAGGCTGAGCAAGTCATTGAGAGCAAGTGAGCACATAGCAGTCTTCTGTGGCCTTTGCTTCGGGTACTGCCTCCAGGTTCCCATCTGAGTTCCCTGTAAGACGAAGGGAACCCGTTCCTTTCCACGTTGCTTTTGCTCAGTGTGCTTTATCACAGCACTGGAAGGTAAAATAAGATGCCTTTGATCCTTGGGAGTTTTTTGAACCTTTAATCTTAAAACATCCAAAGTGCAGCAATCATGTAATTATTTATTTTTTTCTGGGACATGTGTATTTGTGTCCAAATATGTATCTCAAGAAACTTTCCATTCTAGATAAAGATAGAACAGTTGTCCATTAATTTAGCACTTTCAGGGCAATGAAAACAGATATATCTAAGATCTAACCCTTGATAACATTCTGCTACAGAAAACTGAGCTACATGGAGTATGTGGACAACACTGAGACAGTGAGGGAAAGAAGTAGTAACCGAGATAAAGGCTGGTGGGATTAAAAAAAGCAAACAGAGAAAACAAAGGAGTTGGGGGCTTGAGGCTCCTGTATGGGTGGTTCCTCAAATCTTCCCTTATATGTTTCTGTAGGTTTCAAGGACCAACCTGTTCTTTCACCCCCTTTGTTATATCTCCTGCCTCACCCTGCTCTGTGGTCTCACTCCTTTCCCTTGTCTCTGGACTCTGACCACTAATATGAGCTTGAGTTTTAATAGACTTAGGAATCCCACCCCACTCCCGAAAGAGCAGAGTATAACATATTTTATTAACTTTCTATGAATTGTATTGCTTTAAGAAAGTTAGATGCTTATTTGAATGGGGAGGGATAAATTAGCAGAGTGATCTAACAGTTATAGATATTATTCACTATACATATGTTCAAACATAATGGCTGTGTTTTAACTGTTGCTCAATCATTATTTTTTGTTTGCTTCCTTCCTTCCTTCCTTCCTTCCTTCCTTCCTTCCTCCCTCCCTCCCTCCCTCCCTCCCTTCTTTCTTTCTTTCTTTCTTTTTTTCTTTCTTTCTTTCGACATGGCTTCACAGTGCAGCCACATTTGCTGAAAACTTGCAGGGATTCTCCTGTCTCTGCTTCTCTGACGTTGGTATTACAGGTGTAGGCTACCATATCTGACTGCATCAGTTCTTTTTGTCTATACTGTTTCCATGGCTGCAGCAAAACGACCAACAGGGAACCTGAGAAGAAGGAAAGCAGGGATTGAAAGGTAAAAATTAACCAAAAGAAAACAGATATGATTTACATATGTCTATGTAGATTATTTTTCCATTTAACTAATTTTAAGAATAGCTTTTAAACTGGTAAGACTGTAGTTCTCCTAATTTTGGTGGCTTTTAAGGGGAATGAGCAAATTCTATCAGAGACTTAGAGAGAAAGCATTTTATTTTCTTCTAATGGGTAGGAAGAGAAAATGAAACGAAAAAGAAAAGAAGATAAAGAAAGCAAATATGAAAATTAAAGACCAACATTAATTTCAGATGTGATTTATAGGGTTGGATTATTGTGATCCCCAAAGGCTATCACCACAATGCCCCCTAAAACAAACACAAACTCTAAATATTTTTTGTAACATACACATTATTTTTAAATCTTCACAGATGTTACTAGAATCCTAAGAATGAGTTGGGGCTAGAAAGAGTCCCACAATTTGTGTTTTACTCAGTTTATTCTTAGGGTCTATTTCCCACTGTTAATAAAGATGGTGGAATTTCATGTGTTCTTGTACATTAACCACCTGGTAGCTTCATTGATTCTTCATGGGAGACAACTCTATTCTGAAAACTACCATGATAGAGATCCCCTTCTCACAGAATGACCACTCATGTAGCAGCAACAATTTATCCAGGAGTAAGCAATATCTTCCTTTCTTCTACACTTTGACAGCCATTTTACCAGCATTCCCAAATATAGTCATGTCCTTGTAATAAGGAGACAACAATTCTATTTATTTTCTTTGGTAAAATGGGATATAGAGATAATGAAGGTTAAAGACTGAAATTTTCATCCTCTTTAGGAAAAATATAACCTGCTACATAGTAATCTGCATTGAGACTCCAAAAACCTGAGTAGTATTTTAAATTAAAAAAGTATCCTTAATTTAAATGCAGTTAAAAATCATCTTTATGCCTCATGAATCTAGGAGGTTTGACAAATGTGTAGACTCCCATAATCACAAGCATAATCACAATACAGAATAATTTCATCAGTCCCTACTGCCACTCAAATAATTATCCCTGGCTGCCACTTAATAGTCTGATCTGCTTGTATTTACCTGTACTGTAGCTATACAGTTCTGCTTCTGTTGCGTTTTCTGGAATGCAAAATACACTGGAGTGCTTTTGAATCTACCTTTTTTTTTTTACACAGTATGCTGTATTTAAAATATATGCATGTTATTGTGGTATCAGTAATGTGTACCTTTACTTTAAGTATTATTACTATTAGTATTTGATGTTACAAATCAAAATCAGGGCCTTATATATAATATGTAAGCAGTCTATCACTGAGCTACACTCCCAGATCCATGATTTTACACTTGAGTAATTATTTCAAGTGGAGTTAACTTCTTCTAACCACAAAGGAAGTTTGTTGTTTCTAAGCAAATGAAATTGTATAAACATGTTTGTCAAATGTTTCTGTGTGGGCATAGTTATTTCACTACCTAAGTGACTTTGACTAGGACTTCTGAGTAAGCTCTAACTGTACTGTTAACTTTACCTGAACCCACTAGGATATTGCTGTGGATATCACTCTGTATGCTGCGAATGTGTTGTTCTGATTGGTTAATAAAGAAAGTGCTGATTGGACAGTAGCCCAGCAGGAAGTATAGGCAGGACAAAGACAGAGAATTCTAGGAACAGGAAGGCTGAGTCAGGAGACTCAGCTGCCACCATGAGAAGTAAGATGTAAAGATCCCGGTAAGCCACAAGCCATGTAGCAAGGTATAGATTTATAGAAATGGGTTAATTTCAGATATAAGAACAGATAGCAAGAAGCCTGCCATGGCCATACAGTTTATAAGTAATATAAGTCTCTGTGTGTTTACTTGGGTCTGAGCAGCTGCAGGAGCCAGGTGGGCAAAAGAAAACTCCAGCTACAGGATATTTTCATTAATACTGTTCTTCCAGTCTGGAATGTGAAATTCCTGCTTGTTCTCATTCATCCTTGCCAGGTGTTTTCTGCTGTTGGTTATGCTTTGGTTATCCTGTTCAATGGATAGTGGAATCTTACCTTCTTCAATGTGTATTTCGTTAGTCACATGATTTAGGCACCACTTGCCAATGCAAAATTTTCTTTGGTTGAATATTTACTTATATAATTTGATGATTTTTATTGGGTATTCTTTTTCTTATATACTGAAAGTTCTTCATGAGTTCTAGATACATGTCTTTTGTCAGATATGTAATTTGAAAATACATGTAACTGAAGAGCTTCATGAGAGTTACCAAATACTTTCTGATTGGATTTAGGTCTGTTTCTCAAGATGAAGCTCAAACATGGCACCATTGTTGGACCAAGAGCTATGGCTGGACAGGTGACAGGTTATAGGGGAGAACCTACTACTATTATTCTGCTAAATGGACATTCTCTAAGACCACACACACACACACACACACACACGTGTGTGTGTGTGTGTGTGTGTGTGTGTGTGTGTGTGTTTTCTAGAACATCAGTGCTAAGAAAAACTATAGATTAACATAAAGACTTTTTCTATAAATGAATCTACTGTATGTTTAAGATTGTGAGTCATGATAAAATTTAATTTTATTATGCCATAAAAAGATATATGCTTTCTTCTGGTATCACTTCTTCCAGCCTGAATAACTTTCTTTAGCATTTCTTTTATGGAAGATTTGTAGAGCATTTTTTCCTAATTATGTTTATCAAAGAGTGTCTTTGTTTCCTTTCCCCATCTCCCTTAAAGCTATTTCCAAGATCTTTCATTTTTAACGTTTCAACTACAAAATACTCTGTACAATTTCCTTTGAATTATGTCATTTAACGTTTACCTTGTTTCTTAAATCCATAAATTTATATCTTCTACAAACTACTTCTATGAGAGGGTGTTTTAGAAACTGTACATACTCATTCCTCTTATGAGGTAAATGGGTGGCTAATGAATTGATACCTACTTGCTTGTGCATCCTATAGATATCAGCAAATGGTCACTATTATTGACAGATTTTCAGAGTCTTCAGATTTGCTCCTACTGGAGCCAATAACTAATTGGACATGACAAATGAGTTGCAACTAATTGACACTCATCACAGAGGCATCAAAAAAGTCTCATATAATGAGACAGTGAACCTGCAATATGGATGTGGACAATATAGTATTGGTTCTGAAGGGTAATCCTTTGTGTGAACTGGATCTTTGTGCTATGCATTTCCTGTGTATAGGAACTAACATACAAAACTAGGGCCTATTGCCAGAGTTAAAAATGTTGCTGAAGATGTTGTTTATCAAGTTCTAGGTTATCAAGTTCTAGGTTCTCTTTAGTCGAGCATATACACAACTTGGACTCTGGTTTCAGAACTTTTTAACATTAGTTGATTCCCCTCTCTAGGAATTTGACTCTTGTGCTGAAGGGCAGAGTCTAGCTCCCTTGCATGCAGAGTGTAGAAGTGGTTGGAAAGTGTGTTTTATATTGAGTACACCAAATTGCATCTCACAAGTGTTTTTCTTTTTGTTTATATCTTATCTAATTTTACCTCTCTCCTCCTTATTGAGGTTTTATAATTTGTGAGTTGATACAGTCTACCAACAACACTATTGGAAAAAGCAAAGTGTGTCAATAAATAAACTGTAGCCTGTCTTTGATAAAAGCACTAGGATAGCTAGCCTGAAAGTATTGATTCTTCTCAAAAAATGTATAGTTTTAGTGAAATTCTAATAGAAATCCCATTTTGGAATAATCAACACAATTGCAAATTAAGGTTTTTGACAAAATGATGAGAACACATTCTATTTTCCATTTCCTTCCTTTAGTTTTTCTCTCTAAATTCCCTTTATGGTATCACACATGCAAGACGAGCATCCCAGCATAGCCCTTGTCCTTGCATTTTAAAATTTGTCTATGCTAACTGTGCAAAACATGGATTTCATATGGCATTTCCATGCACGTATATAGTGCACTTGACCTCCCTAATAATTTTGTTGCTCCCCCTCCACCTTTTGCTTATCAGCTGCTTCATCCCAAACACCTAGCAGTCTCCTTTAGCAATGTGTCAGTGGAATACTTGCATTAAAGTGACCATTCTGAACAGGAATCTAGCATCTTGCTATTTCCTAGTTATTGCCTTTGCTTTTCTATTTTTTATTTCTTCTTTCTCTTAATTCTCAAATGAGAACTTTATTAGAGAATTCTTATGACTCAATTTTATCTTCTGAATTAACATTGCATCTTTCAATCTTTTAAAATATAATCTGAAGATTTTGTGATATGTTTTAAAATATTCCAAATCCATATTCAACTATACAGAACATAGATTAGTCCTAGTTAGCTTTTCTTTTCTTTTCAATTTTACTAGTCATTTTTATCATCATTATTATGTTGTGTGTATTCGTGTATACATGGGCACACATTCCTTTTTAAGGGTACATTCTAAAGTGTGTGTGCATATCTTCCATAGCACATGCCTGAAGTCAGAGGAAATCTTTATGGAGTTGATCCTCCCCTTCCATTTCTATATGAGTTTTGCAGATTGAACTCAGTTTACCAGGCCTGTATAGATAGTATTTTAACTATGAGCTATCTTGCTAGCCTTAGCCTTCCTTAATTTGTAATTTCCAAAATCCCTCTTGCATATTCCATGATAATCTTTGAGACAGAGAAAGAGAGAGAGAGAAAGAAGAAGAGAGAAGAGAGAAAAAATTAATCAGAATGATATGTGATGCAGTATCAAATACTCTACATAACTGCTCATTGAATTAGTGACAATAGTGACTATTCAATTTGAAAATAGTGAAAATAATTGAAGAAAATTATACCATATTAAAATTCTCATTTTTATAAGCAGCTATAATCAATGAAAATATTAGCTCAGTTTTATCTAATAAATCATTGTGTAAAGAATCAAAATTATCCTGCATATGTAGAGATTATTCCTAATTGAGTCCCATTTATTTTTGTATTGCAATATTCATGACAATGGCAGATCATAATCACCAGAACATATTCATCATTCAAATATTTGTTTTAGGTAAAGAATAAATTATTTCTCATCTACAATATAATCAACACAACAAACACAAGAATAAGCCTAATTTAAATGGTTGCTTTGTGAAATGTTCCAGTTACATTAGAAGAGAATTTATTATTATTTTTTAAAACAGAATGTTAACCTTGACATCCTGCACCCCATGTTTGTACAAATAACAGTGTACAAAGATGTTCTGTTATAAAGTGGTGTGAAGTCAGAAATAGCCTGTCTACCAATAGGAAATGGGCACTATATATACATAGTAATTAGAATAGAATAACAGCATATTCACATGAAAATGAATACAAGGAATCAATGAATTGCATATATCAAAGGAAGTTTATACCCAAAATACTTTTTAATGTATATATATATATATATATATATATATATATATATATATATAATAATGTGACCACTACACATTGGAAAGCATCTTCAAAGAAGACTTCCAAACAGATAACACAACAAAAAATGCTTAAGAACAGAACGGAAGGGGAGAAATGTTTGACATTCAAATAAAATTTTATTTTGGTGTTCATTTAAATGTGATGAATTACTAAAGAGAGAAAAACTTGGATTGTCATATATACATGTGCACATATAACATAACATTCTACATATGCATGGTTTAAGACAATAATGGCTTGATTTTGTATTAATACTGCACATTCCTGACTGGATGACAAAGGTATTTGTTTATTTAACATGTTCAGAGATTTAGGTGGGTAGGCCAGCTACTCTCTCAAACGCTAGAGAGTTTTTCACTGGGGATTAGTGTTTGACCTGGAAGTTATATGTATAAATTCCAGCCCCAGCTAAAATGTTGGGAACAGTCACACAGCACCATTCACCGGCAAGTGGATTGGGAACTGGAACCTGTCATAGCACAGGACCATGAAAGTCAGAAGTATTGAGGGACAAAACTATTTCACTACACAAGGAAGCAAGGTTATGTGTTAGCTCTGCATTGATCATTTAGAGATGGAGTGAGACAGGGAACAGTCACTTTTCAAAACCAGCCAGTAGGTGCAACATGTAGCTCAGTATGACAATTAGGTCTGTTTTCCATGAGAAAACTGAACACGATGGCTTTCCTGGCTGTCATTTTTGACTGATCTGAAATCACACTACATGCAAGCCTTTGGGTATTTTATTGAGGGAGTTCTTATTAGGATTATTTAAAGTTGGAACCTGTACTCCAAACATAGCATCACCTTCTAGTGGCAGCCGAGACAAAAGAACAACAAAAGGGAAAATGTTAGCATTTTGCCTGCCTGCCCCACTCTGGCTGAAAAGTCCATCTACTCTGTTGCTGTGGCTTTTTTTCCCGCTGGTACTTGAACTATCTGGTTTGGGCTTTCAGTGGGGACTAAAGACCAGTAGCTTTCCAGGGGTCTTCTAGGCCCCTGGCACTAGATTAGGATTGCTGAGACAAGCAGCCTCGTGGACTCAGTTAACTATTGGATTGTCAGCCATTTTTTGGACAAACTGACCTGTATTCCAATATATTCATTCTGTATATACTGATTCTTTAGAGAATGCTTACCAATGTATTAAGAAATGGATCAATGTAAGTTATGAATTTTTTTTTTTGGTTAGGTACAAAGCTTTCCCCTTAGCCCCCAACTCATCTGTGTTTCTGTGAGTGAATTTATGCTATGCAAATGTCACCCTCTTAAAGGTAATGCATAATTTAATACATATTTCAACCACTATTAGGTAAGGCAGTGGTCCTTCTGATTCCAACCAATATAAAATAGCAGAGAACATATTTACCTTTCTACCTAAAACAGTTGAAAAAATAGTACACAACAGAATGAAGAGTAGCTTTCAAAATTGTAGAGTTCAGGTTCGGAAGGACAATAGTGTCTGGATCTGAAGAAGGAATACATGGGAACCCTATGACTAAGCAACCTGTGGACATTAGCAGGTTGTGGCATGGCAGAGGAGCGTTTATGTGCAGAGCTCAGGGGGCTCATTAATTAATGGGGAAGTCATTCAGACTCTGCAGCGACCAATGCAACCACAGTGTATGGCAAAGTACTGTAGAGGAAAAGCTTGCACATACTGGGAAGGGGGAGATACAGGGAGAGGGAAGGGGGTAACAAGGGGGAGGGAGGAGTCCTTTCCTTCATCACTCCCTCTTCTCTCCCTTCTTTCCTTCCTTCTGTCTTCCTCCTTCATTTTTTTTCAAGATTACTGGGATGTGGCTGCTTCCAAGCTCTCTTCTCAAGGACAGAAAAGAGCCATCCAAATAGGTTAGAAGGAATAATGCCTACAAACAGCTTGTGGCAACATATGGTGCCTTTCTCTGTCTTCTAGACTTGAGAAGTTACGATTCATAAGACACTGAGTGGAACACTCAGAAAAACCTTGTCTTAAGAGTGAGGAATGATTAACCCTAGATGAGCTCAGATTCTAACTAGCAAGTCTTAAATGTAAAGTTTAATGTAATCAAACTATTCCAGATAACCCTATCACAGAACCAAGGTCAACTACAGAAATAGAAATATATTCAACACCCAATAAGTATAAATGTATAATTTGGGAGTATTTCTATTAATCAACTTCATATTACTATAATAAAACAACTGGGTAAATTAACTTTTGTAAAGAGAAAATTTTATTTAACTCAATTTGGAGTTTCACACTCAAGACTGGGCAGCCTGTTAATTCGACCTCTGGTGAGTATGGTTGATGGTAGTACTGGAAATGCCAGTCAGAGCAAGTGGTCATATCACAAATCAGGAAGCAGAGAGGGAGAACATGACAATGGGGTCCTCTGTGTCTATGTGAGGGAAAATTCCCAATAACCCAAGGGCTTACCATTACAGCTAGCCTCTAAATCGCTTAGTGCTTCTTCTAATAGTACCACCCTGGGGCACAGCCTTGACATATGGACCATTATGGGTCACTCATTCCAGTCATCAATGTACCCAAGTAAACATTGCCCGGAATACCAATGAATGGAAAAACACAATCCATAACAGGGGGGGAGGGGCATTAATTGAAAGTAAGCAAGAACTGACACAGGGTCAGATAAAGCACACGGGGTTATTAGCACAACTACTTTAACTTTGTTCTGTATGTCCAAGAAGATACACAAAACACAGGCCATATCAAACAGTAACACAGACTACAGATACTCAGGTGCTGAAAGATGAAAACTAAAATTCCCAACGTGAAAACTGCTCATGTTGAATCATATGTGATAAAAGAAAGCTTAGTAAATTAGAAGAACCAGGAAAGGAAACTATCTGAGATACAGAAGTATTCAAAGTAGAAATACTCAAAATGTCTGAGTTGTACAACTACAAATGACCTTAATGCATATACACCTGGAATATCTAAAGTCAAGCCAAAAGAAGGGAGGACAGAAAACATACATGGAGAAAAGAATGGTCATTTCCAGCATATCTGATTAACATCATAATCTGATTGGTCCAACTGGCTTAAGAGATTTCTCAGGCATAGCATGACTCATCTGCAACAATGCAAGTCTGAATTGAGACAAATAACATCTTTAAAGTAATGAAATTAAAAACTGCCTGTGAAAAACTCTATACCCAACACACAACTTTCAATGAGAACAGTAAAATGAAGATATCTTGAGATGAGTAAAAGCGAAAGGATTCAGACATGAGCAGCAGACTCACACCATGGAAAGAGTTAGGACAAAGTGTGGGGCAGATAGAAACTAACAAAGAAATATGGATCCACAAAATGATCTGAAAATGTAGTAAATGACGGATGCATAAATAAAGGCTGTATTTCTCTTGTTATGTAAATGCATCTATAGTTCACTGATCATTTAAATGAGAGTAAAACGTAAAGTGGGTTTGTTACAGGTAGAAGGAAAGAAGAAATGCTTATTTGATTACAAAATTCCCATGGTGCGACCAGAGCAATGGAGGCTTTCAACAGCACAGCATCTGGCAGATGACCCAAAGGAGGGGGGCAATGAGACATTTGCAGAGTAGGCAGAGAAAGGCTTTCGCATTGCACAAAAGAAGAAATTGTTGTAGATGAGATTCCACATTGACTTTTAGTATCATTTTTGCAAGGAAGAAATTTGGAGGAGCATGATTGAGAATTTAGGCTGATGTTAAGTATGTTAAAGATGCTATATACCAACTCTGAGAGCTGACATCTCAGGAAGAGCAGGGTAGAAAACAGTTGAGTTTTAATGTGCATGCTTGCTGTCATCATCTAATTCAGAGGATGTGCTAATGAGGTAGGCATAGTGATGCATTTCCATTTTTTCTCCACAGGGCAAGCTATAGGGTAGCTTATTAGTAGTGACTTTTCTCACCTTTCAACCCTTCCAATTTTGATACATCAATAATTCTCTTTACCACAGGGACTTATTCTTAGGATGCAGAGACTGATCTGGTTTTGGCTAATTAAACCCTGACAGATACAATATACTATAAAGACGGTAAGCGTGGAGTGTTACAATTAGAAGTGTGTATGCTGAGAAAGATACAGTTGAGCAGTATATTTGGATAAAGCAGGAGTTTTCATTAATAATACCTTTTAGAGGAATAGTACGAAGTATCCATTAGAAATATATTTACCTTTCTTTATTCTTTTTATCATTAAGTGCCTGGAGTAAACCTTTCTAATTTAGATACTATTTAATATCTAAATTAGGAGTGGGTTAGGAGAACAGCAAGTTATGCCATGAACTGAACTATTTAAACTGTTTCTTTGAATCTTTGTCTAGAGATGAGGTGAGGTTGGAAATACAGTGGGCCGGAGGATATGTAACTCTCTATGTACAGGCTGATAATACAGAAAAGTTTTCAATTTAGTTTATTCTTAATATCATATAAGTGTAGAATTAAAAACTACTGAAAATTTCACCATGCAAAAGAAGTGAACACAAAATCTAATCTAGGGATTTAAAAACCAGCGGGTGGGTGGTCAAGTGACTCTTCTCTTTTTTAGTGAATAATGTTTCTGTGCTAATCCCTAGCTTTTTATTCTTTCAAAAAATATGGCTTTGTTCTTTCTAGTTCTTACTCTTTCTTTATCCTGCACTCTAGCTCCAAACACTAGTAGGAAAATTCTAGTTGCTGCTGAAAATTCCAGTTGGCCTTGCTGCTCCTTTGTGCTCATGTTCTCTCCTGTGAACCGTTATCGGAGCAAGCATCTGTCTTAAAGAGGTGTTTGCATCTTTGATCTTGCCACATCCATCCCCATTTCTCTTCAGAGGAGCTCTTTGTTCCTTGACAATACGTACACACTGTCTTTAAACCAACTTAGCCCTTGTTCCGGGCCCCGGCCTTGCAGCACTTCCCCCTCACTATGTGTGTTTAATTTTGGTCTTTATTTGTTTACCCACCTCTCTGTTTCCCATTGGCTTCTGTGATATTTCTCTGCCCAGGATCATAGTGTTCTGATATCATTTTCCCCTGTCTAATTCTTACTTAAGCATTCTATCTCAATTTAAGTTAGTGTCATTTTACCAAGGATGATTTGAAAATATTTTCGATATTAGTGGGTTTGAAACAGGAATAATTAAACTGCTACATAAAAGTTGAAAGCAAAAGATGGTTAAACACTCTCCAACATATAAGATATCTGTCTGTGGTCAAGAACCATCTATGCTATAGTACCAACAATCCTGGAATTGAAAGCCTTGTTTATCTCCAATTTCCCAAATATTTTATTAACATAAAATGGATTTCTTGCAGAGAGCTAGGGAGGCCCACGGAGATCCACAAAGATACCCCCGCAAAAGACTGCTGGCAATGGTCAAGAGACGGCCGGGACTGACCTACTCTGGTGATGGGATGGCCAAACACCCTGATAGTTGTGCCATAAACCCCGTCCAAGGACTGAGGAATCTGGATGCAGACATCCACGGCTGGGCCCCTGGTGGAGCGCTGGGAGTATAATTGGTGAGAAAGAGGAGGGTTTATATGAGCGAGAATTGTTGAAGCCAAGGTTGGATAAAGCACAGGGACAAATAACCAAATGAATGGAAGCACATGAACTATGAACCAAAGGCTGAGGGGCCCTCAACTGGGTCAGGCCCTCTGAATGGGTGAGACAATCATTTGGCTTGATCTGTTTGGGAGGCAGCTGGGTGGTGGTGCCGGGTCCTGGGCTCGTTGCTTGAGTTGGCTGTTTGAATCCTGGGACTTATGCAGGGACGCTTGGCTCGGTCTGGGAGGGGGTGACTGGACCTGCCTGGACTGAGTCTATCAGGTCGATCTCAGTCCTGGGGGAGACCTTGATCTGGAGGAAGTGGGAATGGGGGGTGGGCTGGGGGAGGGAGGGGGGCGGGGGGGAGAGCATGGGAATCTGTGGCTATTATGTGGAACTGAATGGTGTTGTAAAATAAATAAATAAATAAATAAATAAATAAATAAATAAATAAATAAATAAATAAATAAATAAATAAATGGATTTCTTTCTCTCATACCATGATGCTTTTTTCCTTGGAATGTCATTTAAACTTTCAATTATGAATTCAGTTCTGTAGCTATTTGTTAGTACTCATTTCCTCCCCTACATGTAAATTCTACAAAATATCTGAAAATTTCAAAGGAAGGAAAATTCCAAATTAATAATTTTAAATAATTTGGGTTATGAAAGATAATAATTCACATTCTCATTATATTACTGACATTTCTGAGAAATGGCAAATTGATATACATAGCACTGGTTGAGTACTCTGCTTCTAAGGCGAGGCATGTGACCTGCCACTATCAAATGGTAATTTTTTTCATACTCTGTATTTATTAGTCATCCCTACCACTAAGAATAAGTGGCTCAGGGTAGAGAGTTACACTTTATTCACTCTGTCCTACAGTGATCAATTCCAAAATGTCTAATAAACCTACTTATGGGGTTGAGAAAAGTTCAGAACTCTTTCTCTTATTTGAGGTCCCATGGTAAACTAGAATAAACACACCAATCATTCTTGTGAGGTGAGATGTTCAAATGGTCCATCAGCATCACTGGTACAATTTGGAACAGATTATTTGGGTGAACATTTATGAGTTATGCATTCTATGTACATGTGTACATAAATAAACATATCCATGCATGTTTTTTTCTCATGACCGTATGTCCTTGATATTCAATAAAACAATTTGGTGGCATTTCCAAAAGTCTGAGAATTTAGGTTTCTGTTCTTCTGTTTCTTGAAAGTTATGTTATTTTGAATTTTGGTTTCCCGGTTAAACAGATATCTGAACACTTGGCAAGGCAATGTGTCCTGGACATTTGTCTCTAAATTCCTACACAGAGCATTCAAATAATTCTTAGCTTCAACTGAAGCCCCGACACCTTTTTGTATGTATGGTTTTTCTTCTACTTACAAGTTGCAGAGAAAGAAGAAACTGTTGATGGGGATCCCATTAAGACAAACATAACTTCTTAATGCTAAATCTTTCAACTTGTTTATATTTCCACCAAGGCCCTATTCCTCTCAATTTAACCTAGTGGAGAAATTGTTTCTCCTTAATAAAGTTAAATGCCTGATGTGCTCAGAATTTTCCCCAATCCCATGTTTCACTGTTAGGGTGATAGTCAACAATTTTAAAACTTCCCTCAGGGCTGAAGAGATGACTCAGTGGTTACGAGCACTGACTGCTCTTCCAGAAGACCTGGTTCAATTCCCAGCAGCCAGGTGACAGATCACAATTGTCTGTAATTCAAGTTCTAGAGGACCCAACACCTATGGCAAACCATCAATTCACATAAAATGTAATTTAAAAACTTCTCTCTACACTAGTCTTCCTATCTACTTTTAAACTCTCCAGACCACATATTGCTCTCCAGTTTCTTCTATATCCAACTGCGTGTTATATGGGAATTCTATCTATTAAGTATGCTTAAAATCCACCCACTTTTCTCTGTTACTTGCCATTCTCCCAACTCTGGATCAGTGAATTCTCTTCCTCTGATACATTCTCCATAAAGCATTTGTGGCATGACACCTTATGAGTAGTAGCTTGCTGGAGTTGAACTCATTGTAGTAGTATTCAATATCACTGCAATCTGAAGTCATCAAAAATAACAGTCCACAATGATACCACCCTGCAGAAACATTGCAGCCCCATTCTCCTCTTGCACTGCTAAATATTTATCTTGGTCCATAACTACTTACAATGGCCCCAACTCTGTATTTCTGCTAAATAGAGTTTCTCATACTTTGGATGCCCTAAATTCTCTTTACTTGCAATTATAACCTTTCTGTTACTTGTTCCTAGATGCCCCCCCCCTCCATCCTTTGTCCAAAGCCTATACAAATCCTTTGTCTTTGTCTAAGGACCATTTCCCTGTGGAGGTGGTTTCTTTCCTGATACCAATTGCAGCTGTAATTTTTATCATCACAAATCCCAAAGATACTGTATTTTTTTCTTGTAACCATTGTTGTGGTTGTAAGCTTCACAGAGGCCATAACTCTGGCATCTACTTCATCCATCTATATCTCCCTAGTGGCAAGAACAATAGATATGTAGTGAATATGTGTTTAATGAGCCAAGTACTATGCTGTCAGCGAAAACATCAACTAAATTAATTATATAAGGAATTTGCTTTCTATCATGAAGTGACTGTCCTGGCAGCTTACAGAATTCAAAGCAATCACTTATTTGCAAAGCTGTGTTTTATGTCATGCCTTATTTGAAAACAGACTTGTTCAAATATGATTCTAAGTGAAACAGACTTAGAGTAGTTTGAGAAAATGTGGTTAGAAGAATGTATTGTTTCTATTAGGTCTTAAGTAATATTGCAATGTGAAAACACATGTACATAGATATCCATAAAAGATTTTCAATTTATCAACCAAACTGTTTCTAATGTTATAACTTTGTTTTCATAAAATATGTGTCTTTAAAGTCCATCCTTTAGGTTTTATAAGTACAGTTTGAAATTCTTATTGTAAGAATTATAAACCAGAGGAATGGTGTTCTGCATTCTGACATTTACAGTAATAATAACATGGGAAAAACAAAATCTTCTTACTTTAGTTTCCTGATACAGGAGGTAGAAATACAAGTGTGTGCCCTGATTCACACTTAGGACTTCTCTCTCACTGAAAGGAAGAGGAACGGTCCCTCATGGGGAGTGTGATGCTTTTCCCAGTAGGGCTGCTATTAGCTCTTCTTTTTTCCTGCCAGTTTTCCTCCTTCCCCTCCCTTCTACCTTAATTTCTGCTTTCCAACTCTCTCTCGCTAACACACACACACACACACACACACACACACACACACACACACACACACAGATTAGTTACTTTTAACACAAAATTAATCACTATGTTCTGTTCCTTAAACATATTAAATCTTTTCATATTTGTGAAGAAAATGAGAATATGTATAATATATAATATATACATATATTTTTTAGTTGTATTTCATTGTACATGATGTTCTAACTTCTATTCATGGGACATTTATCTGAAAGGGGATGAGAAAATATATGTCAGTATACATTCTTTAACAAATGAAATAGAATATGAGGAATCCATGGTAAGACAATGGTTCTGATAGGCATTGGAATGAAGGTATTATGTTTTGTCATGTTTTAAAATTACTCCAGGTGTTATTATCAAGCTCCAACTGTGGTGATGTCATAAAATTGTTCCTCATCCCACAGAGGTCTCAGGTTATAAGGCATGGAAATACTTTTATACAGTCCAAAGGAAGACTTTTGGCCCCCAGGTTTGTAAGAGCTACACGAGAAGGAACCAGTCAGACTCCTACATGTGTTTTTACTTCATTCTCCAGTACAAAAAAAAATCTCCAAAGGGAAAGTGAAAAGCATTTGGAGACTGGGAAGCAGAATGATTATACCCCAACTTGGCAGGCAAAGGGGCTTGTGTATAACACTGAAGTGCTGCATAGTGCCGCTTATGTAAAGAAGAAGGGACCTCCATGGTGTCCTACAAGCCAGAGAGGGTAGCAAAGAAGAATTAGTAACAACTGGGACTGCATATTATCAACAACAGATCAGTGACCTTCTAAGCCCAGTAGTTGTGTTAATTTTATGCATCTAGCTATAGTCTGAGGAAAGTTCTGCCATTATCCACATTTCAAACTGTAAAAATGGAGCATGTCAGATTTAAGCAATTCTTCAAATGTTCATAGTCTTCAAATGTTATGCCTCTATCTAGAAGGGTTCACTGAGTTGGGGCTAAATGATACTGTTTTTTACTTTTCTTCTTATATGTGTGGCTTGCATATATGTGTATGCATGTTTGTATGAGTGGGGACATGCATGTTTGTGTCTGAAAGTGCTTGTGGAGGCCTGAGGTTGATGTCAGGAATTTTCTCCATTCATTACTCTTCTGATTTATTCTTTGACTTGTTCTGCCATGGAATCAACACTGGTCTCCCAGGATCTTGCCTGATAATACCAGTGAGTGAGAATCCCTAATGGTCATACCCACTCTGTCATGGAATCAGTAAGAAGCCCACCAAAGGCTTCCCCCATTGCCATTTAGTTCTTAACCCCACCCCACACACCCGTCACTGTCTTGAAAAGGGAGACAGGAAGGAGAAATGGCTCAGAGAGTCAAACTCTGTCCTTTATATTGTCTGTGAGAAGGTAGTTTTAAATAACTATTTACTTGAGAAGAAACAAATTCTGTTGACAGTGGTTTTGGCTACTTTTCCATTGTCCAGAAAGGTGGATACTGACTCATAATAGTATTAAATAAGCCAAGTAGTTTTCTGCATTTCTGTGTTGTGTGAGGGAGACCAGCCCCCGCATTTCCCCCCAGGGTACTCTTGAGCAGGGAGCAGGGAGAAATATTTAGATAGAAATATATAGGAGAGAGAGACAGAAAGAAACATAGGATAGCCTCGGGAGGGACAGGGTCAAAACCCACCAGCACCTTCTGTCTCTACTAAAGGGTTTTTAAAGGAATGTCAAAGGGTGGAGCAAAAGATTTCCCCCCAGCACAGCCAAGTGCAGAACATTCCAAGTAACCATGCACAGAGTTAAGCCATCCCCTAATGCAGCTCTGCTGTGTGGAGAAAGCTCAGATCTCACTAGAAAACCTTTGTGGGTTCCCACAGTTGTGATGAATTATTAAATCAGTACTTCAGTTTCTGTCCCTGGACAGCTGCTGTGCACACTCCTTCCTTCTTTCCCATGATGTCAAAAGTGTCATCCTTCTCTTAAGTCTAACTCGAGTATCACCTCTTTTGTGAAAAATATCTCTAGAAGGCCAGGCTGAGTTAGTAACCCAAAAACATTAAGCTCACACACCTCTACCACAGTGTATAGAATCCAGCTATCAACCTTTTTTTTTTCCAGTAGACACTAAACACTTTGTGGTTTCGATTTCAATATTTTTTTCTTTTTTTAAAATCAAGTTTATGGTCAATCAATTGAGAATGTCTATTTTAAGGCATTGAAATTCCTTCAACCACAAACAAACAAACAAACAAACAAACAAACAAAAACAAAAAAACAGTCAACCAACCAAACACACACACACAAAACCCTAGCTTTCGGTCCCTAGAAGAGATTCTCACAATAAATACAGCAATGGACCTGGTAAGACAAAAGAGGAAAACACACAGGGCCTCGACCCTAGACAAAGGACTTTTGGCAACTTGGGGATGCTGAGAGTGGAAGAAATGTTCTTTCTTTCCAGGGGGAAAGTACCACCCCATACACAGAGTCAGTTTTTCAATACCAAGTGGTAAGCTCTAAGATCTCATGTAACACAGTTAACACTATATGGATTGAGCAGGTTGTATTTATGTATTTTGAAATTAATAAATAAAAATAAATAAAAACATATATTGTGAGTGAATGTGATATATATATATATCACATATATGGTGATATTTTATTTGTACTGAAATGTGATTTTATTTGTATGTTAATGAATAAAGTTGCGGGGGGTCAGAGCTATTAGCAAGCTATAACGAAAGCCGGGAGGTGGTGGCACACGCCTTTAATCCCAGCACTTGGTAGGCAGAGCTAGGTAGATCTCTGTGTGTTCTAGGATACATCCAGCATTGGAGACACACACCTTTAATCTCAATACCAACCATAGAAGACCTGGAGGTCTGTACAGACAAGCAGTGACGAGGTGTTCATGTGGTTGGGTTTACAACCAATGAGAAGGCAGAACAGAAAGTCTTTATAAAGTCAGACACACAGGAAGTAGGTCTCTTTCGGAGAGGTAGGACCACCTCGATAGTGAAAGGTAAGGTTTTTAGCTCTTAGCTATTGCTCTGACCTCTTGGCTTTTATCTCTGTATTGGCTCTGTGTTTCTTATTTAATAAGACAGTTGGTTACTTCTACATTTATATATTTATATACATATATATGTATATATATGTACATATATATGTATATACATACATACACACGCACACACACACACACACACACACACACACACACACATACACACGAATAAAAAGAGGCCATGAATGCATGAGAGAGGTTGGAGGGAGGAAGTAGAAATGAATAAATGATGTAATTATATTATAATTTCAAAAAATTAATAATATTTGCATAAAGCACACCTTCATCCACAATTTTAAGGTACCATTGTGACCAGTAAATGACAAGTTGACTGTGTACACAGTGTACAAATTCACAATTGAGTATCAATTATTTCTGAACACATGATGTGAGAAAAAAATCATTAGCTTCTTAACACTCTTTTTCCAAACAAAATTAAACCCATTAACACTACCTCAAACCCCTTCTATACTCCTTGGATAACTTATTAGTGTGATCATTTGTCCCAGTTCGATTGGTGCCATCTGAGGAAAAGATCCATCTCCTCAAATCTTTTGGTTACACAATTGGTAAGAGCGGCGACATTCAGAGAAGATTCTCTATATAAGTAAAGGCTTTATTCTTGTCTGAATCTTACAATTTTTCTTTCAGACAATCTCAACACTCAAGTGTTAGAATTCTTAGAAATACCTCCAAAACATGAGAGATGACACATTCCCAGGACCCATGCCAGAGAGTTGTAGTTTACAGCTAGGAATATGCATTTTAATAAGGACCTTAGCTCCTGTGGTGCAGGAGTGATAGGTCCTGTGGTGCAGGAGTGATAGCCTTTACTTTGAGAATGCTGGTCTAGAGAGCTGTTTCTTTCAGTCTGGGCTGGCTGTGTTCCCAGACACACCTGAATTTACTCCTGGACTGCATGTACTTTATGAAGAAGTAATTTTCCATCAGCTTTGATTCCATGCCCTTTTCCTCACAGGTGACATGCTGTTGACATTGCTGTTTTCAAAACTCCCCACCTTCTTACCAGTATGAAATCTGCAGGGTGGCTCTCCACTACTCCCACCAGTTACTGTCTTTGCTTTACTTTTTCTTCAGTTTGTTCATCACACATAGACAGACAACATCACTTACTCATTTTCTATCTTCCTCCATTAGAGTGTATATGCCCTATGGAGGGGTATTTTTTTTTATTAGTTTCATTTACCCTCACATCCCAGGTCCTAGAACACTACAAGTTACTTTTAGAGCAAGAAAAACAGCTATCATCCAGAAACACTGAATGGCCAATTACTGGCAACTGTACCTATGGTACAGGCAACACAGGCAATGTATCTGGCCCATGCTCCGTTGATTCTTCCCTTTCAGCGATGTACCAGTTCCTAAACAGACACTAGAAGCCACCTTTGCCATCATTTCTTTGAAAATCACTAGTAGCACAATGTCTTTGAAAATTGCTGGTAACAACTGCAATAGCTTGAGAGAATTTTGTCTATCCAACAACGATTCCATGAACAACAGTGCTTATAGCTAGTTATTGTTCTACATAACTCTTACTGAAATCATTCAGTTAGATCCCATCTTGTCACATTAAGCCATCTCTACCCCAGCCACTGTTCTTCAAGCAGCCCCTTAGCTTATGATGCAGGCCAGTGACCAGCTGGCTATCAACTCAACGGTGATTTTTGCGTTCTCAAAGGGAGCTGACCAAGGTCTAGAGCCACCATCTAGCCTGCATTCTAATATAATTTGATGATGACCTTAATTAATGAATAGTGCAAAGCAATTCAACTGCAATCTTATACTACACTGGAGGGAAACATGGCCCAAATGCCTTGATCTTTTACTGCATATTGTGATATTTCCTTTTTGCTAATTTCTATTTTATAGTAGAAGGTATGGAATTCACACAAGCTACCCTGGAAATGTCACTTTACAGTCTGGAAAGTCCCTATGCAAGCCTTTATGCATTTGGGGACACAGATACCATTTCCTTTTTCATTCTGCCATTTTTTTTTCTTTTTCTTCCCTTGACCACCATATAAGATGGTACCATCAGGCACAGCAGTAAACACGATGAAGAACATTTCATTCTAGTAAGAGGATCTTAGTGTTCAGATGAACAAAAATGTTGGTTTCTATTTTATTTGTGTCTCAAAAACTGGTTAAGAATGGGTCAGCTACATTATTTATTTTCTTGTATACTACTATCTAAGACAATGTTTTTAGAGTTTACTATTTGGGGGAATTTTGAATTTCCTATCAGATACATAATTTTGATTAAGTAGAACTTTTAAGTCACTGATACAACATACAAGACATTTCTATGTCATAGTTGCCACTGAATATCTAAGTAACATGTATTTCCTGGGCAACTGAATATAAAAATAGCCTTATTACCTTAAGGGTGTCTTATGGGTGGGATATTCTTTGAAGGTGACTGTTCTGCTTCAGATTTCAAACAGCTATACTCTCCTGAGTGGTTTCAAATGTTAAGTTTTACTTCCTGCACTTCACTGACAAATTCCAAGGTCTATTATTGATATTACTATCAAAACATGTAGGGTAATCACACAAAATATTTGGTGAGTTGTGTTGGGATCTTGATACGGAAATTTTCTCATGGCTTGTTTTCCTTTTAGACTCTTCTTACATATTACTTTTTGTTAATGTATCATTTCCAAGTTCAGTTAAAATTCTCATGGGTTCATAGTACTTTTAGCTTTAATCCAGAATTCCCAAATGATGCTGAAGGTAGACTTTGAAAGGGTAAGAAAAAACAGAATTTAGGGAGTAAGGGCAGTACTTGCAGAGAACTTTAGGAATATTCTTGATCACAAATGGGAGGGTACAGTCAGATAGGACAAGAGAAGTGCGGAAAGATGCCACAAACGCCCCTCCTCCTTTTTTGTAGGAGGTTGTGGGTATGGGAAATAGATTAAAGAAAACTAGTAGGAGACTAAGGGTTGCCTTCCATTTATTAAATTCTAAAAGGAGTTCAAAATGCATAGAACTTTAGAGACGAGTCCCTACTCATAGCAGATGAGATTTCCCTATCACAGATAAACTGCCTCCATCTTCAGCGGGAATGTTCAGGAAGGAAACATGAGTGTCAGGGGCTGGCAGCTTAGAATCATCATTGTGAACAATAGTCATAAAATGAGATATACTCAAAGTAAACTGTCCGTGGGCAAATCAACCATGCATGGAACCAAGCCTGCGGATTTGGTGTCAGTAGCCCACACAGGGTTTACAGCATAGTACCAAGTCTGGCTTTAACAAATAAGCCTGCATCAGCAATGCTGACTGTTAAGGACTGCACAGTCCATGACACGGTCCACCAGTTTTTGAATTGAACAACATTGGTCTTCTTTGATTTGAAACTGTTGGTAAGAACAGGCTTTTTTGTATTCACTTGTTTTTTTTTTAATTTCTGATTAATCATGGGTCACATTGTGGACATTTTTATTCATCTTTGTAGCTGTAACATGAAAAGCCCTAAGACAGACCCATGTCATCTGTTTCTCAAGTTTTTAAGCTTAGACTATGAAAAGTATGACTGGGGTGATAATGGTTCAGTGGGTAGAGTATTATCCTTGCAAGCAAAGAGGTCTGAGTTTGGTCCCAAGAAACCACATAAAAATGTTAGGCATGGCAGCATGCACATGTAATCCAGGTCTGGGGAGGAAAAAATGGGAGGATTCTTGGGAATCATTTACCATTCAGCCTATCCTATTTGTTGAGTTTCAGGCCACTGAGAGACCTGATCTCATGAAACAACATGGCACCTGAGGAATGACATCTGGTATGCACACACATATGTACACACATACACATGCACACACAGCTATGAACCCACTTGCACCAGCATGCATGAACAAGAAACACACACACACACACACACACACACACACACACACACACACACACACACACTTAACTTTAAACAACTTACATTTTCATAGCAATGCCATTCTCTTTCAAATGATAGAAAGACTTGAGGTTCATCTGAGAAAACTACTCACTCTGAGGATGTCAAACTCACTAATAACATAAATGAATGTGTGCTGGGAGTCTGCCGCCAAGTGGGACTGCTGTTCTGCCTGACTTTCAGCTTTGGGGAAGCAATAGAATTTACCTGTTCCCTCCAGAGTCAAACTGCTTTAATGGTAATAGGCATGTTTCCAGAAGTGGTTAATCATCTTTAGAGAACATTATTAGTCACCTACCTTGCCAAGAAACAGCCTTTAATTGGAAATACATGTAGAAATGTGAGGGCAAAAGAAAACAAAGGGAAATAATAACTCAAGCAGTTGTAACTTTCCCGTCCCCTCCATACTGAACACCATTACTGATACCTCTCTTTGCAAGGGGATACTCTATGTCGTTCTGACAATCAATTATTACAATCTTCATGTAAGCAAATACACAGTACTTCACTTGGCAGTAAATGGCAGATCTTATGCTTCCTCTTCAACTGCTTCCGACAGTAGTTAGCTACATCATCATACACCATTCAGCATCTTCAACAGCATGCTATTGCATGCTTTGTTTTATTTTGTGTTTGATAATAGCCACTTTTTTCTTAATAATTTAAAATTTTTAATTAAATTACATCATGTCCCTCTTCTCTTTCCACCCTCTGACCCCTTCTGTATAACCTCTTACTTTATCTCATGGCCTCTTTTTCTTTTACTATTATTTTTGTGCGCGTGCGCACGCACACACACACACACACACACACACACACACACACACACACACATACACATACACACACACACACAGGGAAATAAATGCATAAAGATAACCTATTGCATCTGTTTAGTGTTGCTTGTATATATATGATTTTAGGGCTGGCATTTTGTTTTGTGTAGCTGGTTAGGGGCCTTATCTCTGGAGTAGAACAATTCCCCCTCTCTCAGGAGTACCAAGTTGCCTGTAGTTCTTTGTCTGCTTATGGGGACCCTTCAGATTTGCCCCTTTCATGCTTCTATTAGTGTTGTCACTGTTTATGTCTTGTTTAGGCAGCCATGTTGTTGTGGTGTCCAGAATAGGAGATATGCTCTCACAGCAAACTCCCTGGTTCTCTTAGTCTTATGGCCTCTCCTTCCTGCTCTTCTGTAATGTTCCCTAAACCTTAGTTCATAGGTTGTTTTGTAGATGTATCCACTGGGGTTGGATAACTTGTTCTCCATATTTTGACTAGTTGCAGTTTCTCTGTCTGATGCAAAGAGAAGCATCCTTGGTGAGTTATAAGAGCTACAATTATCTGTGGGCATAATGATAAGTATTTAGCATGCAGTTAGAAATGATGATTTCCCCAGCAATTGGTGCTGTTGGTTATATTTTCATATACTTCTTGGCCATTTTCTTGCATTCTGTGGAGAAATGCGTTGTCCATTTCTTAGTCAGGATAGTTGGAGTTGGTCCATTGAAGGCATTCTTTACATTCTGATTGTTAACCCTTCATCAGATATGTAGTTCATAAATATTTTCTTCCTGCACATATGGAGAAGCCCCAGAGGTTTTTCTTTATTATGCAATAAGGTTTAAGATTGATATAGCCTTATTTTTCTATTTTTGCCACCCATGAACTTGGGTATATTTTGTATATTTTCATTTAGTTAAAAATATTTTTAAAGATAAAGATATATTTAAATTTTTGAAATTATGCATAAGTGTGTATTTGTTTGTAAGCCAGTGTGTACTGGTGCCTACGGAGACCAGAAGACAGTATCAGATTCCCTGGATTGGAATTATAGGTAGTTATGGGCCACTCAACATGAGAACCCAAGTTTTCTAGAAGACTCGAAAGCACTCTTAACCACAGCCCCAAGTCTAGAGTGGTTAACCCTGAAACCATATAAATACAAACAACAAAAAAGGACTTAGTAGGTTGTATTTATATATATTTGTGCATACAATACACATATGTGCATGTAACAATAATAAAGAAAAAGATGCTACTTGAAGTGGGGTGCATGAAAGGAAACTAAGGAATGATAGCTGGGAGGGACTGGAGGGAGGAAAGGGAGCTGCGAAAGTAATGTCATTCTATTTCTATTAAAAATAAAATCATCCACACCCACCAGCATTCCACTCACAAAATCTCTTCTATTTCCCCTTCCCAGGATGATCTGGGCGTCCCTTGCCTTGAACCCTCGTTACCTACTCTCTCTGGGGCTGTGGAATGTAACCTGGTTATCCTTTACTTTACAGCTAATATCCTCTTATGAGTGAGTTCATACCATGTTTCTCTTTATCAGTCAGAGTTACCTCACCCAGGATGACTTTTTCTAGTTCCATCCATATGCCTTCAAATTTCCTGATGATGAGTGAATTGGGGGGATGGGATTGGGGGGAGGCAGGGACGGACTGGCAGGAGAGCAGGGAGGAGAAGCTGCAGCCAGAATATAAAATAAATTTTAAAAAATACTAACAGAAAAACAAGTTTCAAATTTCCTCCAAGACATCTCCTTTGACCTCTGGATTATATTAGAAATGGGTTTGACACCCCTAGTTGTTTGGTACTCTTATGAATTTCTGGTTTAGTTTCTTTGTGCCATTGCTGCCTATTGGATCTACTACTTTCTAGGGTGGATGGAAGTCTGCAATAATGACCCTGTATTCTCCTCTCTGAACCTCTACCACGTTTCCTCATGTATCTGAGTCTCTAGGCTTAGATGAAGATAGTAACAGTTGCCATGTCTTCTATTAGAAATGACCCCTGTCATAGAAGACTAAGAAATTATCCATTAACTCATGATCATTATCTTATTTTGAATCTGATTTTTAATCTAGGAAATAATTTTACCCTTGTTTTCTGATGGTTGGCATTAGCATGGCATGTAGCATAGCCTTCATTATGTATTTACCTTAATTATATACAAATCTTCTTTTTTTTTTTTTTTTTTTTTTGATTTTTCGAGACAGAGTTTCTCTGTGTAGCTTTGCGCCTTTCCTGGAGCTCACTTGGTAGCCCAGGCTGGCCTCGAACTCACTGAGATCCACCTGGCTCTGCCTCCCGAGTGCTGAGATTAAAGGCGTGCACCACCACCGCCCGGCAGTATATACAAATCTTCTTATCTAACACAGATTCATTCCAAGAAATTATAGAGATAGTATTGTTGTCTGATAGGTTTTTAACTGGTTTTTTATATTTTGAATTGATTCATAACAATGATGTGTTTGTGGAATAGTTTGCAATATTTTGATAAATGTATATATTGAGTTAATGATCTTATTGGGACAATTAACATACACACAAGAGGAGAGAGAGAGAGAGAGAGAGAGAGAGAGAGAGAGAGAGAGACAGAGACAGAGACAGAGACAGAGACACAGAGAGAGACAGAGAGAGAGACCACAACATTAATTCATTTTTTTATGAAAAGAACATTCAATATTCTCTCTCTTCTGTCTGTTTTGAAATGAAATATGCACTACATTGTTGTTAATTATACTCACCTTACTGAGAAAGAGAGCAGTAGAACTTGGTTATCCTACCTAAACATTTAGCAACCTCTCTCCATTCCTCTAAACTTACCTAAAGCCTTCGGTAAATGCTATTGTACTCTCTGCTTACATGGAATAAGCGAATTAACTGTAGTCTGCAACAAAGTGTTTGAGAATGAAGTGTGTTCTCTCTCCTCTGTTTGTCTTCTGTACAAGGATGATGCTCCTTCCCTTTGTAGGAACCAGCTTCAAAGCAGAGAGCATCCTTGGTTTGACACTCATTTATGGTGCCTTGTACTTCTTTGCCCCCATAACTGTGAGCAAAAGAGTTATGTTCTTTAATTATTACATAACTCTGGCCATTCTGTAATAGCAATCCAAAGGACTAGAAGAAAACATAATATACAAATATTTGCTAAAGAAAAATGTTAAATATTGTTGTACATAGGAAGAATCATAAGTGAAGGGGAAATAAATAAGCTTGTTCTAAATTGGAATTGGTCTGCCTGAAAGGCGCACATCTGTAACCCCAGCACGGGGGAGATAGTGGTAGTGGGACTGAGAGTTCAAAGTCATTCTCCAGTGGCTGCATAGCCTGGGATAAACAAATCCTACCTTGAAAAACAGCAAAAAAATTAAATAAACAAACAAGTTAGATTTTCTAATGATCAAAACACATTTTCGGTGCAGACCATAAATTTTCATGGTATTTGAATTTCCCATGGGATAAATAATGAGTAATCACCATTTTACCACCTGCTTTTGCAAGTAAAGTTTTATTACAATATACCTCCCCTCATTGATTTACACATTTCTGGCTTTTCTTTGAGCTCCAATGACAGTACTGGTTGCTGCAAGAGAATGTGAATGAGTCACAACTCTAAAATATTTACTAGCTATCTTTTTATAGAAAATGTGTTGTCTAGGCCTGAGTTACAGAATGTTATATATTGAATATTTTATTATACTCTCAACTCATCCTGAAATCAAGTAAATTATACAACCATTATCAAAACATGTAAACTCAGCACATTGAAATACAAGTTTCATAGCATATAAAAATTTTAACACACAACAGCTTTGCCGCCGTGCAATAAGTCCAAAACTACTTAATTTATGAGGTTCTGTTATAATATTGTTTTCAATATAATAATGTTTTATGGCTCAGAAGTTGACAATATACCAAAAAATTTAAGATATAGAATACATCTCATCATAGACATGTAGTTTATAGGTAGCATAAATTATTAAACTTATGTGGACCCATAAAATACAAGATCATAAAAGCTTCAATGACATGGTAGACTTCTTGTTCTAACTGGGTCCCTAAAACACTTTTCTCTTAAGAAGTATCTCTTTCCCATTCCACATGACTTTTGAGGGGAGTAAATCACATCACTCATGGAAGCACATCCTTGTAATCCAAGCCAGAGTTTAACAGTTCTTCTCCAGAATTAATTTAAATATTGGTATATATTCAATTACTTCTTTTCTATAGGACCTCAAATTTTAAGAGCATCACCAGTGTGGGGCCAACAGTAAAAGCAACACTATACAAGCAAAATAAAGATTAGTAAATGGACAAGAGCTTAATAATGTCATGTAAATCTTTGTCACCAACCATTCCTGGAAATTTCCTGTTATAGTATTCAACAAATTTCATTCTTTTAATTAATCCAGTTGTTTAGGTCTCAGTCTTTTGCAAGTTAAAGACACTTGATTAATTCAATTACAGTTATCGGAGTTCAAAACAAGTTTCTTCATTGTGATTTTTATGCTCTTCTTCCTACATATTACTGTATAAAAGAACTAGACCTAGAACTTCATTTTTTCCCCTAGTGATAGACAATAACTTTACATTAGAACCCAGAAGAGTTGCTAAAGTATAGTGCTGTGGGATGTCGTTCTGTATGCTGTGATTGGTTGATAAAAAAAAATGCTGATTGGCCAATGGTAAGTATAGGCGGGGTCAGCAGATGAGGAGAATTCTGGGAAGAGGAAGGGCTGAGTCAGGAGTTGTCAGCCAGACACAGAGGAAGCAAGATGACAAGGCAGAACTGAGAAAAGTTACCAAGCCATGTGGCTAAATATAGATAAGAATTATAGGTTAATTTAAATGTAAGAGCTAGTCAGTAATAAGCCTGAGCTAATGGCCAAGCAGTTATAAATAATATTAAGGCTCTGAGTGATTATTTTATAAGTGGCTGAGGGTCTGTGGGGGCCAGATGGGACCCAAGAAACATTTGTCCTACAGTACATGATCTTCATGAAGAAGTTTATCTTGATTATCTTGTTATTTGGAACCCTAAAATACAAAATTAGACAAATGTTTTTAAAATGTGAACAAGAAAATGTTCTTAATGGCTTAGCCTAGAAATGGGAACCTGCCCAGAAAATTCAAATGGTATTGACAATGAGGAACACGAACTTCCTGGTATCAAAATAGAGTGCAAAATCTTATAGATAAAATATCAGTGTCCATGTTTGGATTTGAAATTATGACTATTGTCACAGAAATGATGAATCTAGATACTAGTCCATCATTCTGATTTTGACATGTCATGAATAAGTGTGTGAACTGTTCTTAGTTCTAGATATTGTTAACAGCTCTTACCTTGTTTATTTCATGATGCTAAAATGGAAGGCTAAAGACTAGGAAATTTATACCAAATAGAAAATTGGATTATACTGAAAGTTGGGAAATTCAAGATTAAGGGAATAATATTTGAAGAACTCCTTATGGTTGTATGAGTACATACCAGAATAGCAAACAAGAACAATGTAAAGTTAAAACAGTGAGAACAGGGTTCAAACTCACCAATTTATAAGGAACCAGTTTCCATAATAATGGTGCTAATCCACTCATGAGGGCCAAACCCTATGGCTTAGCCACCTCTTAAAGATTCTGCCTCTTACCATGGTGGCATCATGAAGTATTGCCTGAAATTAGAGCAACTGTCATTTAGGATTAGAGACAAGATGCTTACATATAATAATGAAATTAACCAATCAAAATGATAAGTTGTCTATGTGATAGGATTTCAGTTGCATTTAGGAAATTTTCTATTCAAACATTATCAAAAACTATACCCATATTTACCTTAATAGCTTTGTTTCTAGAACTCAGAGTTCAGATCTAATGTTTTGGAACGTGGCATTTGCTGACTTAATCATTAAAATGCAAGGAATGCAAAAAATTTCCCTTAATAGAATTCCAAGTGGCAAGGAAGGGGCAAAATAGAATGAGGTTGAGAACATCTAATTATCTTCAATCACAATTTTGTCCAAAGAATACTCAATGATCAAGAACAATGCAAGATCAAGCACTAATAAAATTATAAAACATGACTTCAAGAGGCATTTTTATTTGAAAACAATGCAAAAACTGCACAACCCCCCCCAAACACAATGGTAATTAAGGGAAATTTGATGGAAAACTGGCCATTTTTTTTTGCAAATTACTCATTACAAGAGAAATGGTAACACCTAGCAATGATTATAAACATGCCTCCAAAAACCAAACAAACAAATAAAAACAAAAAATGAGTCTACTAGCAAAGGAAGAATTGTGCTCCTGAAATGAGTAGAAATGCTGGAAAATATCCTGAAGGTCTGCAGCACTCAAGGAGAGACTGTAGAGAAGGATGTTGTCAGGGATGGGCACATCTCTAGCAAGGTGGTATTGGTGGCATCTGGGACTTTATGTGACTTCTGGCCCAGCAAACTTAAGATCAGAGCTGTGCTGTTCTGTATCCTCAGGACATATCATTTCTATGCCTCGAAATTCATTCCCATGTGGAGAAAGCAGGACTCTAGAAAACCAAGTTCAAACTGGGAAAGTCTCAAGATGTGCTGCTGCTGTTCTTCCCTGTGTCCCATGGAGAATGGATACATGACAGAAATGATTACCACTACACTTTGCAGATGGAGGTGAGAACATCTAGGGAAAGTGCACACACAATTTGCTTGGGATCACACAGTGAAAGCTAAAAGAAGAAACATGGATTTTATTATAAGTCCCTGATAGGTTCCTATAAGAAAATGCTCTGAAAGTAGAGAATAGTAAATGAATATTTGTGTGTGAGTTTGGGACAATTTATTATCAGTTTCTTTTTCTGCCTCTTGCTGTGGGCATTTATACCATGTTGGATTTCCATGGGCATTATAAAAAAATTAAAAGACAACAAGAACCAAAGTGATATCCATAAAGATCATGCTGTTACACCAACTCAACATGATTAAGAATGACTATTAGAATAACTTCCTCTAGAGAGTTGAAAATAGTGTAAGACTGTTCATATTACCATTTTCTCATTTACATGCCCAGTGGCATGTATCTGAAATACAGTTAATTGGCCCCTTTTCATATTTAGATATGTTAATTAATATTTCTTGAGCATTATACCAGTTATTGTGATAAACTTTCATTTGTGCAACTTATTTTACTAGAACTTCTAGATATAATCCTCACAATTTTAGGCAAATTATTGTATCTTTTTTACATATGAAAAAAAATTTCCAGAGTACTATACTAATGTATATTTCACTGAGATTTGCAAATTTATTTCAATACGAGGCCTGAATTGCCCCAGAAACAGGTCATGCTTTCCCTACAATCACAAAGAGGGTTACCATTGTGCTGTATTGATTTATTGGACCAACTGCCACATTTTTGTGGTGTCTGGAGTGTATTTTCTCACCACTTGGTTTAAACTTTGGGCATGCAATTTAATTTGGCCATTGGAATGTTGTACACGAAGCAGAATGTTACATTGCCTTCATGGATAATACTCACACTTCACGATTTACTGCCCTCCCTCAAGAATAACAGATTGTAGACAGACTTCACCAGTTCAATCTAGCACCAATATATGACACCAATATATGGGCAAAATCCAAATCTAGATGACTTGCTTCAAAATACAGTTCAAGCCAGCTAAGCCTGCCCTTTATTGGCTGAATTGTTACCGTTTTAAGCCATTGAGTTTTAGAGTATGTTAGGCAGTGTTTTTTTTTTTTTTTTAAGAGAATACCTGGCTAATACACTGATATGGCCACTACCTACCATTGTCACTATTACACGTGAAGGGAGGGAAGCGGTGGTTGCTCCATGTTCTGTAGCATATGGACACAACAAGATGACACCTGGCATCAGGACCTAACCTTTTTTTTTTTTTTTATGCATCAGGCACTGTGTTTCCCTATAGCTTCTCAGGTATAAACTCCTTATGAAATTGGTGGCAACTCACATTTGAGCAACATATAGTGACTCATGGGAAAATGGAAGGAGGAAGATGATTTTCACTCCATTTTTGCCATGGATACATGATTAGGAAGAAAGAATTAGCATATGACATGACCTCCCCAAATGTATTCTAAAAACTCAAACTACCAGAATAGTCACAGGCAACTCAGTGGCAGCACTTCACCTTTGAATTCTCTAAAAATCTCTAAAAAGCTGAAACTGAAACAGACGGCCAAATGGTGACATTTGGAGATTAAGTGGGATACTTAGTACTCAGGCTCAAGATTTCTGATTGAAAATCCAACACTAATCCACTGACGTATATCATACTATTTTAAATTGTTTTAATACATTGTGTGACTTCAGTTTCTTCAAAACAAAGAATTTTTCTAGGAATGTATTTTCTTGCTCCCTCCAGGTATAGGATAGGAGTGCGTTTCTTACAGCTGTTGTTCATATGCCTCCTAGAAAAGCATGTTTTGCCATGTGCAGCTTTGTCCTTGTGATTATGTACTTTATTCGGGTGACATTTCTTACCCTCAGAGTATAAATTGTCTGATGCTCTGAATAAAGTTAGCTACTGCATGAGACTTTAGACCACCTCATTTTTAGGTCCTCCCAGGTTCATGCTTCTCACTAGAGGAGTAAATGATTACTCAGTTTCTAATGGACAATGTTACATGTGAACGATTTAAAAATAATTATATTTCTCTCTTTTAATACTTATAATCTTAAATATAAGAGTTTGAACAGGGTATGTCTTTCTGTTACTCTATTCTCTTTTACATAACAATTACATAATTATTGCTAAACTAAATTAATAAATTTTCCCATAATTAGTAGTTTTGTACTTTTTGATTATTTGAGGGTTTTTTTGCATTTTATTATTTGATTAATTTATATATATATAATACATTTTTGGTCAAATTTATCCCCCTTCCTTCAATTTTTCCTCTTCATCACTTCAATCTAGCACCAATATATGACACCAATATATGGGCAAAATCCAAATCTAGATGACTTGCTTTAAAATACAGTTCAAGCCAGCTAAGCCTGTCCTTAGGAGTGAGTTTCTTCCAGCTCTTGTTCATATGCCTCACCACTATTCCTTCCCATTTTTTTATGTTCTTTCTTTTTTAAACCCACAGAGTCCACTTAGTGTTCCCTGTATGTGCATAGATGAAAGGAAATTTACTGGAGCATGGGTAGCCTGTCAGGGGCTGCAACTCTGGAGAAAGCTGATTCTTTCTTCCCTAACAGCCATCAATTGCTGATGGCCGCTCCCCTTGGGTGGCACTTCATGAATGCTGAGATTCTGAAAGACTCTTGTTTATGCAGCACCAGGTGCTGTGTACACTGGCGTTGTCATGCCTAACACATACTGACTCACTGCAGACAGCCACCACCTCGGGCTGCTGTAGTCTTTACGATTCCCCCTCATGATTGTCCCTTAGCCTTGTGGGTAGAGGGTGCCATATAGATATTCTATTTAGACAAAGGGAAGGGAAGATTTGGAGGGATAGGATTGAGAGAGTGGATGATGAATTATATGCAGATATGGAATTCTAAAACAATAAATAAAACAATTGGGGTAGCAAAAGAGGCCAGGAAACTAGTAAGAAATAATGGGAGTATATTTCAAGGGAAGGGGGATAGAATGTAGGTGGTCAGGAGATGGAGGGGGAAAAGGGAACAGGAAAGGTTAAGTGGGGTGTGGGGTGGGAGAGTATGGTAGAAGAGAAGCAGGGAGAAGGACAACTCTGAGGTCTTTGAAAATGTCATATGCAAAACTACTTCTAAACATACATATGCAGAAGAAATGTAAGTGAAATTACCCCATGAAAATACTGCCAAGACATCACAGTTTGTCATTCATAGTAAAAATTGTGGTGGATTTTACTCTTTAGTGTATACTGATCTTCCTTTATGTATAAAAAAAAAACTTATACAACTGATTTTTATAATTCTGCCATATAAGAAGTAACCTATAATTTCAGCTTGTAAATACACTGAAATGTTGCCTGTCACACTTATGTAGATTATTAAAACCCTTATAACTGTCAGTCCATTTTATTTTTACATGAATATGCTATCTGAAACCTTCTGCTAAAATATTTGTTATACTCTGATACAGATCATTTGATGTGTATTACTTGCGATTCTTTTTTTTTTTTCTGGTTTTTTGAGACAGGGTTTCTCTGTGTAGTTTTGGTGCCTGTCCTAGATCTCACTCTGTAGACCAAGCTGGCCTTGAAGTCACAGAGATCTGCCTGGCTCTGCCTCCCGAGTGCTGGGATTAAAGGCATGCACCACCACCACCCAGCTGTGATGTTGTATTTTATAAGGATTGTTTTGGGTGAAAAATCTAAACTATTTGAGAATTTTATATTACCATTAAGAATAAAGGTAGTAAGCAACCCTTTACAAATCTCCCACCATTTTATATTAGATTATTAATTAATAAACCAACATCTTACATCCATTTTGTGCAGTAGCAGATCTCATTTGGAAGACAGTTTAGAACTAATATTTATTTTCATATTTCCATAGAATATCAGCAACAAAAGTCATTGCTTTATTTAATATCAAGCTGAAGCAACATTTTAAAGAAGTCAAGAAACTTCCCCAATCAGTTACTAATGTGTTTTCCCATTCTTTACTTGGTAAAATTTGATTTTTTTGAAGTTTAATTTAATATGATGTTTTAATTTCTGTGGCTTCATTTTGCTACAGAAAAATCAATGTTGCTATTTTGACATCACATTGATTTCCCAGTGATACACAAATGATTGCATTTTTATGAAATACGTTTTGTCATATGCTCTACATTTATAATAACAATCTTGTCTAATTTGCTGACTCATACAACCCAAACAACACTTATTTCTTCCACAAATCATGTACTTTGCAAACTGTATTGAATTTTACAAGTTATATAGATAATATACAAATACTAAATGGAACATACTTTATGTATCCCTGGACAGATGTTACCTAATTTCTTGGCCAAACAGTGGGCTTCAACTCACTTTAAAATGTTTATGTCATCCTTCTCCAGGGTCTTGCTGTGTAAGTGTATCTGATCTTTCCCTCCTTATACTGTCCCACTCCAGCCCCAGATCTAGCTCAGATCCCACATTGGGTTTCTCAAACTAGTCTGGTCACCCATGTCTTTACCACTAGGCAATCCCTACCAATAGTGCTACCAACAGAACCAACTCTGCCTTTCCCAGACATACAGGCTCATCCCACATCATATCCAACCTCACCACTAAGCCAGACCTTGCACATTTTCAGAGTCTCACATGGGGGGAGTCTACCTTAACTTCTACTCCACTCATCCTCTCCAACCCCTAGATCTACCTGCAAACATACCCAACTTCTAGACCTAACATAACCTGAATATATTCTCTTCTGCCTCAATCTCCTCTGCCAATATCAAAGAACTGACAAGTCCACATGCCCATATATCATCATCAAAAGTACAAACAATATGAAAGAGAGAGGCAATATGTTCTACCACCACAAACTGATGTGATTCCTGTAGAAATATCTGCCAATGAGAATTACCTAGCTGACCCCCATGACCCAAAATTTAAAAGAACCGTCATTAACTGTATCAAATGATTCAAGGGATTTAAAGAACACACAAAGAAACAGCTCAATGAACTTAAAGAGAAAAAACTTAAAGAATAAATGTTCAAGAGATGCCCAAGAAAACACAAACAAGGATGATGAAACTGATGAAAACAATTCAGGATCTGAAAATAGAATCCCACAAAGAAAGACATTGAACAGGACCCTACAGACCCATGCAGGCTCTGTGATTGAGACTTCGTTCTCTGTGAGCGCTACTTAGTTGATTCTGTGGACCATGTTCTCTGGGTGTCATTGACCTCTCTGGCTCCTAAAATCCTTCCTCCCCCTCTTCCTCGGGCTTCTCTCAGCTCCATCTAATGTATAGACATGGGTGTCTGCATTAGTTAGGGTGTTTGGGGGATTTCTAACTATGAGAATGGGGGTGTATCTGACTCTTTTGCTTGCTCTTGAGACTGTTTGTCTTCTACTGGATTGTTTTATCCAGTCTTGGTATAAGGATTTGTGCCTAGTCTCAATGCATCTTAGTATGCTGTCTTTGATTGATGTCCCTGGGAGACCTGCTCTTTTCTGAAGGGAAGCAGAGGAGCAGTGGATCTAGGGAGAGGTGAGGTAGGAGGGCTGGGAGGAGGGGAGGGGGTCTCTGGTGGAGATATATTGTATGCGAGAAGCATAAATAAAAACAAAACAAAACAAGAGGCAAACAAAAACATTTAAGAAGATTCAAGCAAAAATTAAGATGGAATTGAAAATCCCAGTAACCAACTAGAGCACTCAGAGAAAGAAAAGCCTCACAAGCAGAGGGAGTCAGATAGAAGACAGAATATCAGGACTTAAGGCAGAGTTTCTAGGTGAAATAATCAAAAAACAGGTAATATTTTAAATGTTTGTTATTTAAGTACTTTAGGATTTGTTATCTGTTGTAAGTTCCAAAGAAACCATTTTTTTTCTTTATCAATCTGAATAGATTTCACTATTTTTTGAGGTAAATTGGAACAAAATAGTTTTGTGCTGTATTATTCTGTAATACGTTTCATTGCTTGTTTGGTGCTTAATTGCAGGGTAATCTTTAAAAAATTCTCTTCTGGTATGATTAATTTCTTTTTGGTTAATAGCAGCAAAATAAAATTATTGATGTCAATTTTCCTTCTGTTTTCACACACATGCAGGGTGATAGATATTTATTACATTTTTATCATCTTAACTGAAGAATAACATAATCTCATGTCATAGAGTTGTCTGGTGTATGTTTTAATTTTATAATTATTTTCCTAGTAATACTTAGATTAACAGATAATATCTATCCCTAATGAGCATGCTATTTTTTTCTTGAATTGTCATTTTCCTCAGTTATAAATCAAATTTTGATGAACTCTCTTGCTATCTTTCAGCTCAGCTTTGACCTCAGCACACATTAGATCAAATAGATTTAAATCAATGTTCCGCACAGAAATAAAAATTCTGGAATATGCCTGTATTAAATGGGTGGAACTTATATTTCCTGGTAGAAAGCATGTAGGGTTATAGTTGTAAATAGATTCTGATTTAATAGTATCAAAGTGAATGAACAGAGAGAATCACTGTCCTGACTAATTTTATGTCAACTTGAACCAAGTAGAAGTCATCTGAGATGAGGGGGGAATCTCAGTTAATGCCTTGTCCTGGAGGCAAGCCTGTAAGGCATTTTCTTAGTGATTGAAGGAAGAGAACCCAGCCCATTGTGGGTGGTGCCATTCTTGGGCTGGTAGTCATGGATTCTATAGAAAGCAGGCTGAGCAAGCCATGGAAAGCAATCCAGTAAGCAGCTCCCCATAACCTCTGCATCAGGTCCTGCCTCCAGGTTTCTTCTCTGTTCGAGTTCCTGTCCTGACTTCCATCAGTGATAGACTGTTGGAAGCATAAGCCATGTAAACCCTTTCCTTGCTAAGTTGCTTTGGTCATGGTGTTTGGTCACAGCAATAGTAACCCTAATTAGGACAATCAGTTTTCTATCAAATGCACTTATAAAGAAATACGTTAAAACTTCACACTCTGGAAATACATGATCAATGAAAGTTCTTTGTACTGATATCTAAAACTTTGCATTTTTCTCAGTTTATCTGTTACATCAATTATAATAAAAATAATAAACAGTGGAATTAAATTTTTCACTAAAAGACATTCTATTAGTGTATATTATATTAGTGATAATTAGTGATAGTTTTCATTATGACTCTATTTTGTTTTTATTTGTTTGTTTTTCCAGACAGGTTTTCTCTGTGTAGCCTTGGCTGTCCTGAAACTCACTCTATAGACCAGGCTGGCCTTGAACTCAGAGATTTGCCTGCCTCTGCCTCCTGAGTGCTAGGATTAAAGGCACATGCCATCATTGCCTGGCTCATTCTGACAATTTTATATGTGAATATAATATAGTTTAATCATATTTCTTTCCCTATCACTCACTTTTATCATCACAACCATAGTCTGTTCACCTCCTTCTATTTTTCTTTTTGTTTTTTGAGACAATGTTTCTATGTAACCCAAATTAGATTTGAACTTATTATGTAGACACTGAAAGCCTCTAGCTTGTAATAATTTTCTTATCTCTTCCCCTTAATTGGGCAAAGATTCCAAATGCTACTTACTATGCCTATCCTTTCTATGTTGTGCTTTGTTTCCGTTTAGATTCCACACATGTAAGAAAAAAAGAAACCATATAATGCTTCTATTTTTATTCTGGTTTATTTTCTTAATGTAATGATCTCTAGTTTCATGCATGCAGAAATGAAATGGATTATTTCTAGTGACTACGTAATAATCCTTGGACTATACACACCACATTTTATTTATCTCCTTGTTTCTTGATAAGAGTATTGGTTACATTTCTTGTTGCTATGACAGAGTAACTTAAGTAGGGAAAGATTTCTTTGATTCACACTTTGAGGGTACAGTCCCTTGTAGCAGGGAAAGCAGCACAGCAGGACCGTGAGGTGACTGGTTGTGCGGCATCTGCTCTCAGAAAGCCACAGTTAATGCTTATGCTCTGCTCACGTTCTCCTTTTTATTCAGTCTAGAACTATAGCCCATGGAATAGTGATGCCCATGTTGTGGCTGGGTTTTCCTACTTTATTTAACCCAATCTAGAAACTCTCATTGAGATGCCCAGAGGTTTTCTTTTTTTCAATAATTCTAAATTTTACCAAGTTGGCAATCAAGATTAACCATAACAGTTTCACCTCTTGTCATCTTGACACCCAAACACAGTTAAGCCATAACTTTCCACACTTTTCCCTTCTTGACCTCATGGTCAAATCATAATGCAAAACACACAGTTAGTCTTCAAAAGTCCCCAGTCTTTACTACTTCTAGTACAGCTTAAAAGCCCAATGCTCAAGTCATAGACATGAGGCAATGTCTTAATTGTGAGCTGCTACACAAAACTGGTACATACGAATACTCCAAACATGCAAGGTTAGAGAGTAAACATCACCAGTCTAAAGGAGATAGATGAGACCATGACAAATAAAGGTCAGAACAAAGCAAGACAATATTCAACAGAGTAACCATCAAGTAGTGAAGCTCTATGTTTATTTTGTGGGATGATGTTGGAATTGTCTGAGTACCAAAGGTTTGGAAAGCCCTATCCACCCAGTGGTGTACCTATGGCACAAATAGCCTTTCTCTTGTGCTCATTTTGCTTTTCTTAGTGGAGGTAACATGGTCCTGGAATCAATAATATCCCGTGATATCCATTGTAACTTAAGTCTTGCCACCATGCAGTGACCTTTCATAGCCTTTTCGGGATTCAAGCTGTGCCATCCATTGCCTGAACTTACCTGATCTCCAGAATCATGATGTAAGACTCCATGACAATCTCACTCTTGGATCTTTCTTGCCAGCAAACTGGTGTCAGGCTGATGCTGTTGCCAAGTTCTGTTGTCAGTTTGGGATAGACCGGCTCCCATCCCTCTTGATCCACAGTACACCTGCTTCCGTGTACTTCCATGATTCTTTGGAAGCAGATCCCTCTGAGTCTATTCTAGCAGGTAAACCCTGCACTCTCAATTTAGGTTTTTTTCCTTTCAAATGAGTTTGAATTTCATAAAATAGTGCTACTGATAGATGAGTTCATGCCTCCAGGTACCTTTCCTTTTGTTCAATGCAGAATGCCAGGTTTCCTTTCAATGGGGGTAAACCTGTTTAGCAATTATGGCTGCCTTCAAAGTATTTTATCTGACTTTAAATTTACACCCCTTTTCTCGTCAACATGCACACTTTTTCATATATTTCAGTTCTACTTTTTGTTTTCTCAATGTACATTTGGATGAGCACAGCAAGCAATAACCATGGGGTAGTCTGAATGCTGCCATTTCTTGAGAATTTCTCTACCAAACAAGTTAGTTGATTACTTTTTATTCAGCTTCATTAAAATCCTTGGGACTCACACATATGCATCTAGATTATCTGACAGAATAGACCTTGAGCTCTCTCTAGTCCAGGTCTTCACAGAATTCTTGCCTTTCTGAGATCCTATAAGCCACATGGCTACTATCTGCATGTCTGTCAGCATTCTGGTCTGCTGAGATACCACTAGAATATCACAGTCAGCTCTGCTTATTGCTGTACAGAAGTCTAAGGATTTCCTCATTCAAAGTTTTAAACTCTTCAACATTCCTCACACAAACCAATTCCTATGAACTATGAGCCATGTAGTCAGGTTTATGAAAACAATTGCCCCATTTCTCAATACTAATTTTCTTGCATTACATATTTTCCTTATTGCTATAACAAAATGTCCAGTAAATAACTTTAAGATGGCTGTGATTTAGGAGCTCCGTGTTTAAGAATGCTGGCTACTCTTCCAAAGAACCTAGGTATGATTCCAAGCACCTGCATAGCAGCTTATCACTGTCTGTAACTCCAGTTCCCAGGAGATCCAAAGCCCTCTCTGGCCTCCATAGGCACCAGGAAGGCATATGAGACACAGACATACATACAGAAAAGCATTCATACACATAAAATTATAAATAAATAAAATTATTAAGCACAGTTTAAAGAAAGGTTAATTTTGGCTCACAGTTTAAAGGTACAGCCCATCACAGCAGGAGATACACTGAGTCAGAGGCATGAGGTAATTGTTTACATAGAATCCAAACTCAGAAAGCAGACAGACATAAGATAATGCTCAACTTGTTCTTCCCTTTTATTTAGTTGGTGCCCAAATCCACAGAATGGTATCACCCACTATTAGGATGGATATTCCTATCTCATTTAATCTACTCTAACTTATTTAGCAGATATGCCTGCCTGTTTCTTTCCAAGGTGATTCTGTGCCCCCTCAAGTAGACAATCAGGATTAGCCATCACAGGAAACAACTAACCTGATTCTATAAGTTGGATGATAAAAACATCCCTGCAATGAACATTTGTATGAATATATGGCTATGGTGCATCCTGTTACTTTGGGTGTATACTCAGAAATGGTGTACCTGGACCATCATAGGGTATTTGTATTTTTAGTTTCTTGAGGAACTGCAACATTGATTGTGCAAATTCACTTTCCCACCATTAATACATGATTCCTTCCTCCATCTCACCCCTGAATCCTTGTATTTGTTTGTCTTCATTGTCATAATCATTCTGAATAGAGTGATATGCAAACTCAAGGTAATATTGACTTACATTTCCTTAGTGGCTAAAGATACTGAAATCTTTTCCATGTAGTTATTGGACACTGTATTTCATTATTCAAAATGTCTTTTCAGTTTTCTATGAACTGATTTGTTTGTTTGTTCTTTTGATGCTTAATTTCCTGAGCTATTTGTGTATTTTAGATACTAATACCAGGTTAGATGAATAGTTAGTAATGATTTTCTGCCTATCTGAAGGCTGTATCATTAATGTTTCCTTTGCTATATAAAAGGTTTTTAGTTTGATTCAATCATATTTGCCAATTTCTATTATATCCTGAGTTTACAGTACTTTTCAAAAATTACTTGCCAATACCCCACTCTTGAGTTATTCCTAGTAGAGTCAAAGTTTCAAGTCTTTTATTAAAGTGTTTGATCCATTTTGATTTGAATTTTGTATATGATGAGAGTCAGACAAGTTTCAGTCTTTTACATCTAGAAGATGTGTTACATCTCTTAAAAATGAATAATATGCTTGATGAAAAGCTACTAATTCAAATTCAAATTAGGCACAACTCACAGTGATATTTTCTTGATTAGTTTTTCATAAATAATATAACTCAACATTTTCTAGCACAGTGGGTATGTTGTTAATCTTCTTTGAAAATTATACTGCTCTGATTCATTCATTAGTCAATTGTTCTTTAATTATTTAGCATTATTAATAATAATTTTTCTTGATGTTTAAGATACAGAGTACTATATTGGTTATTTTGTATCACTATGATAAAAAATACCTGATGCAAACAAGTTTAGGGAAGAAAGATTTATTTGGGCTTATAATTAATTTCATAAGATTTCAGTTCATCATGGAAAGAAGGTGTGGGGATGCAATTCATTCTATGGTGGCTGAATAATGGGTCAGAGAAATATTTTGGTAGAACAGGAAGCAAAGTGAAAATTCTGGAGCTGGGGACAAATAAAACCTTCAAAGTTCATCTCTTAGTGACCTACATCTACAATTTTAATCCCCATCCCCTGGCTTAAAAATATTACTACCAGTTCGGGAATAAACATTCAATATATGGGCCTGTAGAAAGCTTTCTAAGTTCAACTATAGCAGAAAGAAAAATAATGGTGCTATGGGATTCTCTGTATGTCAAATTGCTCTGATTGGTCAATAAATAAAACACTGATTGGCCAGTGGCCAGATAGGAAGTATAGGCGGGACTAACAGAGAGGAGAATGGAGAGAACAGGAAGGCAGAGAGAGAGATACTGCCAGCTGTCGCCATGACAAGCAGCATGTGAAGATGCCGGTAAGCCACGAGCCACGTAGCAAGGTATAGATTTATAGAAATGGATTAATTAAGATGTAAGAACTAGATAGCTAAAAGCCTGAGCCATTAGGCCAAACAGTTTAAATAATATAAGCGTCTGTGTGTTTACTTTATAAGTGGGCTGTCGGACTGCTGGGGTTTGGCGGGACTGGAGAGAAAACTCTCCAGCAACATAATGGCCTCAACAAACTTAGGATATAGTAGTACACATGTATCTATTATAGAATAATTTTTATAGTGCTAATGGAAATGTATTTATTTTATAAATATTTGTAAAACATATGTGGTATACTGGGCATTATTTTGTATTTTATGAACACACCACAGAATGGCAATCTTCGCTTTGTGTCTCTTATGGGGTTATAATCATTAATAATAAATGAGAAAATTATAGTTTGTATAAAAATTACCTTGAAATACAACAAATGTTACAAAAAGTAAACAAACCAAAATAAGGGAGAAATATTAAAATATCAAACAAGCTATAAATTCCAATAGAACAAACTATATACTTGGTTGCCATACAATTTTCAGATTGTGTTGTCTACCCCAGAAAACCCTTCAAGTTTCCTACATACTTCTCTTTCCCTCTATTAGGCAGAAGTTTCAAGGAACATCAAATGACAAAGTAGTAAATCACAGCTTACTGCATGCCCTGGGAAAGGAACTTTTCCTTAATCTGCCTCCCACAGTCCCTAAGAGGCATAGACGCTTAGCAGAGGAGAACTTAAATTTATATGGATAGAAAATAAAACTCATTTGGAGAAGAAGAAGTACTCTTTTCTGACACACCTTTTGGGTTCCAGGCAACACTTATGTTTTTCATAGCAGTACTGTAAGGTACACTAACATCCTCAGGTCACCTCCATTGGGAATGCTTTAGCTGCTTGTCTCAGAATTATACCAATCTCTGTCATTGCAGAGACAAATAGCTGATCCAAATGTTGGTGGACCAGTGAATCCAGTAGAATGATGTCATGTTAATACAGGATTATATGATTGGTAAGACTTACCTAAGTCTTGGACTTAGATAATCAATCTTTGTGTGTAGAAAAAGCAAAGACATATCTGAAATATGCATCACTTCCAGTAAAAAAGAGTTACTGTCTCCTCCCCCATCCCCACTCCCACCCCAGGGGAGAAGATGGAAGTCATTCACTGGGTTGACTCAGATAGCTGGTTAGGCTCGTAAACAGATGGTAGCATATGAAGGATATTGTCATTTAACTCTGGTTGAAACACAACACATACTTTATCTCTCTCTTGGCTCCCATGGCTATTACGTTGATGAATCCATTGTCCAAATGAGGGAATGAACACAGGGGATCTCAGCTATTCTGCACAATATGAGTCAGGTTATAAAACTGAGCCTCAGTTTCTCTGATGAACATGTGCTTTTAGAAGAGCAATAATACAGAACATAAAGAAACAGTACTTTTCTCACCGTTCCTTCTAGAATATCTCAAGCAAACAGTAATTATGGCTCTGGGCAAAGATAATGATGTGCAATTTTTAAGAGCATGAGGCCTTATCAAGAGAAAAAGGAAATATCTATATGGAAAGTTCTGATAGACAGAGAAAGGCAGCTGTAAAAAGAAAAGTATGATGGAAGACACATTGAAAACTTAGCCCAGGACTAACTGTAGGTATGTGAAAACCATAGCATGTATTGAGATGCATCCCTCGGTCACTGCAGAGTTACATAACAAGAATAAATGGTACAGTCCAGATCTGCAGATCCTTCCAAATGCAAATTCCTATCTCAGTTTACTTCAGCAGCATTGAGGAAAACTTGCAAACTTCAGAGCCAGACAACTGGACTTAGATTTTCTACCTACATAATGTATCAAGAATATTTAAAATATTTGAGGCTCCTAAGAGAAATCCACAAGGTTATGGACTTATTAAGTGTTAGTACATATTATTATCAGTTTTATCAATCATAGCCCTGAAGAAATATAATGAAATATAATGAATTCCAGAGTTGCTATTGTATATAGATAGTCTAGAAAAAAAACTTTGAAGGGGAGAGGTTTTATTTTTTAAAATATATTAAATGTCACTATTTACATGTTTTGTACTGACATTTCCAAAGGAAGCATACTTGGCCTGAAGGTTCCTGGAAAATAAGATTTGTACATTATTTATTTTATATCTTTCTGCTCCTTTGGTCAAATTATCCATGTATCAGTTGTTGTTGCTTCATCAGGGATAGTTCATTTATGAAGCCAGCTAGACAGAGCTCAATACTGAGCTTCAAAATTAAGAAAGGCAGTTAATGTTCTTTCCACTGTAATGCCCACATCAATATTTCAGTCATTCACCCAGGTTATGTAAACCTGCATTTTAAAATTCCCAACACATTGTGGTTTAGACATTTTATGATCCCAAGCATTCAGAGCGGTTGACTTATTAACCAAAAGAAAGCATTTAACCTCTAGTGGTCCCCAGCACAAAGATACATTCCCACTTGTCACATTCACCATATATTCTTAGACTCTGAGAATTAAAAAACAATAGCCTATTTTGCCCAAATACTGCAGCTTCATTATTCTGTGAGAATGGAAATTGCTTCAGCACACACACACACACACACACACACACACACACACACACACACCCCATATGTATATGTATATATATACATATATGAATACACATATCTACATATATATTACAAATTTCAAACAAAAGTAGTAATACTGTTTATTCTTTATATGTGTTATTAAACTGAACTGTTCTTAAAATCATGGAATATTTTATACTGTATTCTCATAAATCACAATATATTGCTGTTTTAGTCAGGGTTCACTTGCAGAGAGTAGAATGCTCTGAAATAATCTAGAACAAAATTAGATTTATTACAAGGCATTTAAAGATTTACCAAATCATCAATATTGTTGAAGAATTGATGTTAGTACAAAATAATACATTGGGTTGAGTCTTCTGCTGTCAATAGTGGAGCAGCAGACAGACTAGAAGCAGACATCATACACTCTCAGCTTGTACAAGAATATGAAGCAGAAAGCCATATTCCTAACTCTCCTAGCTTTAAGGCAGACCACATGTCCTTACTCCTTGGTTAATTGGCTATAGTGAACTTCCTGTAAAAACCAAAGATGGTATAGTCAAGACAAGCTGTAGCAACTGAGACCCTGACAACCCCACATATACACGTTTGCACTCCATCTGCCATGCCAGCTGCCAGTCTTCCTACATTTTCATCAAACAACTTGCTTCTCCACATGGTTCTAAGGCTGGGTGATGCTCCATTAATAATGAGCACTTTGGATCATAAAAGCCCTCTCGATTCTTGAATCCAATATTCAGTGTTTACTGAGGCTCACTACTCAACTAGGAATTGAGTTTTCTAACTAGCCATCACCAAAAAAAAGGTGTTATTACAAACACTCAAGGGAATCTTGTAAAGCACAGCTACTTGCAAATGCCAAAGGGCACTTCTGTGTAACACCACTAAATATTTCTTCTTGATTATAAAACTCAGAAAGTAGGACAGACAGCTTTTGTCTTGGTTTGAATCTGCTACAGAGCCTTGTCTTTCTTTAGGCCTAATTTAAATCCAGAAATGTTATAGATCTTCTAATATATAAACTAGATAATGAACTCTGTTATTATATGTGCTACCTCTATCCAAAGAGGATTGCTAAATATTGCAAATATTTATTATGCAGTATAATGTACAGTATCTTGTCTCTTTCTTCAGAAGGGACACCTAGCATACCTCAGGTCAAAGGACTCCTAGATAGTTTGTTGGTGTGGAAAGATTTTCATAGAGTTTATTGTGTATCTATTCATGCTTGATTTTCTTTAAACAATTCTTAATTTTATTATTCTGTGTTTATTTATGTGCTGATGTTCAGAGTCCAGAAGAAAGTGTCAGATTCCCTGGAGCTGGAGCTATTGGCAGCTCTGAGTCTCACAATGGGGGTGCTCAGTGTTGCAGAGGCTCAAGTCCTCTACAAGAGCAGTGTATGTTTCATGCTTAAATTTTAAGACATTTTTGGTTCTCACTCCTAATGTGACCTAACTAACAAATGACATCTATATAATTGACAGGATGCTATTGTGTAGCTATCAAATGATCACTATTTTCTGGAATAAATAACTCCATATCACAAAAAAAGTGATACAACCTGTGAGAAAAACAATGAAATACTGTTCTGATGCTGTTTGTACTATTTCAATTTTTTAAAGAAATTATTATGTTAAGAGATGAGCTTTATATGTAAATATCCACATCAAAGTCTTACTAATTTGCTACTGGAAAGATGTCTATATTAGTAAATAATTTAAATATTCCAAAGTGCATAGAATTTTTAAGATTAATTTTTATTTGTGTATATATAATATTTTTATATAATCAATTTATCATCTAAACAGCAAAATCCCTTAATATTAACTGAGGGATCTCATTTGTGCTTCAGAATCCCAGGGATTAACATGAAAACAATTAGTATCTAGTTATCATCAGAAGTTCTAGGTATTTCTCTTCTTTTCAATGCTCAGACACAATGAAATACAAAGATTCAGGGTCCCAGGACAAAATCTGGAAGACTGATTTTGAGGGCAACATCTCCATTAGGGATTTCCAATTCCAGCATTGTTGTAGTTATGTCTGTGAACAGAATAGGAAGCTATACAGCTAAGCCTTTTGAAATTAGATATGGAATTTTAAATTTTATGTGTTACCAACATCTGCCTACCAGTTCCATTCCAAAGAACTGTATCATTGATTAGAAATCACCAAACAAGTCACATGGTTTCCTGGTAAGCTTATTGTGGAATGTGTAGTCCCTTGACTCTTGCCCTTAGATGTTCCAATCAGACCTCTGCTACTGAGAGCACTGGATCACCATAGCATTTGGAGAAAGCAAATGTTACTCTTACCAAGAATCTGATCATATCTTAAATCTGACGACATTAACACGGAGTGTTAATGGACTTCAAATCCTCCCAACAAGCATGTTTGAGAGGCAGACCATCAATTCCAAGATATTCATCTTCTGGGATTTAGATGTCTTTCTTCTGTGCTCAGGGCCAGCAAACTTTTCTCCAAATGTTCAGAAGGTGGCTCTTTTAGACCTCATGAGCCATTCTGCCTCTGTCATAGCTACTCAATTTTGAGATTGTAGTATAACCATAGGAAATGCTATATAAAACACCATAGACAACTAGCCATGTTCCAATATAAGTATTTGCAAGCATATAAGGCATTGCATTTGGGGACTATATGAAACTTTGATTCTCCATTCATTGGATAGTAGGCTGTTAGATCACTTGAAAGTTTTCAAATCAAAATGCAAAATATACTAACAAATAGGGCTGAATCTATTTGTAATATGGCATAACTTTTCAAAAACACATTCTCAGACATGTTTCCATATATAACTGTCAACATTAAAAAAAATAGCCTATTTTGTGTGTAAACAGTAAGCCTGTTAAGCATATCTTCTCCATGTTCACCAGGACTACAGTGAAAAATGGACATTATTTTGGATTTAGATTCTGAGAATACTGAAATTGAGTCCTATGAAGATTTAGGATTCCTTTAAGAGACTCTCTTCCATGGTAAATCACTAGCTATTCCTACGGAATTGAATAGTTCTTTACTAGAAGAGGAAAAGCACTAGGAATCTTGGGGATATCCTCATCCTCATCTAGTTCCTCCAGTTGTTTGTGACCCACTGCAAGTGTCCAAGCCTTCATAAACAATGCTTTACCTTGGCATAAGAGATTGGAAATGTTGAAATTATTATTACAAGAACAGAGAAATTATAATGGCATCATAAGATATTGTGATGAATTCCCATGGCTATTGGAAATAACTTGTGTTCATTGATACCTTTCTGATTTTTATTCTCAAGTCTTGAATTGAGGATTTAGACTTCCCATTTTCTTTCTCTTTGAATAAAGTAGTCATATTACCTGTCAGTCTGAAAATGTTACTGTCACACATGGTATATTCTAAAGATACTAAATTTTCTAATAAGTTGCTTTTAATTTAATTCTACCTCTTGCCTTATTGATGATTAGTGTTATACCACTGCATGATGCATATTACTAATACTCCTCCCTTTTCCCTAGTGATATAAACATTTGTTAACTTACCCAAAGCATAACCAATTCCATCTAATACTTATTTCAGTTTTTTAAAAAATTATTAGTTCTTCAATAATTTTATATCCTGTGTTTTGATCATATTCACCTCTATCCCCCAAGTCCTCCTAGATCTACGACCTTCACTACCCAATCATATTTGTGTCCTCTTTTTCATTGTTTATATTCATCAAGTTCAATTTGTTATTTCTATATATTTTTGGATGTATGGTCTGGAGCATGACTTACAGGGACTAACTTTCCCTCTTCCAGCAGCTATTACTTGCTGATAACTACCCTGGCTAGGGGTGGGACTTTGAGCTCACCTCACCTCTACATGTTGAGATTTGGTCGGGTTTGAGCTTACACAAGTGTGATGTATGCTGTTAGGACTGCTGTAAATGAACATTTGCAGTTGTCCTGTGGTGTCCAGAAGACACCATTTCCTTGTAGTTATCTACTGTCTCTGATTCTTTTCATTCCACTCCCTCTTCCACAATAATCCCTAAGCCTAGGAAATACAGAATATGATATATATGTTCCATTAAGACATTCTCCAGTCTCTGATTCTTTGAACCATGACCATTTGTAGGCTTCAGTGTTAATCACCATTTACTAAAGTCAGAAACATCTAAATGAGGGTTGAGAGACGTGTTAATCTGTGGGTATAATGGTAAGCCATTAAGATTTGGTTTAATACTACATCCATTCAACAACAACAACAACAACAAAACTGTAGTAGGTTCTTCAGTTGTGCCTTTTCCCCAATCACAAGTTCTTTGTCTGATAATGGTGCTATGTATAAGTTTCATCTTGTGGAGCAGGGTTTCAATCAGAAAGTGGTTACACTCAACATGCTCCTGCTACTATTGCAACAGAAGGAACTTCCTAGAAGTGGGTACTATACTTCACAGGGTTCACATGTGGATATTACTTTTCTCCTTCAAACAACATACATAACACCTTCCAGTCAGAAGGGATAACTTTCATGACAGCAACACCTCTGTTTTGAGTTCAGTTTTTAAGAAAACTGCTGCTGCCTGCTGTTAGTTCTCCTCCTCCTCCTCCTCCTCCTCCTCCTCCTCCTCCTCCTCCTCCTCCTCCTCCTCTTCCTCCTCCTTCTTTCCTTTTTCTTTTCAAGACAGGGTTTCTCTGTGTAGCAGCTCTGGCTGTCCTGGAACTCACTTTGCAGACTAGGCTGGCCTTGAATTCACAGAGATCTGTAGCAGGAATCTTAAAAGTTCTTATTAATAAAATCAAACCTGAGCCAGGTGTTGGGGTGAACTGGAAGATCAGAGAACCAGAACAAGCCACAGCTACCTCACCTTGCTGGGTCCTCAGCTGGTCTTGTTTCCTCAGACTGGAGGCCTCTGAGTCCTCAGTCAGAATGGGTCTCAGCTGAACTGTGCTGCTAGAAGCCTGAAAGCTTAACCAGCCAAATGCTTAACCAGGCCAAATGCTTCTAGTTTCTGGTCCTCACGCCTTATATACCTTTCTGCTTTCTGCCTCACTCCCTGGGATTAAAGGCTCTTTTCCTGGGATTAAAGGCGTGAGTCACCATGCTTGGCTGTATCCTTGAACACATGGATTTCTGCCTCTGGAATGCTAGGATTAAAGGCGTGTGCTACCACTGCCTATCCTTTATGTTTAATATTGTGGCTGTTCTGTCTCTGACCCCAGATAAGCTTATTAGGGTGCACAATATTTCAGGGAACACAATCCCACCACAGAGATCCACCTGTTTCTGCCCTCCTAGTGCTGGGATTAAAGGGGTGTGCCATCATGCCCAGCAAAGTTGCTGTCAATTTATTTATCTATCAGGAATACTGAGTGCTAATGAGACAAAGACCCCACAGGATATAGTCACCGGGACATGAGAGAGATTAAACGGATTAGCAAAACAAATGGGACATAGAAATGAGGATGAGGAGTGCAGACCAGGGGTTAATGAGGTGTGTAGTTGTGGGGGAATTCTTTCTTCTGCAAGCAATGGTTTTAATTAAAGGTATTCCAGTCCTGGCAATCCATGGGTAAACAGAGGAGACTGAGCTAGAAGAAACAAATGTCTCAATCTCTCCTCCCCTTTCTCCATTTAATCCCTTTCTGGAAAATACATGAGAAGTCAATTGCACAGTGATGAAGATCACCAAGAACATTTCAGAGTGTGGGGGTATATGTAGGTGTGGTAAAACATAGATCAGGTAAGGTCAATAAATGTCAGTGACAGATCTACATGATCAAGACACCAAAGAAGCTCTCTGAGAAAAATATCATCTTTATTTTCTTTCCAGTCTGGCCAGTGGCACAGTAGTGTAGGGATGTCAGGTTCCTGGTGGCTAGATGGTACCCACTGGCCTCTGTTAATTCAGAATCTCATTTTTCCCATTCACAAAGCATTGCTGACCAGCTTTCTCACCTACATTCTCATCCTTCAAAGATAGTCAGCAGTAAGTTTTAGTAGAGGATTCTCAGTGATCTCATTGAATAAAACATCCTTAGGCTCTCAAATGTGGGTGGTTAGGCATAAGTAAGAAAGTCTCTTTAATAAAATCATTCTAACTTCTTATCTCTGTGAAAGTTTACTTCTACTTTCTATGTCTCTAAAGATTTCTGTCCTCTGAACTCCATTTAGCATATCCCCTCTCCATGTTCTCTGGTTTTAGTCAACCAAGTGAGAAAACAAAGAATTATGCAATGAATCTAACACCTCAGGTAATAACCCCTCTATTAATAAGTTTTACTCAATTAAAATTTGTTTTCTTCATTGGGACTAATGTTCACAGGAACTGGTCAATATAAATTAGCCAAGTCTTACAAATTAATTTGCAAGAAGATCTTGTCAAGATTTCAGTGACGTAGATACTTTCTAATGAATACCAAATTCCTCACGCTTCATCCATCCTTTCATTGATTGCATTTTAAAATTAGAGTCAGATCGGGTTCTGTTCCTTAGGACATAGTGTTCAGATGGCTCTTTTTAAAAGAAGCCTTTTCAGCGTTCATTACTAATGCTTAACTTGTCTGCACAAAATTGCATATTCACACTTTCAAGCCACAGTGATTATTGAGTTCTCTTTAGATTCTCTGTGGCATGTTACACCATCTTCAGAACAAAAGCAAAGCGCCACTTGAGTTCCCCATGATAAGAAAATCAATTAACAGCAGAGACAAAAACGACAAACCTCTAATATTTCAAAATAGATGCTCTGTGCCTATCTTATTCCATTAAAACTTATTCTGAAGCCAGGTGTGATGAAATATCCTAGCACTAGGGAGGTGGAAGCAGAAGGATCAAGAGTTCACATCTAGGTGGCACAGCATGTTCAAGGCCTGCCTGGGCTACAGGAGACCCTGCCTTAGGAATTAGAAAGTTATTCTGCGTTTTTATTTCTACGTAATTAGTTCTGAATCTATATAGAGCTATATAGTAATAGAGGGAACAGGAACAGAAAGAAGTTGGTCCCCAGAGTAGACATGCACTGTTTAGAGTTATTCAACAGAACCAGCTTCCAACTGTGAACCAGCTGGAGAGCCCTCAACCTCAAGTTTAGAACAACACAAGTCATCACCTAAAATGTAGCAAAAGTGAAAGTGTATTAGATGTGGGCTAGCATGGTTACAAAGTGGCTTCAGTCTCTCTGCTTGCTTGTTGAACACATAGCTCTCTGATCTCAGCCGTGTGAGAGCAGCAACAGGGAACAAACACGCTAACTGGTCAAGTGGATGAAGGAAAGCAATCAACAACTCTTGCCTTAGACCTTTTCCCTGAGCAAGAAACTAACTTCCCTATGGTTAGTCATCAAAATTTGGGGTTTCTGTTTCTAAATAGCTTGTATTTTTCCTAAATAATACTAGCAAAGCTATAAAAATCTTACATGCAAACTACATTTTCAGAAAATTCTAAGAAAGGGGAAAAAATGCAAGCTTCAAGTTGCATATAAGTTCAGGCAAAGATAATATCATAGAGAAAGTTGTGAAAATATTACAGTGATGAGCATGAAAGGAAGAGGAAGTGTCAGGGCTAGGAACCCTCATAAGTCTATAGAAAATACTCTCTGCTAGAAAAAGAAGTTCTCTCTGAGGTGCTGTTCTTGACTGAATAAGGCAGCAACAGGTAAAGTAGAGGGAAAGACATAAAATGAGAAAGTAGTTGAGGGGCAGAATTCAGAAAATCGTAAAATCTAAATGTGGTAATATTTGTAAAAGGATCTATTAAAAACAAGCCAAGAGCTAGGAAGCCTTCCTAAATGAGGCAGGATGCAAGGATCAAAACCAAATAAGCTATGTGGGATTGGTGTATCTTGTGATCTGGGTTGAAGTGGTATGGAAAAAAATTGTAAGCCATAAGTTTGGTAAAGAGCTTGCATTTTTTCCATGCTTCCTTTCATAATAATTCTTGCTCTAGTTGGGGAAATCTATTGGATGTTTAGGTAAATGTTAGAAAATTGATTTGGGTATTCTATACCTAAGGGGGATAAAAATCAATGTAACATGTTGGAGGAAAAAAAAACTTACCAGAAATGTTGTCAACTATTATATACCACTAAAACATATAAATAAAGTATTCCTTTGATATCAAGACCAAAATTGCTGTGTCATCTCTAAGAAATTTTTCTAAGCAAAAAAAAAAAAAATCAAAAAAAGTTACATAAGAAATACTATATTTGTAAATTTACTTATTTTTTGTGGGGTATGTACATGTATGTGTGTGGTGGTATGCATACCATGGCATATGTGTGCAGGTCAGACTTGATTAAGCTATTGCTCCCTTTGAAACACGTTGGTTCTGGGGACTGGACTCAGGACTTTAGGCTTGGTGTCAGATATATGATCTGAGCTATCTTGCCAGCCCTGATTTTAATTATTTTTTTCTTTTGTTTCTTTTTGAGACAGGGTTTCTCTGTGTAGCCCTGGCTGTCCTGGAACTCGCACTGTAGACCAGGCTGGCGTTGAACTCACAGAGATCCACCTGCCTCTGCCTTCTGAATGGTGGAATTAAAGGTGTCTGCCACCACTGCCCAGTCTGATTTTAATTTTTGATTAATATAAAATAACAACAAATTTATGGGGTATAAGTATATATTGTAGAATAATAAAATCAAGGTAAACATCATATCTACTTCTTAAACATGCAAAATTTATTTATGGTAGACATGAATATTCAAAATTCTTTTAACTATTTTGAGATAAAACAGTTAGTTAATTATCATCACCCTCTAAACAATAGAACACCAGAACTATTCTAGCCTTACAACTGTATCTCTGCCTTTATTGACCAGTTTCTCCCCTTGTCTCTTTCCACTTTCCTCCACTATTATGGCAACTACAGGTGTACTAATTTCTTCCACAAGATTGATTTTCTCTTAGATTACATATATGACTGAGATTCTGTACTTTTTGTCTTTCTGTGCCTGGCTTATTTCACTTAATACTCTTTGGGCTTATCCATAATATATTGTGCGAGTATACACACACACACACACACACACACACACACACACACACACACACACACACTGCTTTATCCATTGGTAGACATGAAATTGATTGATTTTAAATCATGTTTATTGTGAGGAGTGCTGAGAAAGGTGTCTCTTCCAAACATATGTTGTATAAAAGAGACATATCTAAACAATTTTTAAATTATTGAAAATTAAAAGATAGGCAAAGCATACCATGAAAAAGTTGGAATGAAACAGTCTTGTGACTTCCTATGTAGACTTTCTCAAAGGTACAGCAATATAACTGGAGGGCCTGGGTTCAACCTTGAGTAGACTGGCTTTATTGTCTATTCTTTTTACTGATATTCTATCATATATAGAATATAGTCTGATACAAGGGATCTGATGCTCTCAGAGAAGATAAAAATAACCAAAATTAGCTGAATTTTCTCTAAGAATCCAAGATAGAAAATTCATGAAAAGAACAGAATAATAAATGACTTGGGGAAATTATAATTTTGCTACTATTTCTGTAGGTACATATAAATTGGAACCAGGTTCTATATTACTGAAAGAGAATATAATCTGTACTAGTATCAGCTGGATGATAAGAGAATATCTATTGAGATGATTTTATATGTCCTGAAGAATTGTGTTAAGATTCTACAGTCCAAGACATGTTGATGAATTACAAGTTTATATCACAGTGCATTGCAACATACCATAATGTGGGTTACAACCCTTTAGACAGTATGGTTAGAAAGTAGTGTATGCACTTAAATACATTCCTTTTTATATCTCAAGAAGAACTTTACCAAAGAAACTTGATGAAAAATTCAAATATCAAATTTTGATTGGGTTCTGATAAAAATTGAAAGTATAAACATCTATAGCAAAATTAAATGTAAGCCTAAAATAACAACAAGAAACTTGAATGAAAACAAAAGAATAAGGACCTTCAAAAATTCTCTCATCCATAAAAGCAACAAGAATGACAGCAAAACATGTCACAAATGATTTTTTTTTCAGAACTTTAAAGTTTGGGCAAAGGCTTTTAGCAATCCAGGGGGAAGTTATTAAAAACAAAACAAAACACAGATGAATCCCTGCCAAACAGTAAGCTTCTAATTATCTATTTTTGCCTTCAATTATTCAATTTTGCAGTAGCCATCTAAACCAACAGCCCAAATCCTTTTGAAAATTGGCTTCCTGTAAGTCACTGAAGAGGTGGAAGAATACTGAAGGTCCTTCACAGCCCCAATTCCAGATGATTGTTCTTGCTGTTGCAGCTGGTGATTTAGTAGACTAGCCCATTTGCAACCCTGTCTTTATGTGTTTTGGTGCAAAGTTTGCTAGAGTGCTAACAACCTCTTATGTGGAGCTGCTTGACAAATAACAGCATTGCCAATGTTAACATCTTGACTTCCTGGAGCAGTCAAAAAAGTTAGGGAAACATTAGGATAATTAAGAAGCTTAGAAGAAGAATATAGTGACAAGACCTATAAAGGCTATGGAAGAACCATGTATTCCTGGAATTCTAGTTGGAAATATGTATGCATAGAGATGTGTTTATGCTTACAAAAGCATTGGAAAGACTTATCATGTCCTAGAACATTCATCCCAATGTTCTTTACAAAGAGGAAATGAAGGCAAAGACAGAGTTATTGTCTTGTTAGCCGAGTGTTCAAGGTATGCCTGAACACACACACACACACACACACACACACACACACACACACACACACACACAGAGAGAGAGAGAGACAGAGACAGAGACAGAGACAGACAGAGAGACAGAGACAGAGACAGACAGACAGACAGAGAAACCAGCAAGAAAATCTCAGAGAATCATTTCAGGTATTTTAGAAATTTCTGTCCCATCATTAGATGAGCTGAAGAAGGAAACTGTAGTGGTCACCCATGACAAAGAATTCAGACTTTACAAAATTATTTCAGAAATATCACCACATTAAACAATACCAATAAAAATTAACCACAACATTAATAGATTTGGTGTGTCCAAAGAAAGAGGTCTGACTTCCACAGTTGCTATAGAATTTTAAATGTCCCATTGAAAAATTGTGAACCATTAAAATTAATAAGAGACAAAGGCTCATGTACAAAAGAAAGAAAAAATAGTTAAAAGAAACCTAGAAACTATCTTTGATGATGCCTGGATATTAGCCTTACTAGCCAAAGAATTTAAATAAGCCATTTAAATTATATTCCAATAATTAAATGAAAGCATGGAAAAGGACTAAAGGAAAGTCTAAATAAATCAACAAAGAGAAAAGCATATTAACAGCATATGAACAGCAAAGAATTTTTGGAAGCAGCACCTGAGTCTCCTTTTCTGGTCTCTAGTCAGTTATTCTTGTAAGCAAGCACTTTGGTTGGGATATATCAGCTCACAAATACATATGTGAGCTTTATCTTATGTGCTTATGGGAGGTATTCTAAAATGTATCTAACAAAATCAGACTTCTCCCTTGGGCCGTTCACACATAGGTGCACTCCTTCAGTAGTTAATTTACACTTCAATGCCCTTTCTTCTTCCATTGGTGACCAGCCATTCATTGATCAGACTCCTAAAGATTTGTAATTCATACTCACAATAGGATTCTACATGTTGACTTCTGAACAGAAGAAGCAGGGCTTAGGAACTGTGAACTCAAGATAGAAATCTGTTACGGAGTAAAAAGAAATAAGCAAACTCTCAGAGAATGGGTTTGTGATTGCAAGGGAAGCACAGACTTGCCGAATTTTCTCCTCATTGTGTTCCTGGAGTCTAGTGCTATACTTAGAATACACAGACAGTGTTTTTTAAAAGAATGAATGAATATTCAATTTAAAAAAAAGTGGAGTGTTGCTTTAGCAGATGGCCCCACAAACAAGAAGAGTATTTGGGCTGTACAAATTGAAATGGTGGGTTTAAGAAAGAAAAAAAAAAGACACAAAGTTGAGTGGGAAGAGAAGTTGGAGTAAATCTGGGAGGATTTGGGGAAGGAGGAACAAACGTGATTAAAATGCATTGTATGAAATTCTCAAGGAATCTGTAAAATTATTACTTTAAAAAGTAAGGGGGAGATGGATGAGTGGATCTAGGGGAGAGGGACTGGGAGGAATGGATGGGGGGAAAGCTGCAGTTGGGAGTTTGTTGTATGAGAGAAAATTAAGTAATCTTAAAATTTTTTGAGCTTGTTTTAACAAAAATAAAATAAATGTGGCACTATATACCATTGTTCATCTTCAAACTGAAGGTATTGATTGCCTAAATATTTAAATAGAGATTTATTATCAGGAGCTCTGGAAATTTTCTGTTAACAAAAGAAAAGATCTAGATACATGTCTATTCATTTTTTCATCTGCATGGAACCACCAAGCTGGTCCTTGGTATTAATTAATTTCATTTCGCTTCAACCTCATTTTAATTGGCTTAATAAAATTTAATTAATTGAACAGTATAATCCTTTGTCAATTAATTTTATTTTGAGAGAAACGTATCGCTACAAAAATCCTATAAAACCTACCCAGGAGTTTTGTTTTTCCAATTAGACTTTTTTCCCCTTACAATATACTAATTGATTAGAAAGAATAATTTTCTCTTATATTTGGCAAACATTGTGGAGAATATTTCTGCCCAGAGAAATCTAGGGGATTCATCTTATCTTGTGACTAGATTTTATAAACCCCTTTAGTTCAAACTACATTGAGAAAGCACATCTATTTTTGTCTAGAAGCTTTAAAATCTTAGACTATGAAGACACTGATCAGAGACATTTTGGCCTGATGAGAAGCTCTTCCAAAACCTGAAAAAGAGAAGTGAGCCATACTATAGGCTAAACTCTGTTGCTAGGCAACCCTGAGACCTCAAGTGTACTGAAGGGCTTTTCCTCCACCATAAGACAAGAAGTAGAAAACTACGCCAATCAACGCAACAATCACATGCCATTTGAAGGAAAGTTCTTCTGATGAGAACAAACCCTTTCATAGACATGAACCTGGTAGACAACTGTGAGTTTTATTTTATCTGAAAGTAGCCATGGCTTAAATGAATTCTTTTTATTGAATTATTTTTAGGTCAGGATCTTGTAGCGATGAATTCAGTCCATTATTGAACCTATACCAGGCCACACACCATGCCAGGAATGACAAATATGGATAAGAAATTAACATATAAATAAAATTATTGCAAATAAATAAATAATAAACAAAATTCAAGAACACATCAAATAGGCCATTCACTGTGTTCAAGTTGACTTCTTTCCAAACACACAAGGTTAGTTTAACATATGTAAATCAATAAATGTAATTGATCGCACAAATAAGGAAAGGAATAATATGATCATTTCATTAGTTATAGATAACTCCTTTGAGAAAATCAAGTATCTCTTCCTGGTTAAAGTCCCAGAGAGATTAGTGATATAGAGATTTCTCAACTTGATAAGAGCTATATATGACAAACTGATAACCAACATCACAGTAAATAGGGAAAAACTTGAAACACTTTCATTAAAATCAGTAACAAGGCAAAGGTGTCCACTTTCTCTACTCTCTTCAATGCTTGAAGCCTTAACTATAGCAATAAAGCAAGAGGAAGGAAAGAGGGACACAAGTAGGAAAGGAAGAAATCAAAGTATAAAATTTGCAAATGATATGATTCTGTACATGAGAGTGACCCTAAATTATTTCTTTTTGTGTTGACCAGGACTTCCAACACGATTGTCAAAAGTAAGATGAAACATGCTTGTCAGACTCCAAAGCTTCATTTTAAAAATTTTGGTGGATCTAGTTGCTCATCATATATCTTTTATTGATATTACTTATCAAGTTGAGTGAGTGAGCTCTCAGTTTCCAGTATACTAAGAGGTTTTCTTTCTTTAGTCATTAAATGAGGGTTAGTCTTTTTGTCAAACACTTCCCTGTCATCTGTTCATGTAATCATGTATTTATCTCTGTAACTTGTTAAAATGTGTTACAGTAATTAATATTTAAATTTGAACCAGCCATTCATACCAAGAATAAATGCTATGTGATTATGATTTATGATTCTTTCTATGTGCTATTGGATTGATTTGCAAACATTTTGTTAATTTGTTTGGCATTTATGTTCATGACATTTATTGATTTATCTTTTTGTTTCTTTGGAATGTTTTTGCCTGATCGTAGGCTGATACTGACCTCACTAGATGAATTGAAAAGTATCCCCACAGTCCTAGTCTTCTGAAAGTGTTTGTAGAGAAGAATTATAATCTCTTCTCTACAAGTTTCACATAATTTACCAGTGGGCATATCTAGGCTTGATGCTTCCAGTGGTGGAATGTTGTTAATTATTCATTAAATTTCTTTAATATATATGTACCTGTTTGGATTATTTCTTCTTTTGTGAGTTTTAGAATATTGACTTCTTCAAGGAATTGTGACAATTCAGTTGTTACCTAATGTGTGACATAGCATTATCCATAAACAATTTTTACCATCCTTTTCAAGTCTACTGGAATCATAGTGATGCCTATTGGGTTCCTAATACTAGTAATTTGTGTCCTTCCCTTTTATGTAGATATCCCATTAGAAGTTTATTAAATTTATTGATTTTTTTCAAGAATTTAGCTTTTCTTTTTATTGATTATCTCTATTGATTTTCTGTTCTCAATTTAACTGATTTCTGCCCCAATTTTTGTCAGATCTTAATAGCTAAATTAAATGTGATAATAATTCTGTGTTAATCCATTCTACATAGCATTTGAAATTGACATTTCTCCAAGTCACCATGATTAATATTGCTGATACAAGTTTATAAAAATAATTAAAACACAATTTTCTAATACTTTAATTATGCTAAGCAAAAGAGATTTTCAAATTGCAATGGTTTGTAGATTCATTTCTTTTAATTTTTTTCTTTTATTTTTTTGAAACTAAAATGATTTCTCCATTCCCTTTCCTCCATCCCCACTCCCTGCCCCCAAAATTCTCCTGTATGTCTGTCCTTCTTCTTTTTCAAATTATTGGCCTCTTTTTCCATGGGTTGTTGTTATGGACATTCATATTCCTAAATACATGAGTACAACCTGCTCAGTCTGTGTGTTATTTTATGTATGCTTTCAGGACTGATCACACTTGGTATTATGTATGTGCTCTTCCCTGGAGTAGACAATGACTCTTGTTTTTCAGCATCCTTAGTTTCCTGTAGTTCTTTGTGTAGAGTTGATGTTTCATAGAATTTCTTCCTTCCACATCATCATGTCTATTATTGTCCTTGTTCATCTTAAACAGTCATGTTGATAAGACTTTATGGATGCAGCTTCTGATCTTCCTAGAAGACACAATCTCACAGTGAACTCCCTTCTATTCCTCTGGCTTTTGCAAAGGGTTTTTTTTTTTTTTTTTTTTTTTTTTTTTGGTTTTTCAAGACAGGGTTTCTCTGTGTAGCTTTGCGCCTTTCCTGGAACTCGCTTTGGAGACCAGGCTGGCCTCGAACTCACAGAGATCCGCCTGCCTCTGCCTCCCGAGTGCTGGGATTAAAGGCGTGCGCCACCACCGCCCGGCTAGTTTTTGTCTTTTATTTTAGGAGCATTTGTTATGTGTTTCATTATGACATATTCATATATGTTTATAGTATGTTTTGATAGCTCTTTATTCTAGATTCCGTTTTCTCTTCTATCTTCAATTTTAGTATCGTATTTGATTGCTGATTTTAGATTTTTCCTCTTTTATAGAATAAACACAGAAAAACATAACTGTTCCTCTACATAGTGGTCATTGCATCCTAGAAATTTGGACATTTTAATTTTCAGCTAATTCATTTCTTTTGAGACTCAACCTTTTGACCCACATTTAACTTAGCAGAATCTTGTCTAATCTCCGATTATTGGTTTTTTTCCACTTATCTTCCTGTTACTGATTTTTTAATTTAATTATATTGTGACTTAACAACAGACATTGTGAGTTTTTTTTTTTATTTAAGTTGTGTTTCACAAGCGTAGAATGTGATCTATCTAGTTGGATGCCCCACACAAGCTTAAAAACAACATATTCTTTGATGTTGGGTCAAGTAGTCTAGTGACTTCCACTGTGTTTAGTTAAGTAATTCGTGGTATCAATTGTAGCTATGTCTTTGCTGATTATTTGTGGATTGGATCTGTCCATATCTCAAGGAAAGGTATGAGAGCCTCTAAATGTAACAGTGATTTCCTCTCTTTCTCCTGATCTACCTGTAAAGGCCCGCAGCATTTGATGTTTTAATGATACATGTGCACAGAACAGAAAGTGTATGTCTTCTTGGAGAAATAGTTCATATATCAGCATATGATGTTTTTATATCTTTATAAATTTATTTATCTGACATCTGCTCTGTTTGAAATTAATATAATTAGTTTGTCTTTCCTTTGTATTAGCATGTTCCTTTACCATCTGGATTTTGATTAGATGCATATTAATGTTTGCACTAGGTTACATATAGATAAGAAGTGGCTGGTTCTTATTTTTGCATTTGCTGTAGACCTCACAGAACCCAGATAAAGTGGTTATTGATATGTTGAATGACAGACTTTTTAATGTTTCCTATTTGTTGCCTGTGTTCTCTGTTCCTACCTTAGTCTTCTATTTATTTTTTGTATTTTATAATTATATGAACTTTTAATGAGATGTATTTTCCATCCTTTCTCAGAATGTCAGCTATGTTTTTTCTTAAGTTTTCTTAGGGTTCATGTGAAAGTTTAAATGTCCCTTTATAACTAAACCAAGTTCACTTGCAAATAACACTGGTGTCATGTCTCACTCATCTTCATTTACCCAACTTATACTTAAGCATAGGTTTATATCTTAATAAAATGTATGAAAGAGATATACAGTTCCATAGGGGTACACATACAAATAAATTTTAATGCAAAATTGTATTTATAATTTGAGTTTAGATGTTTAAATGTTAAAGAAACAATTAGAGCTAAATTAATATGACAGAAGATAAATGCTACAATATTATCTATACAATGCACAGTTTTACAAACAATGCAAAACAATTTAAATCAAACTTCTCCACCATTTAGAGTTTATCTGACAGCACCAAACATACAGCTGGACTTTGGGAAAGGTTTAAGAACCCACCTCTTTATGAATGAATGATTTTCGATTCATATATCTTTCAAAGTTCACAATACGGAAGTATGTTGCACTTTTAATCAATTTCACACATTAGCAAGAAATAAAGTGTTGTCTCTTGAGGGTCCATCACAGTGAATTCCCACAATATCTACTGGTTTTAGAATTGCATGTCATCAATCAATACAATCAAGCCATTTAACAGAAGTGGTTCTGGATTCTTATCACGTGGCAGAAACCTCTGTGTAGCTTTAACAAACTCTTATATTCACGCGATCACTTTATTTTTAAATTGCTCCTGTAAACATTGTAATGATGTTTTTCCATTGAGTACGTTCCCTTGCATGCCTTGGCCTCCCTCCTTTCACCCTTTGCCACCTCCACTTGTCTCCTATATAGCTTCTTCAGTATGTGTTACAACTCTTGTTTCCTAGATTGTCTAGATGGTCTAGATCAGTGGCGGTTGACCTGCGGGTCATGATCCCTTGTGGGAGGGTGCAAATAATCCTTTCACTGGTTGCATATCTGATTCCTGCATACCATGCCTTTGCATTACAATTCATAGCAGTGGCAAACTTACAGTTATGAAGTAGCAACAAAAATAGTTTTATGTTTGTGGGTCACCACACCATGGAGAATTGTATTAAAGAGTCACAGCATTAGGAAGGTTGAGAACCACTGATCTAGATAATTCTTAACTGCAAATGATATACACAAGAGAGTGGCAGCTGTGTTCTTGGGCATAGGGTGTGCAGGAATGCATCTTTTCTGTGTTGCCCTGGCTTCTCAGCCCTCTTGTTTCACTTAGAACCTTCTTTCTTTTTTCCTGTTTATACCCACTGTTAGGGAACATTTGACTAACTAACATGACCACACAATCCTCTCTTCCTACTCTTTATTCTGGGCTGGAATATCATGGCTACCTGCTATTTTTAATACATAGTATCATAGATATAGAGTGTAGAAGAGAGAAGGAATCAGAGAATGGTCAGGCAGAGACAGTAGTGCATTGATCTATAATTATTAACAATAGTTCATAAATTCAAACTATATAAACAATCCAAAGGTGTATATATATATATATATATATATATATATATATATATATATATGAGTTGGGAGGACACAGAAAGTAATTTAATTCATTGATTGAACTTAATACACTGAATTGGAAGTTGAGTAACAATGTTGTCTCTGGTTCACAATGAAGTGTTTTTTTTTTTTTTTACCAGTTTAAGAGTCACACACAGAGTATCCCAGAAAATAAATGTGACAAAACTATTATTGTCTTATACTCTCAATAGTTCTTTACTTTGTAGTACACAGAATTATTTTAGATTTGCAACTTCATAAATATGGCCATTGTATCATCTAATAAAAGATGAAAATCTTCCTTTTCTGCTACATATTCAAAAGCTCTAAAGTGAACACAAGCAAATATTAAAGCCACCAGGCTTGCCTGTGTGTACCAGCCATCTCAACATTTTGGAAGTCAAGGTAGGCATATAGTGAAGTTCCCATGCCAGTGGAAGACTGATGCATGCAAGCAGTGGGATGGGTGCATTTCAAAGGGCCTGGTGCAATGTCTGGAAGATTAGCCTAGGGGAAAAAACAGTTGTCAGCTGAGGCCTAGGTAAATGTGACATAGATCCCAACATTTTTTACAATGAAGTTCTAAACTTTTTTGTGCTCCGGTTTCTTTTTCCGTTGGAAGTGTACTTTTCCTAATAATCTGCCTTTGCTGATGCTAACATTCATGTATCTGTTCCAGTTACTTATTCTGCAACACAGCAATCTAGAACCCTTTAGAGTTGCCCACTGGATCCAATAGCCACTAATATTAGAACTGCTGTGTAATTTCTTTGAAATTATTTAGCCAACAATAGTACATGTATATATATGTGTGTGTGTGTGTGTGTGTGTGTGTGTGTGTGTGTGTGTGTGTCATTTTTAATTACCTGAATTCAGTTTGGAAGACATCAATATATAAATAAAAAAGCAGTTATTTTCTCTTAGCAACAACATTTCTGGGTCATGAAAATTCAATATATTATTGTTGAGTTTCATTAAAATGTGTGTTTTTAGCTTCTTTGGGGATTATTTCTTCAGTTACATTTCTATGATATCTAAATTTTGAGATTTTTTTCTTCGATATTATTATCTTTTATCACAAAACTTATAACTCAATTATCTTCTAGAGATTGTGAAAGGCTTTGGCATCTAAGTGATTATGTGAGGACTCTTTAGAGACCAGTCACCTGAATAAAGGGAGGTGGTAGCATCCTGCTGTGGTTGGAATGCATTGACTCTCAAGCTGGTAGATAATAGCAAGAGTTATCTTTGAAGAATTCTAAAACAATATTAGCTATTGCAGATTCAAATGTTGACAAGTTGGAGTTCCTTTGGAATTAGATCTCAAGAAGTTTACAATCAACTACACTATAAATTTCTGTACAATCAACTACACTACGAATCTCTGTAAATTCATTTTCAAAACCATTCAAGATGAAAGCACTTGAAAACATCAAGAACCACATAGAATTTAATATTTCTTTAGAATCAGTAATGCAAGTTTTTTGAATATTCCACTCGTCATGAATTTTACCTAAGATATTAAATCTAATACTAAAAATTTCTTATAAGGAAAATTACTATATTGACCTCAGTATAAAGGGGCATATTTGTGTGTGAGGGTGTGTGTACAGTACATTTCAATGGTTAAATAAAAATAAAAATGGAACCAAATCCATCAAGGGAAGACCATTCAAATTTCATACATTTCGCATATTTCCATACATCTTTCCAAATAAAGCCGTAAGTATTTTTAAAATATTGCTTGTAGCCTGTACCTACATTATATTCCATTGTACCTTGGATTCAGGGATTATCACAAACGTATTGATGTAGGAAAAGCGCAGTGTTTTTGAGTTTGGCGGTTTTTCTTGCACACCTGAGGTGTGCGTTCACTCAGGAGTTAGTGAGCTAGATGCTTCCACACACTCCCACTGTGTCTATGCCCTCTGAGTTCTTGTCCAAGAAATTCAGAGGCCGCAGAGAGTAAGGTTTCTCCTTTATTATAATTATTTTATTTTACTTTTTAAAGATTTAATATTTAATGTGTGTGTGTACCTGCACTTGAGTGGGGGTACCCTCGGAAAGAATTTCCTAGGGGGAGTAGGAAGTGTCGTTAGGAGGAGGAGAGATAAGAAGAAAGCAGATCTCCACTCAGGCTTGAGAACCGAAGACATTTTTGAGCTTCGATCCTTCTTGGTATCTTGACCTTCGGCAAAGACACAACTGTGGTGGTGGAACATCTCTAGGTTCTGGGCAAGGAAAAGTCATTTGTTCTTGAGGTCTTCTACCCTAAAACTGACCAGCAAGTTTTAATTCCGTGTTCTCATCATCACTTTTATCTATTTAGGTAAATATCTGAAATCGTTTAAATCATGCCTCGAGTTTAATTAAAAATAGAGGTTCGGGCAAGGAATCAGCAGGAAGGGCTGGGAGCAAAGTTAGCGATAGAGCGTAGAGTGCAACAGGACTCCATCCCAGAGACGCTTCCAAAGAGGAGACGCTGGGAGGACAATCCAAGATTAGTCGGATCACTTGGCTTCTAGATAATGATCGTCAAGGCGTGCAAAGCATGTCGTCAGGAGCACCATTCTTGGGAAAACACACTTCTGTGACAAGAACACCTCAGAACGAGAGGTATCCTTTGGAAGCATGATGGCTAGAGGTGAGAAAATGCAAGTGTAGATAGTACACTCCCGAGAAAACCATGTATCCTCAAAGATACATCATTAGATGAAGAAAAGAAAAGAAAAACACACCCCTTACTAGAGATCTGCACTCTATTGTAGAAACAGAAGAGGGAGCTAGTGAAGTAAAAATTTAGTAAATATCAGGAGACAATGTTGTGAACTTTGTGTCTATTCTCACCGTCCCCTTGGAATCATCTGTTGTCATTTGTAGAGCTAATCCCGAAGACAACTTCATGAATGGATATATAAATATATGTTTAAAAGCCCTCAGAATCTATTCAAAGAGTCCTTGAAGAACATGGGGAACACTGGAAAGAAGAAAGTAGAATTCCCCAACTCACTTTCTAGAAATAAATTATGCCCAAACTTTTACATTGTCCTTGAATTGTTTTCAGTCGGGTAAGAAGAAAGAGTGTAGTTCGGGCTCTAAGACCTGGTTTAAGATATAAGACTCCGCCCCTCTTAAGTTGTCAGTGGCAGAGGTTGAGCCTACCTGGAAGAAACACCAATGATCTTTAGGGAAATGCCAAAGGATTTAGTACACATGTAGTATAACACTCACAATATACAAGGTACATTTCAAGCTGATTTGAGGTACAGAAATTTTTCTGACGAGAACTTTATGAATGAGAATATAGAATATTGTAACAAAAAGTAGAAAAGAGAAGAGACAGGAAGTAGTATTGTACAATATAATGCACACTTGTACACTATAAATAATGATAAGAAGAATCTATTTTAAAGATGGAAATAATAAAACAATGAAATTGAGTACAATTCAATAAAAATTAATCAAATATGAGGTAGAGGGGCAAAAGTATTTAAAAATTAACAGGGTCCTCTGTAGAAAATTGCAGTTAGTCCTTGTAGAGATGAGATAATGAGACAAAAATACTTGAAGATTTAATGGCAGAAAATAACCAAATTTGGTGAAAGACATAAATTTACATATATAAAAATGTAAAAGCATTGAAGTAGAAATTTAGATGTAGAAATGACCACTCCTAAAGACATGACAATTTGTTAAAGAGAAATAAACAGAAACATGATGTAGAGAAATTTGTATGAATGACTATAGATTTTTCAATAAAAAATATTGGAGCTAGAAAACAGTGGAACAACATTCTTAAAGTGCTGAAAGAGAAATAAAACTGATCTAAAGTCTGTAAACCTGAGAAAATCATATGACAGACTTTCCTTGATAAAATACAATGAGGAGAAATTATTTCTAGTAACCCCTCACCAAAGATGTGAGGACATTTTTAAGTACACAAGGAAATCATACCCAATGGAAAAAACAAATCTCCATGAAATAATGTGCACTGGAAATGGCAATTAGTATTTCAATTCTAAAATAATGTGTGTTTCTCTTAATTTTGTAAAACACATATGTGACTATATTAGTCAAACTTAAGTCTTTTTTTCAAGTAGGGTTTATCATGTAGACATAACATAAAGAAGATTAAGGAAGATAGTATCTTATAGTTTATACACTTGAGAAGATATTAGTTATGTGCTAAATGATAAAATATTAATTCTATACAGACTAAAATGTTAAATATATATAATAACATTAAATGCTATTATAAACAGCACAAAAAGTGTGGTTAAAAAATAAATGGATTAATGGCTGGGGAGATGACTCAGCCAAGAAAATATCTGCCATGCAAGGTTTGAAGACATGAGTTTGGATCTAAGCACTCAGAAAAATGGTGTGTGACATTGAATGTCTTTAACTCCAATGCTGAGGGGAACATAGAGGTGGATTCCTGGGGCTCATTGACTAACCAGCCTAGCTAATCAGTGTTCTTCAGATTCTGTGAGAGACCCTGTCTCAAAATATAAGATGAAGAGTGATTCAGGAAGATACCCCCAAATGACTCCTAGCCTGCATGCATGTATGTACAACTGCTGGCACAAGAGTACATGCCTACACAAACAAGTCCATATAACAGCATAAATTAATATAGACAGACAGACAGATAGATAGATAGTTTTAAATGGTATTCTAAATTCTAGTAATACAAAACTGGACAAGGAACTAAAAAACACAAGAAAACAGAGATGAAAAACAGAAAAAAAAAAGGAAAATGGTAGCTCTAGATACAGTTATGTCAACAGTTACATAAAAAGCAGTGAACTCTACATTCCGATTGAAGTGAAGGAGACAGGTAGACTCAAAGGATGATGAAAGCAGTAAAAAGTGGCCTGAACAAGACAACACTAAGAACTGAAACGACTTAGTGATGTTTACAGAGTGGTACATCCAATAACTTCAGGATTCACATTCTTTACAAGTACACATGGCCGGCTTTGTTGACTCTCATGGGAGACCTTATCTTTTCTGAGGAGTGGATGGGGGGGCGTTGAGAAAGGAGGTGGGGGAGGGAATGGGAAGAGAGGAGGGAGGGGAAACTGTGGTTGGTATGTAAAATAAATTTTAAAAATTAATAATAATAAAAAAGAAATTAATATAAAGGAAAAAACAAGTACACATGGCTGTTTAGCAAGCGAGACAATGCTGTAGGCATTGAAATGAACTTTGATACAATCACAAGAAGTACAGTGTTAGAATATAATCCCTGACACAACTGAGATTAAATTTTACATTAATAGCAATATGTAACTTGAAGAATCTGCAAATATTTAAAAACTAACACATTTTAAGATTATCTATGAGTTTCATTTAGGAATATTAGAGAAAATATTTTAATGATAGTAAGACTGCAAGTTACCAAAATTTCTGAGATGCATCTAGAAAATCACATGTATTAGCCAAACATATCTTTAAATCCTGATACTCAAAACTGTCCAATTTTATGTAATACTTCTAGGTGATCATGAATACAATAGGGTCCAACTCAAGGATTTCATACTAATGGGCTTTTTTTTTCCAGACTATTTCACATTAGCAACATTTATAAAAAGATTTTAATTAAAATTTTGAGATGCTCAAGACCATACTTTTGCTTTTTCCATGTTTACAGGAGTTCTGATCCCAATAAAGTTGCTTTAACAATAGTTAGGAGTGAAATATAAAATTAAAAATGATTCTGTGAACAAAGGACTCTGGAAGTCAGTTTAAGAAATGGACAGGTAGAGATACTAAAGATGAGAAGCTAAATAGCTAAAAATTAAAAGCAAGAGGAAGGCATCATCAATAATAAAGGTAAAGTAAAAGAATGAATAACAGGAATTGAAGCAAACTGAGGAAACATGACCATAACTTTTAGTAACTCAGGAACATGATCAGGAAACAAAACTTAAGAATCTATATTGCAGAAGAAACTAAAATACAAATTCATGCACAAAAAACATTCTCAATGAAATAGTAGCAGAAAGCTTCCCAAATACAGGGAAAAGTGTGACCAGCTAAGCACATAGGTAATTATAATCTCAGACACATTCAGAAAAGAACCACTTCCTGAACCACTAGTTCACAAGCTCAGAATGCTTAGCAGAAACAATATCAAGTGCAGTAAAACACCAACTACCAAAGGAGGGCTTATTAGAATAACATCAGACTTCCCAGTGAAACAACTACCAAAAAACAAAATCCTAAAAGCCAGGACAGCATAGAAGGATATATTTTAAGCCCTGAGATGAATACCTACTAGTCAAGATTATTATAGTCAACAAAGCTATCTTTTTAAAGTGATGGGGAAATAAATACACTCCAAGATAAGCACACACACACACACACACACACACACACACACACACACACACACACCAATTCACATAACTAAGGCAACAATGCAGAATATACTTAACAAAATCTTACACATGAAGAAGAAAGATTAATCATAAACACAAAAACTCAACAAAGAGTTTAATGAATTAAACAAATTAGGACTATGATACTAGAAAGCTCCTGAGCTGAATAAGAGAAAGAAAAGAATTATTTAACCTACTAAAGGGAAAAAAGGAAGTTACAGGACTTAGTAAATACCTCTCAACAATAAATCTAAATGTTAGCTGGGCAGTGGTGGTGCACGCCTTTAATCCCAGCATTCGGGAGGCAGAGGCAGGCGGATCTTTGTGAGTTTGAGGCCAGCCTGGTCTACAGAGCGAGATCCAGGAAAGGCGCAAAGCTACACAGAGAAACCCTGTCTCGAAAAACCAATAAATAAATAAATAAAATAAATAAATCAATAAATCTAAATGTTCATAATCTTAACTCTCTAAAAATACAGATAAATGATTAGATTAAAAGTCAATATCCAACCGCTGACTGCAAGAAACTCTTTACTGACAAAGCCACACAATCTAAAAATGAAATGACCTGCATAATCAGAAGCCAAAAGCAAGCAACAGCAGGCATTCCATAACTGACTGGAATTACTCAGAAGAAATAAAGTCACTAATTATTAGTGAGGAAAGTGATCCATCAGGATGCAATGATTGTGTGTGTGTATGTGTGTTTGTGTGTTTGTGTGTGTGTGTGTGTGTGTGTGTGAGAGAGAGAGAGAGAGAGAGAGAGAGAGAGAGAGAGAGAGACGAGTGTTGTGCATCAGTGTTATAAACACTACTGGATATAAAAAGACTGACAGATACAGATACTTCAACATCTCACTTTCATCAATACCTGGATTGTCCAGAAAAAAATATCAGCAAAGGAATTTAAAAGCAAAACTCCACCATAGATCAAATGGACCTCATACTTCCACAGAAATGTCCATCCAAGAGCAGCAAAATGTACATTATTCTTAATAGCTCATGGGCCATTTCCCAAAATAGACCATATTTTAGGACATGGAGAAAATTATAGCAGGTAGTTCTTCAGAGTTGTTGTCTTCTGATTGGGGGGATGGGAAAGGACTCAGTTATCCTTAAGAGGCTGGCCACTGGGAGTTTAACCATGTTGCAATGTGTATATGGGGACACAAATTGTGCTTGGTGTATTTGTAGGGGGTGGCACAAGGGTGGGAGGGTGAACCTGGGAGGAATGGGAAGTGAGTGTGATCATGATGCACAGTATGAAATTCCCAAATAGAAAACATTATGTTGGAAAAACTTCAAAAAAAATTATTATGAGATTATTATTGAATAAAACAAGGATGCGATAGCAAGAGATACTGTAGAAGTTTGGAGACTGGACAATAAATGCTTGCATGATTAGCAGGTCATTGAAAAATCTCAGGAGATAATTAGAAATATCTAGAATCAAACCAAAATGGAAATGCAATGTGTTGTAACCCGAGTAATACAGCAAAGCTAATTTTAAAATGAATTAGAATGTCACAATGATTTCATATAAAGAATGGTGATGTATCTAGAGGTCTTAAAATGGCACTTACAAGACATATCCATACCAAAAATTAAGGAAATAATTAGAAAATGGCAAAACAAAACTCAGAGAAGCCAAGAATTGATTATTTGAAAAGATTAGCTTTGAAAATCCTTATTCAAAAGAATCGAATGGAAGAGATGAAAGGGCCCACCTTGGAAAGGGTACAGGTTAAAAGGGGACACTTCCTAGTACCTTTCACCAGTTTCTTTGTGGACCTTAGAGAGGTCTTGCATCACTCTAGGTTTGTCCCTCCTAGGGAGCCATTGTCAATGGGATTTTGCAATACAGTTACTGTGAATAATGCTTCAGTAAGGAGAGAAATGCATTTGTTTTTTTGATATAATGATTTCACATGGAACTACAAAATGACAAAAAGATAGTTAAATCAATAGAGCAAAAATACTTAGCTTAATATGTTATAGTTACAGTAATCATTATGAAACCGGCATAAAAGTATTGACTGGGTGGGCAGCCAGTAGAATGGGAGGAATTTTTTTTTTTGCCAGCTATACATCATACAATGGATTAGTAGAAACAATATACAAAGCATGAAAAAATTAATAAGCATCAAGTAAGTGAACAACTTATTTAAAAATGAGCTGTGCATCTGAGCAGACAGTACTCAAAAGAATAAATACAAATGGCTAGTAATCACTTTAAAGAGAATTTAACATCCTTATCCATCATGGAAATACAGATGAAAGCTAAGATACTACCTTATCTTAGTCAGGAATACACAATACATGGGATACATGTGAGGAAAAGCAAATGTTAATGAGAATATATACTAGTACTCACCCTTTGGAAATCAGTTTGGAAGTTTCTCAAAAAAACTAAAAATAGAATTGCCATGTGACTGTGCTATGACACTCCTGAGCATATTTTTGACAGAGTTACTTCCATATCCACGTTCAATGCTGCTCTATTCACAATATCTAGGAAATGGAATCAATATGTCAGTTAGTTGGTGAATGGATAATGAAAATGTGATATGTGTACAAAGTGGAATATTACTCAACTGTAAATAAGAATGAAATCATGCAGTTTTCAAGCAAATTAATGAGACTGGAAAAAGAGTGTGAGGTGACCCAGGCTCCAAAAGACAAGCGCCACATGCTCCCTATCATATATGTTATATATAAACACACACTAGGTATACATATATTATACATGATAGCTTTTTTTTAAAAAGGCACAAATTTTAGAGGGAGTTAAGGGCATGGGAGAGGTTGAAGGGAGGAGACATGAGAGGGTTTGAAGGGAGGTAAAAGAAGGGAAATAATATATTTTCATTAAACAAAAATTATTAAGAAAAACATTCCAGCAAAGAGGAGAGGCTCCTGTTACCCACCCCTAGTTGAGGAACTAATAACAGTTGATGGCTACTGAGAGAGAGTGAGAGAGAGAGAGAGAGAGGGAGAGAGGGAGAGAGAGAGAGAGAGAGAGAGAGAGAGAGAGAGAGAGAGAGAGAGAGAGAGAGAAATTACTTTTCTTTGGACAGAAATGGCCATTGGCAAATTGTCCATGCTCTGATGGATGACCATACACACATGCACTTTGGAAAGCACTAATCAGTTTTTTTTTGTTTTATGAAACAGGGTTTCTCTGCGTAGTTTTGATGCCTGTTCTGGATCTCACTCTGTAGCCCAGGCTGGCCTCAAACTCAGAGATCCACCTGGCTCTGCCTCCCGAGTGCTGGCATGAAAGGCGTGCGCCACCACCGCCTGGCTCACTAATCAGTCTTAATGGGGAAAAGCAAAGACATGAAATCGGGAAGGAGAGGAGAGATATGCTGGGGGTGCAGGGTAAGTTGGAAGGAAAGAGTGGAAGGTGAATATGATCAAGACACATTATATATATGTGTGAAATTTTCAAAAACATAAATAATGATTGATGTATTTTTGTAAAATACTTTTATGTTTTATATAAACTTTATTGATTATAATACAATATGACAAATATATACCTTGACTTTAGCTATTAAATGTGAATTCTCAAGTGTAGTTAAGTAGCTATGTAGTTATATGTAGTTCTCCATTTTTAATATTCTATTAAATACTTAAGCAATAATAGATTCTATTAATATTTTCCTCCCTATGTTTTCTCAAAGGAAACTTTAGTGCTTCAGGAATTGCATTAACTTCTATGATCATTAATCTTTTAATTTTATTTTATGTGTATGAATATTTTATGTGCATACAGAACTGTGCATGGTATGCATGCCTGGTAACCAGAGAGGACAGGAGGAGGCATCAGATCCTCTTGGACTTGAGTTAAAGTTAATTTTTGAGTCATCAAGTGGGTGCTGGGAATTGAGCCTAGGTCCTATGGAAGCGTGGCTAGTCCTCTCAATCACTGAGACATCTATCCAGCCCCAAGGTAGTTAATCATAACTATTGACTGTATTGGATTGATGCTGGGGAATGTCTTTCTGTATGCTGTGAATATATGTTGGTCCCATTGTTTAATAAAGAAGCTGTTTTGGCCTGTGGTAAGGCAGCTTAGAAGCAGGCAGGAAATCCAAGGAAAGAGACGGGAGGGAGAAAAGCGGAGTCTAGAGAGTTGCTAACCAGCCGCCAAAGGAGCAACATGTAATGGGTTGCAGGTAAAGCCACAGAACATGTGGCGATACACAGATTAATAGTTATGGGTTGAGTTAAGTTATAAGAGCTAGCTAGCAAGAAGCCTGCCATAGGCCATATAGTTTGTAAATAATGTAAACCTGTGTGTGTTTCCTTGGGTCCCAGCAGCTGCGGGACCGCATGTGAGAGAGAAATTTGTCTGGACCTTGCGGTTCCAGGCGGGACCCAAAAACTTCTGGATATAGATAGAGAACTGCCAAAAACTTCTGGCTATAGATAGAGAACTGCTTAGAAGATGATTAAATACACTTCTGTGTGCTCCTGTGATACTGTTTCCAGAACAACTATATCAATGACCTAATGAGTGGGTTGATCCCCGGATGGATTCACAACATGGAAGTATTACCGTGGGTGGTTAGATGCTGGAGGTGGTCTAGTTGGAGGAAGTAAGTCCCTGGAGGCTGGCCCTTGGGATCTGTATCCCTCCCTCCCGACCTTTACTTTATTCAAGCTCTTTGCTACTTTTTAGCCATTCTGTTGTGAGTTGGTCTGCTCTGTCATGCCTTCCCCATCATGGGGACTCACACCTCGGAAACTGCAGATAAATCTTTCTTCTTTTAAAGTGTGTCAAATATCTTGCCACACTGAAAAGAAAAGTAACTATATAGCCTCCAACTTATATCCAACATTCTCAGACTCCACAGTGTTTCCTCAGCACAGCAGTAATAGTCTTAATATGCCTTTCAACCTTCTTTAGTCATTTACTCACTCAGTTACTAATTGTTCAGCTATTATCAGAAAAATAATTGGGAGAGGGTATAGGGTTATATCAGCTTTTTTTCTTAAACCCTAATGGTCATCAACAACATAAGTAAAAATAAATACCCAAATACCCACAGCGAGGGTTCCAGAACCCTCGATATGCATAATGAGGGAATGAAGAGAGGACAGACACATGTATAGAAAAGCAGGGATCAGGCAGGCTGTGTTTGCTCTGATGGAGGGCACAAGCTACACAAAAATGGGGAACCTCAGCTGTTTATTGTGTTCAGCACACAGGGAGGTGCTAATTAGTCTTGGTAGAAGGAATCTCTAGGTGAGCAGTCTCAGATTATAAACACCCGAGGGAGGAAGATTGTTTTTATACACACTGGTCAATTGCTCACAAACACTCATACTTGGAACAGAGGGAAGCTTTGCCATTGTGAGCCTGACTGTACTGGGATAGTTTTGCCATTCCTGTGGATCAGAGGCATTGGGTCCTTGACATGGTTGTGCTTGCATCAATAATATGTATTCATTCAAGAGTACATTTACTCTTTACACATTTACTGAAGGCTTTTTTTTTTTGATTCCCTACAGTATACTGATTCCCTCTTTTTTGTATATGCATCTGTCTTTTCTACCTCAGAAGTCTAAAGTTTTCTAATTGTCACATGAGTGAACTACTTTTGCCACAGCCTTGTTTGCAGCTTTCCAAGATATAGGCATCAAAGGGGCTCTACTAAGCCATGGTAGCATTCCTGACATCATAAAGATTATTTGTAGCTAGAGTTTTCCTGCCTTGTCCACAGTCAGGACAAATCTTTGTCACCCGCCAGTCCCACAGCCACTTAGACCCAACCAAGTAAACACAGAGACTTATATTGCTTACAAACTGTATGGCCGTGGCAGGCTTCTTGCTAACTGTTCTAAATTAACCCATTTCTATAAATCTATACCTTGCCACGAGGCTTGTGGCTTACCGGCATCTTTACATGCTGCTTGTCCTGGCGGTGGCTGGCAGTGACTCCTTCTGCCTTCCTGTTCTTTCTTTTCTCCTCTCTGTTAGTCCCGCCTATACTTCCTGCCTAGCCACTGGCCAATCAATGTTTTATTTATTGACCAATCAGAGCAACACATTTGCTATACAGAACATCCCACAGCAATTATTGATTTAGACCTTTAAATTCTTGGAGTAATTTATAATTTTCAGAAGTAGGTTGCTAATGAAGATATTTCAATTTGAAGAATGTTTTAACCTTATAGGAGTTATCTTGTTCAAATTGGTCACATTTGTCTTGTGGAGACTTACTCTCATAGTTTTTAGTAATATTGGCTGATTCTGTGAACCATAAGCTATGAAAAGGAGTTTGACATTTGGAAAAATCAGAAAAAAAAAATGGAAATAGCTTTTCTGCCTAGAAGAACCTGCTGGAATGTGGAGGTTCATTGGCTGTATCTATAATGGCTCAGTGATGTACCTTTTTATAAGTACTGGTTGACTAAGAGAAGGAACACAGCCCAGCAGCCATACTTGGAGAAACAATGTCCTAAAAAGCAGAGAAACTAAAGAATAAAATCAACGAAATTGCAGAGAGACAGAAAAATGTATATCATACAAATAATAAAAAAAAAGATAAATTTCTTTTCAATATTTTTCTATATTAGGCCATATAGTATTTTATGATCTGTGGGCCATACACTGTCATTAATAACTGTTCAACCCTGTCTCTGTCCCTCTCTTTGTACCATGAAAGCTGTTATTAATATGTCAATGAGTTGAAGGGTTATGTTCTGAAAAAGAATTGTACTCATAAAAACAGACCTCATTTGGCCTTAGATTTCCAATCCTTGTTTTAGCTGGTAAATGTATCTTGTGTACTATTTGAGAAAAACAGACTGTTTTTCTCTGGACTGTTATAGATTGTGGGGAAACATAACATGAAATTAATATTGGGGTGAAAATTGTATCATAATTTTTTCATATTATGAAATATAAGATAAATTTGTATGTTGTGGAAGTTTCAATTAAGAGTCTTAGTAATTAAACTCTGATAAGTAATGTGTTAATCCCAAAGATGGGAGGAGAAGAACAACCACCAACCCAAATCACCATGACCAAATTAATTAAAGCAAGCGATTAATCAAAACAAGCTTTTTTATTTGTGGACAGGGGCTGCCTTTCCCTAAAGTGAGGTTTGAGAGGTCAGCACTGGATGTGAGGAAGACAAGGATTTTACAACTTAGGAGTAGGAGGTTTCCAAATGGGGGACTTGGTGGGCAAAATAGGTGGGGCTACAGGAGCAGAATATAGCAACATGGTTAAAATAAGGTAGTCCTAACCACCTTTGGAAACAAAGGTAGGGCTGCAAGATGGTCTTTACAACCTTTTGAAACAAAGACATTTGCAAGGTGGTTGTAAGGTAGTCATAACAACAGGTGACCATGATAACCTTTTGAAACAAAGGTATGGTTGCAGTTTCCTAAAACAGACAGTATAGAGCCATTTGCAATTAAGGTTAGAAGTGAGACATAACTTAATCTTTTAGAAACAGTGGTTTAATCATAAACAGGAATGGAGCATTTGACTTTACTGTAAGATGGCTTTTAATCCTAACATCAAGGCAGGTTGGTTCATCAAAAGAACAATTGAACGTATATGGGTTGCCTGTAGTTCCTGAAAGAAAAGGCACTTTTTGTGAACAGCTTCCAGCAGTCATAAAATTAAAAAGATACAACATGGGGGTCATATTTGAAGGAAAATTAAGTTTTTAATTTGAATCCAGAGAGTATCAGGAAGGTTTGCATCTGGAAAATGTCTGGTTAAAATATAAAGAGGTAATCTCCATTTCTTGCATTTATGCTAAAATGCAAGCACTTACTTCTTGGGAAAAGGTTTATGATTGCAGATCCAAATATATCATCTGCACCCAAATGTCAAGGGTTAAGAGATGTTCAATGGGATGTGGTTAGTGAAATGTCATGTGGCAGAATTCTGATCATGAAATGCTGCAAAATGAGGGGTCATGGCAACCCGTGGTGTGAAGGAAAATGTCAGTAATGGAATGGGCAGTAAATAACACCACTGCGCTTGTTATCTAAATGGCCAATGGTGATTTATTTCTGCTTCACTTCATCACTTCACTTCTTCCTCCTGATAATCTATGCACAGACGAGCACCTGCTGAGCTTGCTCTGCCTCGCTCCTCTTTTCTCCTCTCATTTTAAGTATCCACTGTTTGAGTAACTTTAAAAATGAACAAAAATGATACTAAAACAACAAATCCTGTTGGGCACAAGGCTAGCTGTTATTTCTCACAACATGCTCTGTTAAATAAAATGTGGTAAGTCAAAGGCTGTATAATATATGAGAGATGAATCTTTAAGCAAGGTAGATTTGGGAAAACAATTCATAGTTGTTCATAGGACTTACAGTTATTTAAAAGAAAGGCAAACTGAGTCTACCTGCCTGTGCTCTGTGATGCTTAGCAGTTCTTCACGTCTTCTAACACACTGTATCTTCGTTATATGGCATTACAGATCTGTTTTACTTACAAATATGGTCACGGAAACATGTCTCATTTGCCAGAAGTTAGGCCGGTTTGTGGAAGTATAGTAGTATCTTTGGAAGTAGATATTGTTTGGGGAAGGCAGATTGGCTATTATCTAGACTATTAATCAGTGATCTAATCTCCTAATCTCCCAGTACTTTTTTTTTCCTTTTATTTCATTTTACAAAAACATTCAGTTCTACATATCAGCCACGGATTCCCCTGTTCTCCCCCCTCCCATCCCCCTCCCCTTCCCCCAGCCCACCCCCCATTCCCACCTCCTGCAGGACAAAGACTCCCCTGAGGACTGAGATCAACCTGGTAGACTCAGTCCAGGCAGGTCCAGTCCCCTCCTCCCAGGCTGAGGCAAGCGACCCTGCGTAAACCCCAGGTTTCAAACAGCCAACTCATGCAATGAGCACAGGACCTGGTCCCACTGCCTGGATGCCTCCCAAACAGATTCAAGCCAATCAACTGTCTCACCCATTCAGAGGGCCTGATCCAGTTGGGGGCCCCTCAGCCTTTGGTTCATAGTTCATGTGTTTCCACTTGTTTGGCTATTTGTCCCTGTTCTTTATCCAACCTTAGTTTCAACAATTCTCGCTCAAATGCACATAGTTCCCATTCTCAAGTAAGAACTGGTCTTGAGATCTTCAACTCACAAAAATAAAGTAGAAGTGGCATTTTCTCCATTCTATGATGAATTCTTAGGAAAACCAAGACATTTGAATTTGAACTTCACACTTAGACATGTGTGGGAACTTACCTGCCATATAAGAGGCCCTGTTAATTTGCTCACCTCTATGGGTATTCCAAATAAACCACAGATATATGGAGGTGCAAAGATAACATCCACAAATGAGAAAAAGCATCCAACATTTGTCTTTCTGTATCTGGGCTACCTCAATCATAATTAATTATTTCCAGCTCCCTCCATTTACCTGTGAATTTAATTATTTCAGTATTTTTTATTTATTTTTTGTTGTTTTACATTCCAACCAAAGTTTCTACTCTCTTCTCTCCTCCCAGTCCCCTCCCCATATTGTACATTGTGAAAATGTGTTGCTCTCATTGTTAATAAAAAGCTGATTGTTCAATAGCTAGGCAGGATTTGGGGGGCAGAAAACATGCTGGGGAGAAGAAGGGCAGAGTCAGGGAAGTCACCAGCCAGATGGAGAGGAAGCAAGACATGTCAGAGAGGTAAATGCCATGAGCCTCAGGGCAGTACATAGATTAATAGAAATTGGTTAATTTAAGTTGTAAGAACTAGTCAGTAATAAGCCTGAGCCATCAGCCGAGCATTTATAATTAATACTAAGTCTCTGAGTGGTCATTTGGGAATTGCCAGGCAGGAAAGAAAAGTACACCCACACTCCTCCTTCCCCTCAGCCCCTCCATCTTCTTCTCCTCCTCTGTTTCTCTTCAGATATGGGCAGGTCTCCCATGGATATAACCAGCCATGGTATATTAAGTTGCAGTGAAACTAGGCACCTCCTCTTTTGTGAAGACTGGATAAAGCAATCCGGTAGAAGAAATGGGCCCAAAAACAGGCAACAGAGTTAGAGACAATCCCTTCTCTCACAGTTAGGAGTCTCACAAGAAGACCGATTTATACAATTGTAACATATGCAGCGAACTTCAGGTAAATACTATTTAATTGTCTAAGTGTATCATATTCATTGTCTATTCACCAGTTGATGGTTATTTAGGTTGTTTCCATTTCCAGGATGTTGTGAATAGAAAAGCAATAAACAGGGATGGGCAGGTGTCTTTAGAGTAGGGACAGAGTTCTTTGGAATAGTGCGAAGAGTGGAATAGCTGGATATTGTGGTAGATTCACTTCACATAACTTGAGGAAACTCCACATTGATTTTCATAGTGGCTGCCCCAGTTGGCAATCCTACCAGCAGTGAGTAAATATTCCTCTTTTCCCACATCCCTGCCAGCATCTGTCTTTTTTTTTTTTTTTTTTTTTTTTTTTTTTTTGAGACAGGGTTTCTCTGTGTTGTTTTGGTGCCTGTCCTGACTCTCGCTCTGTAGGCCAGGCTGGCCTTGAACTCACAGAGATCCAGTTGGCTCTGCCTCCAGAGTGCTGGGATTAAAGGTGTGCGTCACCACTGCCCAGCCTGTCATTCTTTTTAAAATTGATTTTATCTTAGCCATTCTGATTGGAGTAAGATGAAATCTCAAAAGTGGTTTTAATTTGCATTTTCCTGTTAACTACAAGAATGTTGAATGTTTAAAAAATGATTCTCAGCTATTTCTATTTCTTCATTTGTGGGCTCTCTGATTAGTTCCATACCCCCTGTGAAGCTGGGTTGTTGTTTTTATTGATGTTTAGGGTTTTTAGTTCTTTGTATATTCTAGATAGTGTATACTCACTATCAAATATATAGTCAATGAAGAGTTTTTCTTATTCTGTAGACTGATTCTTCATTCAAATCATAGTATCCTTTACTGTACAGAGCTTTTTTAGTTTCATGAGGTTACATTTAGCGATTGTTGGCTTTAATGCCTGCACTACAGGGGTCCTGTTCAGAAAGCCCTTTCCTGTGCCAGTAAAGCTCAAGCATATTTCTTATTTTCTCTTCTATCAGATTCAAATGTCTGATTTATACTGAGGTCCTTCATTTGTTCTGAGTTTCATTTTATGTAGGGCGAGATACACATTTATTATTTTAGTTTGACCAGTACCATTTTTTCGAAGATGGCTTTTCTTCAATATTTTTTTTTTTTTGTAAAAAATCAGATAGTTCCAGAAGTGTGGGCTTATGTGTGGGTCTTCAGTTCTATTCCATTGATCAGTGTGCAGATTTTAACTCAGTACGGTGCTGTTTTATTACTATAGCTCTATAGTATAACTTGCAACCTGGAATGGTGTTACCTTCAGCAATATTTATTGTTCAGTATTACTTTGATTATCTTGGATAATTTGTGTTTCCATATGAAATTTAAAATTATTTCCTCAATTTCTGTGAAGAAATGCATTGGTTTTTATGGGGATTGCATTGATTCTGTTGATTGAATTTGGTAGGTAGAATGGCAATTTTCTCAATATTAATCCTATTGTAAATTAATGGGAGGTATCCAACCCCTGGAGTCTTCTTCCATTCCTTTTTTTCAATATCCTAAAACTTTTACTGAACAAATATTTCACTTTCTTGATTAGATTTATCCCAAGATTCTTTTTGTTTGTTTGTTTTTAGTTGTAGTAAATGGAATTGTTCCCCTGATTAATTTCTCCATGTGTCTGTTTTTTTTTTTTTTTTTTTTTTATAGGAAGGTTGATGTTTTGGGGTGTTAATTTTGCTCATTGTTAATAAGCAGTGGGAATTTTATGATGGACCCTTTGGAGTATATTATATATAAAATCATTTATCTTCAAGTAAACATTCTTTGACTTCTTTTTTTTTTATCTCTTTGATGTCCTGTGTTATGGAATATTATTTTAACTAAACAAAAACATGTTACACTTGTTTATGCTGTGAAATATTGCTTTAGCTGTGTAAAGGTGTGCTACTTCTGTTAATGCTGCCTCTGTTTACTTGTGTAAAGATGTGTTGCATTTGTTTCACCTTTGTAGCCATAAGTTTTTTCAGGTCCCAAATGGCCCCGAAATCCCTCATTCCTCTGGTCCTGCCCAGCCCCGCGGTTCCTCAGACACTCATAAAATAATCATTCAGAGGCTTAATATTAATTACCAATTGTATGGCCAATGACAGGCTACTTGCTAGCTAGTTCTTATAACTTAACCCATTTCTATTAATCTAAAGTTGCCACTTGGCCATGGCATTACCGGTCTGCTGGCATCTTGCTGCTACTTCGGCAGCGGCTGCTTATCTTCACTCCCATCTTCCTCTCTCTGTCTCTCTACTTGGATTTCCCGCCTGCCGCTAAGCTGCCATGTCATAGGCCAATGCATCTTTCTTTATCAACCAATCAGAGCAACACATATTCACAACATGTAGAAAGATATCCCACAGCACACCTTGCCTGCCTAAGGCACCTGATTGGTCTAATAAAGAGCTGAATGGCTCCTAGACAGGAGAAAGGTTAGGTGGGGCTGGCAGGCAGAGAGAATAAATAAGAGGAGAAATCTAGGTGCATGTGCATGAGAGACAGAGAGAGAGAGAGAAAGAGAGAGAGACAGAGACAGAGACAGAGACAGAGGGGAGAGGAGGAGGAGAGAATGAAGGAGACACCCAGGGCAGGAAGTCAGGCAACCACCAGCCATCAGACAGGAAAAGCAGTGAAAGTAAGATACACAGAAGGAAAGAAAAGTAAAAAGCCTCGAGGCAAAAGGCAGATAAAGAGAAACAGGTTGATTTAAGTTAAAAGAGCTAGTTAGAAACAAGCCTAAGTTAGGCCAAGCATTCAAAACTAGCAGCAAGTCTCCATGTCATGATTTGGGATCTGGTTGGTGGCCCAAAAGAAAAAGTCTGATATAGTCTATCAGTGTAATGGTTTTTCTGAACTGTTAACTTTGCTGGATTTGGAGACCTCTAGAAAACCAATAATTTCTGTATGCATCTGAAGGACTTTCAAGATGGCTGAGCTGGGGGTCAGTGAACTGAGTGGGAAGACCTTTTCTCATCTGGGCAGCATTAGTCAACAAGCTGGGGACTTAGGTAAACCAAAAGGCATAAGAAGGGAATCTCATTCCTGTGTGCAAGTCAGTTCCCAAGTGTGTGCTTCATCTTTTTGTTGTTTTGTTTTCTTTGTTTTATGCTGTTGCTGTTAGCATTTAGATTTGGACCCAACCAGTAACTGTCCAGAGGGCTTCCAGTCTTGTGTCCCATGTAGGATTGTTCCCTTGGTTCTATTTATAGGATCTGAAATTCCCAGCTTCTTGGAAATGTACTGTAGGTTTCTTTGGCTTTCTAGATCAGAGATAGTTGTGGGTCTATCCAGAATCTGATTGTGTAGGCTAATATACTATATCCTCTGCTAAAACTCTAACTCAGCTATTACTATAGCTGTGTGTGTGTGTGTGTGTTTATAGTCATATATACAATATATTGTCTCTGTTCACTACACAGCTCAGCAGCCCTCCTCTTCACATGTTTCTCTATGTGTGATAGAGGGATTATCATTTTCACAACTTTAACAGAACAATGCAGTTCCCCAACTCCTTCCTTACCTTCTTAGTAAAGTATACATTTACTTTATAAATGTATACATTTATTCAGTGGTTATAATAGGACTGATAAACTTTGTACTTGGTAAGTGTTGTTTGAATTATATTAAAATTATTTCCCCTCCTTTTATAGCCCCTGTATGAAAGACTTAAGCAATTTAAAGTGTATGGGCATAGATTTTTTTTTTCCTGTGTTAATATTTTCCATCTTAAATGGGAAAGGTTCGTATGATGGCAAATGGAACTGAGGAATTTTGCTTGGTATGTTAAATGGTTTCTATATTGATACTATTGCACACTGTTTTTACACTGGTTAAGGTGAACACTTTCCAATGTGAACAATTGTGTACACATAGTTTGGTCATTTTCCACTATTTTCTGGGTGTCTCAAGTTGTTTAGTTATTATTGTCTTTGTTTTTCTTGTTTCTATTCTGCTGCTACTTTGGTTCTATTGTGTCTTGTTTTTAGTTATTCAACAAGGTGCTTTGGGAACTTGTTGCTGAGGGAATGCATGACATTCCTTGTGTCGTTTCATCTATATCATAAGCCTCTTTTTCAGAATCCTAGAACTGTCTTCTCAATAAAAGTCGTTAATCTGTGTCCTCAAAGGATGCATAAATCATTTCTTATAAAGTTTATTGTGAGTGTGAACACTTTTGAGACCTGTAATCACCAAGAAGTAGGCTACACCCTAAGATTCCGATAGTATCATAGTCATTGTTGTCCTGTTCCTGTCAATGATGTAAAATCTCTGCTTTCTCATACAGATGAGTCCAGCCCAGTAGTTAGCAAGTTTGCCCACATAGATATGAGTAGAACATGGCTGTTTCTGTTCTTCAATTATCATATGCACAAGACTTGTTCTCACTTATACTCCATCACCTAGAGCTAATCTGCTAGGTTCCTTGATTACTTCTTGCTGTTATTCTTAATTCCATCCATGTGTATATATATATTTGGTTTTTCGAGACAGGTTTCTCTGTGTAGCTTTGCGCCTTTCCTGGAACTCACTTGGTAGCCCAGGCTGGCCTCAAACTCACAGAGATCCACCTGCCTCTGCCTCCCGAGTGCTGGGATTAAAGGCGTGGGCCACCACCGCCCGGCTCCCATGTGTATATTTTAATCACTGAATATTTCTAAGTCATAAACATAAGGACCCCACTATGAAGCTTTTATCTTTTTTGAGGTCCATTCTTTTCTCTCCAGTGAGTTCAAAAATGGACAGAAGTGACCCATGGTTTCATTTGACTCTTCAGCATTATGTTCCACCACCTATCATACCAAACCTTAAAGTTCAAAAATACTTCTACCAGCCTTACAAAAACGCACACTTCAGTGAACACTGTTTTGCTTGTGATCCTTGTACCCAGCTTTCTACTCTTCATCTCTGGTAGTGTTTCCTTTTGGAGCCCAAGGTACTTACAGAAATATTTTCATTGTATTCTCTGAAAACCCCACATACACTTCTATCAATAGAAGGTATGTGTTGTATGATTCTTATATCACAAATGAACACTGTAATTTGCAGTGGTTCTTTTGGGTTTCTCTTGTTTTGTTTTGTCTTCCCTTGTGCAGGACATTAAACCCAGGACCTCCCAGATGTTTGACAGGCCCACTATCGCTGTGCGTATCTGGAGCTATTTCATTTGGTTCTTAAAATGTATTCTGTGCCACCATTTCCTGGAAATTCCTTAAGGTCAAGAGTTATATCTAGGAGGTAGACGGGCCCGGCAGCTGCAGCCTACATGGACATACAGGCCCGGCAGCAGCCTGCAGAGGTAGATGAGCCTGGATATAGAAATCCTGACTAAACAAACAGGAACTACAGAAACAAGCATAACCAACTTATTGCAAAAGATGGAACAGATAAACTCTGACACTGAAGACACAATAGAGAAAATAGATTCGTCAGTCAAAGAAAACACTAAAGACAAAAAAGTCGTAACACAAAACGTCCAGGAAATTTGGGACACCATGAAAAGACCAAACCTAAGAATAATAGGGATAGAAGAAGGAGAAGAATACCAACTCAAAGGTACAGAAAATATATTCAACAAAATCATAGAAGAAAACTTTCCTAACCTAAAGAAAGAAATACCTATGAAGATACAAGAAGCTTACAGAACACCAAATAGGCTGGATCAAAAAAAAAAAAAAAAAAAATCCCCTCGCCATATAATAATCAAAACACTAAACACACAGAACAAAGAAAAAATATTAAGAGCCGCAAAGGAAAAAGACCAAGTAACATATAAAGGCAAACCCATCAGAATAATGCCAGACTTCTCAATAGAGACTATGAAAGCTAGAAGATCATGGACAAATCTTATGCACACACTAAGAGACCATGGATGCCAACCCAGCAAAACTCTCAATCACCATAGGCGGAGTAAACAAAATATTCCAGGATAAAACCAGATTTAATCAATACCTGTCCACAAACCCAGCCCTACAGAAAGCACTAGAAGGGAAAATCCAACCCAAAGAAGCTAAACACATCCATGAAAAATCAAGCAATAGATAATCCCACACCAACATACACCAAAGAAGGACAACACAACACAACCACAAAAAATAACAGGAATTAACAATCACTGGTCATTAATATCCATCAATATCAATGGTCTCAATTCACCTATAAAAAGACACAGGCTAACAGAATGGATAAGAAAACAGGACCCATCCATCTGCTGCATACAAGAAACACACCTTAACTTCAAAGACAGGCACTACCTCTGAGTAAAGGGCTGGGAAAAGGCTTTCCAAGAAAATGGACCTAAGAAACAAGCTGGTGTAGCTATCCTAATATCTAATAAAATAGACTTCAAACTAAAATCAATCAAAAGAGATCAGGATGGACATTACATATTTATCACGGGAAAAATCCACCAAGATGAAGTCTCGATTCTAAAGGACCTAACAGATGTTATGACTCAAATGGACTTAATAGATATCTACAGAGCATTCCATCCTAACACAAAAGAATATACCTTCTTCTCAGCACCCCATGGAACCTTCTCAAAATTGACCACATGCTTGGCCACAAAACAAATCTCAACAGATACAAAAAAATTGGAATAACCTCCTGTATCTTATCAGACCACCATGCCTTAAAGTTAGACAACAACAAAAATTATAGAAAACCCACAAACGCATGGAAACTGAATAATGCCCACCTGAAACATCAATGGGTCAAGGAGAAATAAAGACAAAAATTAAAGACTTCCTAGAATTCAATGAAAATGAAAGTACAACATACCCAAACTTATGGGACACTATGAAAGCAGTGCTAAGAGGAAAATTCATAGCTCTAAATGCACACATAAGGAAGATGGAGCAATCCCATACCAATGAATTAACAGCACAACTGAAAGCTCTAGAACAAAAAGAAACAAACTCACCCAGGAGAAATAGACGCCAGGAAATAATCAAATTGAGGGCTGAAATCAACGAAATAGAAAACAAGAGAACAATACAAAAAAAAATCAATGAAACAAAGAGTTGGTTCTTTGAAAAAAAATCAGCAAAATAGACAAACCCCTAGATAAATTAACCAAAAGGCAAAGAGAGAGCACCCAAATTAACAAAATCAGAAATGAAAAGGGAGACATAACAACAGACAACGAGGAAATACAGAGAATCATCAGATCATACTTCAAAAACCTGTACTCCACAAAAATGGAAAACCAGGAAGAAATGGACAATTTTCTGCATAAATACCACATACCAAAATTAAATCAAGACCAGATAAACCATTTAAATAGACCAATAACCCCTAAAAAAATAGAAACAGTCATCAAAAGTCTCCCAACCAAAAAAAGCCCAGGACCAGATGGTTTCAGTGCAGAATTCTACCAGACTTTCAAAGAAGAACTAATACCAATACTCTTCAAAGTGTTCCACACAATAGAAACAGAAGGAACACTACCAAACTCTTTTCATGAGGCTACAACTACCCTGATACCCAAACCACACAAAGATGCAACAAAGAAAGAGAACTACAGACCAATCTCCCTCATGAACATTGATGCAAAAATACTCAACAAAATATTGGCAAACCGAATCCAAGAATACATCAAGACAATTACCCATCACGACCAAGTAGGATTCATCCCAGGGATGCAAGGATGGTTCAACATACGAAAATCAGTCAATGTAATACACCATATAAACAAACTGAAAGAAAAAAACCACATGATCATCTCCTTAGATGCTGAAAAAGCCTTTGACAAAATCCAACACCCCTTCATGATAAAGGTCTTAGAAAGATCAGGAATATAAGGAACATTTCTAAACATAATAAAAGCAATTTATAGCAAGCCAACAGCAAACATCAAATTAAATGGAGAGAAACTCAAAGCGATACCACTAAATTCAGGAACAAGACAAGGATGTCCACTCTCCCCATATTTATTCAATATAGTACTAAAAGTTCTAGCTAGAGCAATAAGACAACAAAAGGAGAACAAAGGGATACAAATTGGCAAGGAAGAAGTCAAACTTTCACTATTTGCAGATGATATGATAGCATACATAAGTGACCCCAAAAACTCTACCAGGGGACTCCTACAGCTGATAAACTCCTTCAGTAAAGTGGCAGGATCCAAGATCAACTCAAAAAAATCAGTAGCCCTCCTATACACAAATGATAAAAGGGCTGAGAAAGAAGTCAGAGAAACACCACCCTTTACAATAGCCACAAATAATATAAAATACCTTGGGATAACACTAACTAAACAAGTGAAGGACCTTTTTGACAAGAACTTTAAATCTCTAAAGAAAGAAATTGAAGAAGATATCAGAAAATGGAAGGATCTCCCATGCTCATAGATAGGTAGGATTAACATAGTAAAAATGGCAATCTTACCAAAAGCAATCTACAGATTCAATGCAATCCCCATCAAAATCCCAACACGATTCTTCACAGACTTGGAAAGAAAAATACTCAACTTCATATGGAAAAACAAAAGACCCAGGATAGCTAAAAGAATCCTATACGAGCCGGGCGTTGGTGGCACACGCCTTTAATCCCAGCACTTGGGAGGCAGAGGCAGGCGGATCTCTGTGAGTTCGAGGCCAGCCTGGGCTACCAAGTGAGCTCCAGGAAAGGCGCAAAGCTACACAGAGAAACCCTGTCTCGAAAAAAGAAAAAAAAAAAAAAAAGAATCCTATACGATAAAGCAACCTTTGGAGGCATCACCATCCCTGACCTCAAACTCTACTAAAGAGCTATAGTAATAAAAACAGCTTGGTACCAGTATAAAAACCGACATACAGACCAAAGGAATCGAATTGAAGACCCTGACATTAATCCATGCACATATGAACACCTGGTTTTTGACAAAGGAGCCAAAACTATACAATTGGAAAAAGAAAGTATCTTCAACAAATGGTGCTGGCATAACTGGATGTCAATATGTAAAAGATTACAAATAGATCTACATCTGTCACCATGCACAAAACTCAAGTCCAAGTGGATCAAAGACCTGAACATAAATCCAGTTACACTAAACTTAATAGAAAAGAAAGTAGGAAGCAATCTTGAACGCATTGGCACCGGAGACCATTTCTTAAATAAAACACCAACAGCACAGACCCTGAGCACAACAATTAATAAATGGGACCTCTCGAAACTGAGAAGTTTTTGCAGGGCAAAAGACACAGTCAATAAGACAAAAAGACAGCCAACAGAATGGAAAAAATATCTTCACCAACCCCACATCTGACAGAGGATTGATCTCCACAATATATAAAGAACTCAAGAAACTAGACATCAAAATACTGAACAGTCCAATTTAAAAAATGGGCTTAGCCGGGCGGTGGTGGCACACGCCTTTAATCCCAGCACTCAGGAGGCAGAGGCAGGCGGATCTCTGTGAGTTCGAGGCCAGCCTGGGCTACCAAGTGAGTTCCAGGAAAGGTGCAAAGCTACACAGAGAAACCCTGTCTCGAAAAACAAAAAAAAAAAAAAAAAAAAAAAAAAAAAAAAATGGGCTAAAGAGCTAAACAGAGAATTTACAAAACAAGAAACACAAATGGCTGAAAGACATTTAAAGAAATGCTCAACATCCTTAATCATCAGAGAAATGCAAATCAAAACAACTCTGAGATACCACCTTACACCTGTCAGAATGGCCACGATCAAAAACACCAATGACAGTCAATGTTGGAGAGGATGTGGAGCAAAGGGAACACTCCTCCACTGTTGGTGGGAATGTAAACTTGTACAACCACTGTGGAAATCAGTATGGCGGTTCCTCAGAAAATTAGGAATCGAACTACCTCAAAACCCAGCCATCCTAATGTTGGACATATACCCAAGGAATGCTGATTCATACCATAAAGATACATGCTCAGCTATGTTTATAGCAGCACTATTTGTAATAGCCGGAACCTGGAAACAACCTAGATGCCCGTCAATGGAAGAATGGATGAAAAAAATGTGGTACATATACACAATGGAGTACTACTCAGCAGAGAAAAACAATGAAAGCATGAAATTTGCAGGCAAATGGATGGAACTAGAAAAAAATCATCCTGAGTGAGTTAACCCAAACCCAGAAAGACAGTCATGGTATGTAATCACTCATAAGTGGATTCTAGATATAAAGAACAATCAGACCACAACCCATAGAACCATGGAGGCTATATATATAGCATGGAGGTCCCTAGGACGACTGTGGCTTATAATAAATTTCGGTTTTACTCAATTATTGAAAAAAATAGCCAAATGAATGGAAACACATGAACTATGAACCAAAGGCTGAGGGGCCCCCAGCTGGATCAGGCCCTCTGAATAGGTGTGACAGTTGATTGGCTTGATCAGTTTGGGAGGCAACTAGGCAGTGGGACCAAGTCCTGTGCTCATCGCATGAGTTAGTTGTTTGAAACCTGGAGCTTATGCAGGGACGCTTGGCTCAGTCTGGGAGGAAGGGACTGGACCTGTCTGGATTGAGTCTACCAGGTTGATCGCAGTACTCAGGGGAGGATTTGCCCTGGAGAAGGTGGGAATGGGGAGTGGACTGGGGGTAAGGGAAGGGAGTGGGAGGGGGGAGAGTAGGGGAACCCGTGGCTGATATGTAGAACTGAATGGTATTGTAAAATAAAATAAATAAAATTTAAAAAAAATGAGTTATATCTAGCATATTCTTACATACATTGTACCTAATGGAAGAGGTTCATAGCAGCTATATAACTATTGGCTAAATTGAACTGAACCAGAAATTGAAAGGGAAATTCCTTTTGACTACAGGAGGATGAAACCAATAATTGTTATTTACATATAGCTTTCCTTGTGGCAAAAGAGAGAGGCAAAACTATCTGGTCAGTTAGATTCATTTTAAATATTTAAAATGAAACTTTGAGAAAAATCAGAGAGCAACTATACTTTAATTTTTTTCACAGCATTATTCAAAACAATTTTATTCTAAACTGAGGAACTTGATAATAAACTTCAATTAAAATAAAGTACAAGAACAGTAATTTCTTTTTGTGGCTGCTATTCATTAACTAAGTAGTAAAAACGTGAATACCTTTCATACTCCTTTTTACAATATTTATCAAAGATAAATGGTGTGAATTAAGTAAAACTTGAAGTTATTTTTTTTTCCTCTTGGTTTCATTTTCAATAGTATCAATGACAGATTATTCTGAACAATTATGACCAGAATAAGACAGAGATAGAATAATATTTGGTTTAATTAGAAAAACCACAGCTGAGCCAGGAGGATGTAATTAGAGGCTGTTGGAGGAAAGAACATTAAATTATGGTAAGTTACAAATATATCCAAAAACTCTGTGGGCCGCTTTTCCTTGCAGAAGTGATTCAACATTCTGCAGACCCACTAGGAATCAGGTTCATCCTGGCAAGACTCCATGCTGAGTAGGTGTTTGTATTCATATCCCCAGGGTTTTCCTATTTGACTCCATTAGATGAAACAATTGTCATTAAAATGAACACAAGCATGTAGACGCAGAGAAGTTTGCCTCCTTCAGCATGGGGCTCTTTATGCTGGAGCACTGCACCCTTGGCAGTGGCCTGAAGCATTAAGTGTGAACATCGCCAATGTGGTCCAGCAGAGAGTGCCCATACTTTCATCCTTTTGTCTCCAAATACTGGCTTTTGACACTAAAATCGCCTCACAAGTCCATTAAAATGACATAGTCTCTTTTATCATATGATTTTCTTTCTTTCTATCTCGAGATGTATTACTTTCTGTCAAAGATAATTATCTCTCAGAGGGGTATTTAAACTTCATTTTCATCATTTTTTCTACCAATAGTTTTATTTTCAATCATTAAATTAATATACAGAAGCATTCTTAACTAAATTGCATCAGGCCAAATCACTGGAATAACTATTGCTTTTTGCAAAATAACCAGATTGCTGTTATTACGTACTAAATTATTCTTAGCTGACACTTCTGTGAGTACACATGTACACCAGCTCACCCTAAGTAAGCTGAATGCTTACCAAGAATCATTTGGATTTGCTTCTAAATGTTTATTCCAGTTCCTTCTGCCTCCCACAGTAAATAGCATCCCAAGATAACTGCCATCATTTCCTGCGTCTTCCATCACCATGTTCTTTCTTTCTTTCAGAAATGGTGTCTGTGTCTGCTCCTCTTGAATCCAGGCTACTCAGTAACTCATTTTGACCAATAAGTTGTGGCATCCATTATATTATGTTGAATCTGGTTTAGGCTTTAAATAGAGTGACAGCTTTTCTTTTGATGGCTTCCAGGCAAGAGGTTGCATCATTTTGAGGTCAATATGGTGTGAGACATCTCAAGGCAGGCTGGAAGAAAGGCCATTTGACCAAAGATACTTAGTTAACCCATATAGTCCATCAAATCCCAGTTGAGGCATCAGACTTATTTGTGGGATAGAAGAACCACTCAGTCTATTCTAGTTCAGATTAGAAAATTTGGAGAGAATCAAATTGCCTTTTAAGTCCCTAAATTGTTTTATGTTGCAGTACTAAGCTAAAGCACTTGCAATTATTTAAGTTAGTTATATATTAAATATTATAGAATTACTTTATGTTTGAGTATGAGAAAATAGAAATAAAACCCTAGATGAAATCATGGGAAGCCTCACAAAGGATTTTTATAGGCTTTAAAATAGAAGTATTGTTAGTAAAACACACAATTGAGGGAGAAGATGTAAAAATCTTAGGCACTTTCTATATTCATATTATTTGATATATATATTATATATATATTATATATATAGTGTCTAAATGTATTGACTGACAACTCTGGTGTTATAAATAAATGCCTTGTAGTCTCTAGCATGTAGCTAAATAGCATTCTTAGCTTTGAGTGTTACCACATAGTTTATATTGTTAGAGATATTATAGGATGTTAGAAGGCCGAGTTACATTAACTTGAGAGTCACTGATTATCTATACAAGACTTGTGTTGCAAACACAGAAGTCTGATTATTTTCTTCCTCTACCTGAGAGACATTTTATGCCAGTTATTGAGGTTAGTCATCTCAATTAGAAGGTGCCAAGGAAATGTGATTATATTACTTGTTAACATTATATTTTCCATATTGTAGACATTTTATTTTTTGTTATGAGATTATTTCCAAGTATGTGACAGAGACACCAAATCTTCCATTCACTTGTCTACATCTTCCAGCTCTTACAACCATGAGGCCATGTGATTGGTCTAGTCCAGGGAACTAAAATGTGAGTGGAAATGAGATAATTCATTTCTCTGCCAAATATTTAGAAAGCACTTGTGATTATCCAGGTCATTATTCCTCTGTCACTGTAATTAAAATGGGTATTGAAGTATAGATGATGTAAGTATAAAACAGTAGACTCTAGATCATGTAGGTCCCTAACAAGGATACAGTGCCATTTGTCAACCTGCTTCAAATATGTAGCACAAGTAAGCCATAAACTGCAGAATTTAATGTTGTGGGACTATTGTGAATCATAACCTAGTCAACTCTACTAATACAATATATCATAATAGCAGAGACAGTTCATTCATTCATTCATAGATACATACATCTAACATGCAATGAGCATCCAGTACTATGAAGTATTTATTCACGATTGTAGAGTTTGGTTGATGCAAATAGACATAGTCAATGCTTACAGCAATTTTACAGTCTGACCAAGAAACAAGACAAACAGCTCTCCCTCAGGAGCATTTAACAAGTAACTAGCACGTGTTCCAACTTAACTATGATCTAACCATAAGATGTACTAGTGATTGGTGGCTACCAGAGGCTATGAAGAGTGGCAGTCGGTCAAGGTTAGGAAGGTAAGTGAGGGATAGGGAAGACTGGTCAATGCTTAGTTGTGCTGTGCTGTTCCTCAGTGGTGCAACTATCTGCAGCACTCACTGAGATGAAGTTTGGTGCAGGGGTGCCTATGATAAGATGATCTTCTCACCTACCATCATATATATAAAAAGTAAGTCTCGATAATTTTAAGACGCTAAACATAGCTGTTGCTATAACAAAACCTACTTCATTCTGAGAGACGTAGAACCTTCAACATAGAGAATAGCTCATGCCAAATGACGTAGAGGTTAGATCGGTCATCATACATCCTTGCTTCAAGATCTCTGATAGAAGGATAGTAGACAGATGTGGTTAAATGGGAGAGACTGTCAAAGGCTCTTAGTGCTGTGTTAAAGGTTTTCTATTTTATTTTCTAAGAACACACAAAACATAATTTGGGGGCAGAGATAGCTAAGGTGTAACACCTGCCTACCTCTATTCATGTCTGTCTGATCCCGTGCTAAAGCAGCCTCCATTTTTAAAAAAAGGCCACAGATAAAGATTTTAAATTTTCAGTTGCCCTATTGAAACAATTATTAGGCATGTTGATGTCATAACCCTGACACCTTTTTGTCTTGGACTGTCCAACAGGGGCCATTATCAAAGTCTTGAATCTACTGCCTGTCATTGCCCCATACCTTGTTTGGAGGATGCTAAAATCTGCAAAAAGGTAAACGTAAAAACCTCCCCTCTTTTAAGATTTGCCTGAGAGATGGAGTAACACGTCGATTATCTGTGGCAGTGGGGAAATGAAACTGTCACATCAATTACAAAAGCTGCTAAGTTGCCAACAGGAGAAGCATTGATTCTCAGTGAGTTCAGATCTGTAATTTCAGATACCTTTGTCATCTTACTGAATGGGAAACTTTGAAAAGAAAATCGCTTCTTCCATTCACAACAATACCCATCATTGGAGTCTTTGAAAGGAGCTGATAAGATGAAGATTTATTTTTGAGATGCTCTTGGTTGTTGTTAATTTTTATTTCTAATTTAATTTTCATCTCCCCTGTCTGAGATATCAATCCATCAGCTCACCGGATTCTCAGTGGGACTCAGTATGAGCAATACAGTCCTTCTCAAGTTGATTCAGTATACATCTGCAGGAGAGTCATTCTAAGGTGTGCAGGTCATATTGGTATCCCCACAAATAAGCATGCATTTCTACCAAAAGCTTACATTCTCATTCTGGTCATACTTTTTTCTACCCTCCTGCCACTGCCCTGTGATGATTTGATTTCTTTATGGAGTACAAATTGGGATTTTTTTTTTTTAACCATGGAAAAATTTTGGATCTCTACAGACAAGATAGAACTCCCCAGTTAGCCCAAACAGACTCAAGGAAATACTTTTTTTTTTAAAAAAAGGCACATGACTTGGACGAAGTAAACAAGAAAAAGGAGATGTATGAGAGCCAAAACTGACAGCTGTGTGTTTTTATTTGTTTGTTTGTTTACTCTTCCCAGGTACTCTGACTGTAGTAATTATCTGCCATGGGCAAACTCCTTGTCCATGTTCAATAACCAGTTGCCAGGATTCCTGTGTCATGAGACCATGCTCAGGAGGTACACATATGTTATTTAGTGATTTCATATAGCTATGTACTCAACATTCCTCACAATACTTCTGTTCTTTTCTAAACAGACAAGAACACAATGATTCTGAACCTTCCTTCAAGTGTATGCCTGGCTCTGCCATGGACCCTGTCTAATGGGTTCTAGGCAGAAGTAATGGATCCATATTTGAGGCCTGTCTGGAAATCTCTGGGGCTCTTGACATACTCTTCTTTCTGAGATGACCACAAGTTTTCAGAGGACATTGATACAAGATGTATGGCACTCAGTGTTCTGATTCAATTTTTCTAGACAATTTTGGATCTCTACAGCAATGTGAAGGATACAGATATTTCTGTAATGCTCTTAATGGATGTACATTTTTATTTCTAATTGAATTTTCATTTCTCTTTTCATTGACATGTAGACCATTGAAATTTGGTAGTTATTTCTTCAAGTGGGAGACCATTTCTTGTTCTGATAATATAAGATATTTCTGGAATTCAGAAAACATTACCTAATTTGGCCAAGAATGAGCAATAGCAGGATTTCAGAAATTCGAGGTTTCTGAATTGTTCCTTGGATAAACTTGTCTTACATTGTTAAAACTGAATTTAAAATAACTTTTCAGAAGATCATGCTTATCTCGTTTTCTAAGTTTGGTTAGAATATTAACAGAGCTGTGATGTATTTTATTATACTATAACGTTATATAAATGCAGCAAGTAAAATACGTTATAACAAGTAAAAGAGTTTGCCATGGCTCTGTAAAGAAAATTTCCTAAGGTACTGTGACTCTGTTTGTGTTAAAATATACTTTGCACAGTCTATTTATTCAAGTCAGATGAGGAAATAAGTTCAATAAAATTGTGATTTTTTTTTTTCACCACAGAGTGCAGAGTCAACTGGGATGGACAAAGTCTTTCTGCTCACTTTTCAGAGACCTTATGTATTCCCAGTACCTCTTAACCCCCACCACACCCACACACCAGACAGTCTTTCAGCCTTTGTATACAGCTCAGACCCTAGAGAGTCGACACATGGAAGTGCTAATATGATGTGCCGGTGGTTTTAAACCAGCTTATGGAAGTAGCTTTTTGATAGAGAGATAAACAACTTTTCTCTTATGCTATATTGGGTCAATAAGAAATGCCATCAAGCTGAATAGACGTTACTTTTTGACCTTGATTTCTCATTTGGGTTCTTTGGCTTCTGTAACATATAATTACAGTTTTTAACATTTCTTCCTTAAAAGCCCAGTTTCACGCAGAGACAAAGGGTTATTGATCTATTTGTAGAAAAATGCAGTTTTTAACATTTCACTTCACCAACTTTTTCATATCTGGTATGCCAGAAGGACATTTTTAAAAAGCCATTAGTTGCTTCCTTTAACCTTAAAATCTTAAGTACGTCCATGTACCAGCAAAATGAGTCACTCTCACAGAACGGAGGGGGAGTTTTTACCTTGAGTCAGCACGCTAAGAAAGCTTATCCGCTGTGGCTCATGCATCCATCAGGCTCATGTGTTGGTCAGAAACTGCTGGTTGATGGAAAGATTCATGTTCCTAGGATGCCGGAACCTGGATTTTTTTGACTTTGTGTGACCTTGAAAAGGTCATACACGATGGTAGCTGACTTTTAGATGGAACTATTCCCAAGAAAAATTTTTTATAAATGTCATCTTGTCCTCTATATGAACAAACTTAAACCAAAATTTAGCCTACCACAGAATATTCTGAACTAGCAAACTTTAGAGAATAGCAGGTATTATCCCCATTTAAATAAAACATGCTTGCAGGAAGTTATATAGCACATCATGTGCCCAAGTTACCTGTCTATAAACAGAGATGACAGTACCTACGATTAAACACCTTGCCTAGTTATAGAGCCAAAGGACTCTTCTTTTCATTCATTAAATATACTATATTCAATTTATATAGTAAACCAAAGAACGATGGTTGATTTCACAATACTCTTCTAACAGTTACTCATTATGACTAACTTGCCCATACTATACGCACTCTGATTCTGCAAAGAATAATTCTCTTATCTCAGACATTTTTGTAGTAATATTTCTAAAGCTACAGTACTATGTTAGAGTTACAGAAATCTGAACTAATAAATTTAACCTTTAGAAAGTTTTAATATCAAGGAAATAAAATTCAATCATTTTCGTAAAAGTCCAATTTTGCACATAAAATCTGAAGACATCTGGCTTAAAGGATTCAGACTTGTATTTAGAATAGAGATATTATTTTCTCATATTGCTATGTACCTCTTCCCTAAAATATAGCAAATGTCTAAAACTATTATTTATTCATTATTTATATGTTCATATATTTCTTGATATATTACAGTACTAGTGATCAACCTAGAGGGCTTTTTTAAAATTCTTTTCTGTTTTTTTTTTTTTATGGTAAACAAATGTTCCATTGCTAAGCTACATCCCAAGCTTTCAATAACTTTTGTTGAATGAAACAGATCATCTTTCCTCTATTGGCTTCCAGAATAACTTAATCTTTCATTTCTATCATTGATCTAAAATAAAAGGGGTTCTGTAAGTAAGCTGAGGAGTCAAAATGAGAAGACCGCAATACAATGTGGGGGAGCTGCCCCCAAATGACTCTCTGTCCCACTTGCTTGTCTCCTACTTGGCTTTGAGATGTCTTCCAAGGAGGATGCTGATGGAGAGTGGTTAGTCTTTCTTCTAGTAGCTTTAACAAGGGACAATCGTGAAAAGGAAGTTCTTTATCACAGTGAAATGAACCGTCACTGAAGGGATGGATAGATATTTCTTTCAGACTTTACTGGTTTTCACCAGTGACAGTTATTTCTTTGAAAGTAGACCATCTTGCTAGTTACTGTGATGCTGCTTCTCTTCTGTGGTTGAAAGATGAACTAATTTGAACTTTATCTCCTTCCTTTTTCATTTCCTCCTTTTAGTTATTGAATCTCTTAATGTAATACCACGAGACAACCACTACACCAAAAAAGGGATAGTTGGAAGGATCTGAGCTTAGAAATCAGAAAATGGCTCTGAGTCTCTAGGTTTGAATTCGGACTTTGCCCGTGGAGAACTGTTAGATGATGGGAAAGTGATTTGGTTTCATGAGTCTGAATTCTATTATCTGCAAAAAGAAAATAATAATAGTCCACAACCCACATAAATGACCTGTGAAAATAAATGTTCTTAGCACAGGAAAAATAAATAATAGCCCACACTCTTCACAGTAAACAAAATTCTCAAACCTTGGATTGCAACAACATTTTAGATTCATTGTAAATATTAATGAATGAAAATGATCTCAGCTCTATCTGTGAGTTGAGATGAAGCCTACCTAAGTCTGTTTTACACAAGCATTGGCAGGGTGAAGCAACTAACATGTCTGGAATTGAACTTTTACATCAACTTATCAAGAAAACAGAGCTTATTCAGAGGTCTGTAAAAGAAGATTAAGAATATCCTGACAACCAATGGGACACTGATGTTCTGCATGAAGGGCAAGTTAAGGGAGCTAGAGTAGTAACAGGATAAAACACTGAATCATCAAAAAGAGGTCATTATTATCTAAGTTTTGGTGACATTATAGCTTATTGATTGTTAAAATATATAAAATAAGATAGAGCATTGAACTCAAATGGCTGAGTACAAACTTCTTAAGAATCATACACTCCATCTAATTAACTCAAATTCATAGAAAAGCAAACTGTTTTCCTCTTTTGTTCTATTATATCTGAAGAATAATTTTATTCTTTAGAAAAGAGTCATATCTTTACTTTTCCTTATCATCAATACTTCTACAATTTTGGCTTTATTTTGTTCTTTATAAAGTGTGCTATTTATAATATGTACTATTTATATAAGGTGTTTTATTTAATGTTTTGTACTTGAAACAATGACCAATTATCTAAAGACCAACAAAAGCAGAGAAACAAATATCTTGTAGATAATCCTTGACAATTATGTGACTTTAGTGGTAATGCTCAAATATTTATTTGGATACTATCTATATCATTGTTCACTTGGAGATTTGCATTCTCCTTTTTTATTGTTTTGCATATTTGTTTTAATAACAAATGTCAGAACCTCCTTCCTGGATTAGAGACTCCCAAATTGAAAATTCCCAATTTCTATTTTCTCAGAACTCAACAGCTTGTGGTTTCAGCTTGACTAGAGAGGGTTGATGAGATAGAAACTATGCAGTAATCATCTAAGATCATGGAAAGGATTTTATGAGTCCTGAAGATTTCCTTAACAGAAATTGTTTCATATTTTTAGAGATAGATGTACATATAAGTGCCATTATAGACAATAGTATAAAAAGAATTTTGCTGTGACTACATGCAGACATTTTCCCAGGAAGATCCACAGAAAATAAAATAGGCAAATAAAGTTAGAAGAAGTCAAAACAGAAAAAACAATCCATTCTGCAGATGTACAGACAACAAAGAAACATTTAAAAATGAAACAGTTACCAAAAATGACCAATCCCCAACCTACCCAGTAATATGATAAAAATCACAGTGATCGCTGAAAATGTCTGAAAGCAAACTCAGTCTTACTTTGTAAAAAAAAATGGTAATATAGAATACTTAAACAAACCAATACACAAATTTATGTATACCACTGATGTAGGAGAAATTTCTAAGTGGGAATTTATAGCTTTTGATCTTCTCATTCCTGTGCAAAGCATTTTTTAAGTCGTTGTATACAGCAATTTTGTTTTCTGTTTATCACTTGTAATAAAATGCTTAAGAAAGAATGACTAAAGGAGGTCAACAGAGCAGGAAAAGCAAAGCAGAGGGACCTGAGCAGTAAGAGAAGTGAGTGGTAAACAGGAAGGTGAGCACAGTGGGGCTGCATTTCCTCTTTAGCTTCCTAAATGATGCCTGATGGCTGAAGTGAAGGTGCCAACTTTCTGTGCATCTACGAATGGACACAGAGTATTTGAGGCTGTTGTATTATGAATACAAAGTGTGGAGAGATCAAGATGAGCAGTTTTGAAATCATGCAAAGTGATGATTTTGGAAGCTCTGTACACATTCTATGTAGGACAACTGAGTTAAGAACTAACTCTCTGTAGGTAGTAATAAGAAATGGTACATGTTGAAACTGCAAGTTGCTCATATGTGTTAATCTGTGTGCAAATGTTATAGTTAAAAGGGTGATAACAGGAACAACATGAAAGATATCAGGTATGAGATAGCCCATAGGATCTGATAAGAAACACATGGCTAGCTTCTGTGAAATCACCCCAAACACCCTCCAAGACACACATTCTGGACACTATTGCTGTGTTACATATTTTTGTTTCTAAGGCAGCTTATTGTATCACATAGCTTATAAGAGAAAGCCTCCACCCACTTCAGTAAAGAAACCCCAAAACATCCTGTAGAGAAGGTGTTAACTAAAAGTAAGTACAGCTGCTTCTTGGTAGCTGTGAGAACAAAAAAAAAAAAAAAAAAAAAAACAAAAAAACAAAAAAAAAAACAACTTGGTTTAATTAACAACCTAGCAAGATTGGAGGCTATGCAATGCCTGCTAACTGACTAACAGCTGGATCAATAACAAGAAAATTGGAGTCAGAGATGGACAGAGGTGGGCTTCCGCCACCTCAGCTGGCTGGACAGTACATGGACAGGGCATGATCCCCTCCCTGCTTGGGCCAGGGAGCCACACATCGAGTCTATGGACTCTTGGTCATAGTAGCCCAGAGAAGTAGCCAATCTTGCAATTGTTGTCTCAAGCTTTTCCCAGCTCCTGACATAGCCTTATAAAAATTCTCACCCAATGAAGTCCAGTACCTTCTTCCACTTTTCCTTAATCTTCTACTAAAGTTTACATTTTGCTTGGCTTTTTCCCAAGATCAATTTTCACTGGAGTGTGACATCAAATGAGAAGTTGCTGTCCCAGTTCTATCTATGGTGGCCATGAGTATGTGGCACTCTAGATCTTTAGATAAAGTATAGCTGCTCTAAGAACAGTCCAGTAACACTCAAAACTTTAATATCACATCACTAGGAAATATACAGAAGAATATGAACTAAACATAAAAAGGAAATTCATGTATTCATTAAGCAAACAAACAAATGAAACAGGAAAAATAAAAACAAAAACTAAAACAGCAATCTTAGCCTCTAATATGTAAATAATTATATGATGTTTAAAGACTCAGCAAATAGTGGGATGTGATGAGACACACCTTTAATCCCAACACTTTAGTCCTCCCCTTGGGAGACAGAGGCAGGTGGTTCATTGAGTTTGAGGCCAGTCTGGTCTACAAAGCGAGTTCCAGGAAAGTTATTATTAGAAAAATAAAAACAACAACAACAAACAACTCAGCAAATATACTCCAGCTCATTTTCCTAGAGAGATTTCCTAGAGAGATGGAGCTTTAATCCTATAAACACTCTTAAATCCTGTACTTAAGTGTTTGTGATTTTATTTATAGTGGCCAAATTTGAAAACCTATTAGAAAATGTCTTTTTTTTCCCTCAAAATGTTTTACTTAGAATGTAATATGTATAGGAAGAGTACCCTTCAAATCATTCTCCTCTCTTATTACCCTTGCCCAAGACAGGAGAGCATCTCCCAGTTACCATGTGACCTCTATCTGTGGTGGTATTCTAATTGTACTGAAATGTGATTTTGATTGTATGTTAATAAATAAAGTTGCCCGGGGGTCAGAGCTATTAGAGCCATAGACAGAGTGTGGTGGTGGTGGTGGTGGTGGTGGTGGTGGTGGTGGTGGTGGTGGTACACGCCTTTAATCCCATAGATCTCTGTGTGTTCAGGGATACAGCCAGCATTGGAGACATATGCCTTTAAGACCTAGGGGGCTGTACATTCAGACAGTGACGAGGCAGTCACGTGTTTGGGTTCACAACCAATGAGAAGGCAGAATGACTGGAAAATCAACTTACACACAGGAAATAGCTCTCTTTTCGGGAAGCTGGGACAGCAGGAGGAAGGGTGAGATTTGAGCTCTGAGCTCTGAGCTCTCAGCTTTCTCTTTTACATTGTTTCTGTGTTTCTTATTTAATAAGACGGTTGGTTACATCTACATCTATCTGTAGAACATACATTCCAGCACACCCAGTGGCTACCTGTAACCATGTTTCATCAAGCCTGTTCTAGCATTAGACCTAAGATAAGGTGTAATCTATAGATAGGGCACCATGAGAGATTCACAACAACTACTGAAAACATGATCATAAAAATATAATAAAAGTTATGTCAATATAATCTCTGTTTAAAAAAATCAGCACAAATAATATTTTTTGGGTTCTGGTTGAATGTAGATAATCTAAAAGGTGGAAATAGAAACATGGAGAAGAGAATGGATACATAGCTGTTCTGTACTGTCCTCTTAAATAGAAGTAAACATTTCCATCCCCTTTTTTCTGAGATAGAGTCTTGCCATGCAGCTACATAACTAGTAGTCCAGGCTCCCTTGGACTTGGGATCCTCTGGTCTTAACTTCCCAAGTGTTGGGGTTCCAGCTGTGAACCAGCACAGCTAGGTTACAGGTGTGAACAGACAGCTACCAGCCCTTTGTTGTGGATTCTCCTTGTTGATCTGGTAGCTCTGTGTTGTGGAGCTGCCCCCAAGGTGGGCAAGTGGAATGTTCCTCTCAAGGAATCCTCTCTGACTCCAGCCTGGCTCAGCTCCTGCACAGTATCTTTCAAAGGAAACGTTACTTCATGTTAAAAGTTTTAAAAATGTGTAGCTATTCCTTTGTTTATTGAACTCTGAACTTCTTTTTTGTGTTTTTGTTTTTGTTTTTTGTTTGGTTGTTTGTTTGGTTGGTTGGGTTTTTTCAAGACAGGGCTTCCCTGTGTAGTTTTTGTTGCCTGTCCTGGATCTCTCTCTGTAGACCAGGCTGGCCTTGAACTCACAGAGATCTGACTGCCTCTGCTTCCGAGTGCTGGGATTAAAGGTGTGTGCCTGAACTTCTTGCAGTTAAATCTCTAAATTTGACGCTAGTAGGAAAGCTTTGCTAAATTTACCGAGCTATGAACGCACCAATCAAATATGCTTTAAAACATTTCCATAGAATTAAAGAGATATGGTTGAGATTATTTAAAGATGCAAACTGAATAAGTACATCAGTCCTCAGTGATGTTTCAAATTCATTTTGAGTTACATTAGCTGATTTTATAAATAAAAGAAAAAAATTTACCTTTATCTGCCCAGTAGAATTGCATCAACATTGAGAAATAAGTGATTATGGAAAGTAAACACAGGGCTCCATGAGGAATGAAAACATCCATGACCTAAAGTTGTAAGGATGAATGAACTGAATAATTACTTTTCATTACTACACGAATCTTAGGATTTTCAAGAGGCCAAGCATTTGCCAGTCCATAACTCTTGTCAATGTGCCAAACCTACAGCTCTCATCTTACATGGAATAAGAGATCATTTATTTTGGAGCCGTTTGAGTAACTATCCCGGGGGACACATATTTAGGTTACCTCAAATTCCATGCTCTGACATGAAAGCAGTTTCATGAAGTCTTACAGTTTTACAGAACAACAGCAAAGTCACAAATCAAGGCTAGTTTAAATATATCAGTGGATCCACCAAAGAGGTGGTGACAGTGAGACAGGGAAGCTTCTCTATAGGCCCAAGCTGTTATCTGAGGTTTGGGGTTGATGGAAGTTAGTGATCTTCTGAGTTAATAGGTTCTAAAAGGTTTTTATCTAATAGTGATAAGTTCCAGCACAGAGGCAGTCAGGGAATGACTGTTTCTGGGGCCCAGAAATAACCAAAGATAAGGTAATTATCAGCTGGATTTGTAACATGCCAATCTCTTCACAGGACTGCAGTTCTAATGAATCGGTCTCCACAGATACAGCTTCTTTCCAGGAGTTCTCATTCACACTTTTTAGCTTAAATGAGGCACAAATATCTCCTTCAAAATAGTCTATGCTCCCTTACAATTGCTACGTTGTGGTACAGGGGAAGATGAAGTTGAGAGTCTGTACACATAAGTTCGATGGTCTGCAGGTCCTGCCAAGTCCCCTTCCATGGTAAGCTAGGTCACTAGTCAGCTGCCATGGGAAACCACTGTGCCAGTCTTTCCAAGTACTCTATTCAGTTCTTCGTACAAGGCCTGGGGAAGATTGTACAGGACACTGGTACAGTTTGGTCTCTTCCCTTCCTGCATTAACCTCGCCTGTCTTCTTGATCCTCAGCCCTTCCTCGTGGGCACATCTTTAAGAGGACCCTCACCCACCTCTATAGACTATGATGTGATTACAGCAAATACTGAAAGAAACCCAGATCTGATGAAAACAACTGTCCTCAGGTTTAAAAAATTGGCAATTTCAGGTTTTGTAAACACTTCCATTGGCATCTTGGAAAGACTGCTACATGGCCTTCTTCCCCTAGCTCTCTCCCTCCTTGTGTTACTTGGGAAACTGAAGAAATATGAAGGCCTGAATTCTTTACCATGGGTGAACTGATTGATGGGTATGTCTCTTAAGGTTCTTTCAGCTCTAAATGCGTGTTACTAACCTCGTTACTTAGAGTAGCATAATGTGTCTTAGATATGGAAAGGAACCTGACTTCTGAGATAGAGCTGAAATCAAATAAAATGATTTAATCACCCTAATTCTGGTGCATTGTCTCCTCTGCTAGTTAATTCAGAATTAGGAGTGGAGGGGGGGGGTTGAATTGAATTCAGCCAAGCAAAAAAGTGATCTTATACCCAACTCAGAAGGAGATAATGTTTCCAACTTCCTCATCAAAATGCCTAGAGGTTTCCATATATTCCTATAATTCTGAAGTCTAGATTTCTCCTCCATAAGGAAGGGAATAGGATGAATGGTTTTTGCCAAAGCCTTTTTTGTTTTGATTAAGAATAATTTTTCTCTAATGCTGCCTTCAAAATAACTGACCAGAAGAAGACATTTAACTTAGTCTTGAATGAGTGGGGCCTTCATTTAATTACCTTAGTGGGGTTAGGGTCAGAGCCTGGGTCCTGGCTGCCCTAACAAGTTAGGCATTGCTAACTCAAAAGTCAACTAAAGACACAAAGTAGTAATAAAAGTAGCAGAAGGAGGCTTATTCAGTGTGGTCATATTGGGAAGAAGTACACAGAACATAGGTGATTCTCCCCATGTCCAACTTCAAGGTCTTGATATGAGGTTTAATTTTAAGTGTATGGCAAAAAAAGTATGCACAGCCATGTAGTCTGGTCAAAGTGACGGCCTGTCCATTACTCCTTATTGTCTAGGTTTCTCCTATAAGGTGGTCGGACAAGTTGTCATAGCTGTGTGAAATCTCCTTCCTCAGAAAAATTTCTCCACTAGCTTACATCAGGCTTCATATTTTTCATCCTCCCAGCATGAGAGACCCTGGGGAAATTCCAGTGTCCTGGGAGGTCCATTGTTTTAGTAGTCTGATAGCCTAAGGGAGAGTCCCAAGTGTCAACAATCCTGTTAGGATAGTTTCAATTGCAGACATTTGAATGAGGTGGAACATTTTCCTTCTAGTTTTAAACACACATCTGTAATGCTAGTTATCTTTATTGGTGGAAAACAATCAAACAAATAACTAAAACCAGAGGCTTAAAAACCTTTTTTTAAAAAAGATTTGTGTTTCTGTGTTTTGTCTGCATAGATGTTTATGCACAATGTGCACATCTGATGCCCTCACAAGTCAGACAAGGACGACAAAGCCCCTGGAGCTGGAGTTACAGATGGTTGTGTGAGCCACTATGTGAATGATGGCATTCAAACCTTGGTCCTCTGCAAGAGCAGCAAGTGCTCTCAACCAGAAGCTTTAATGAAGAGTTATGTAAACAAGTGGCATTTGACTTTGACTCACCTCTAGAGTTATGGAATCTATTGACTTGAGCGAAAATATAAACATGAGCAACAGCCAGAAAAAGCAGCTTTGTAGTCCATGTCCACTAACTCCACTGCAAGCACCTTTAAACAGACCCTGCAATGTCAATGCTGTTCTGAATTTTGGGATGGTATTATAGATTGTAGTCAAGAGGTTCTGGTTTATATACCCAACAGGACCAGGTAGGCTGGACTTCAAATTCATGCAGGGATGTTTTCCATCTTTTTCATGAATGGTAAAATGTTAAAAGCATACTCATTGACAACTTGAATGTTGAAAGGAATATAACTTTGGGTGGGGTTGGTGGTCAGAGATCTGCAGAGGCATGGCTGAGAACTTCCTGTTGCACCTCCTAAGACAGCAGGCTTCTAAAGTCAGTGACACTAACTGGCCAGAAGGGGCAAGGAGGACAGGCTAATCATTCCATTAAGTTCTTCCATCGATCAGTTGTAATGTTCTGGTGGAAAGTCCACCTAAGCCCCTGGCATCATGACATCCATATACCCAAAGAGTCTGGAATGTTCTGGTGGAAGCCCTACCTCTCTGCCCAGACCCTGCCCCTCAGAAAGTCCCACCAAACACTGTTCCACCCCCAGAGATGCACAAGATTACTTACAGGGTATTTAAACTGCACCCCAGAAAACAAACACATAGTTTTTGTTCTCTCTTCCCCAACTCCTCTCTGGGGGACTGGAAAATCACCCAGGAGAACTTTACCCATTAAAGCAGGGCTTTTTCTAATTCGGTCTGATTTGGATTGCTGCGTTGGCGGCAATATTAAGTATGTTTTATTTATTGCCTAATCAGACTTTATTCAGTGTTAGCAAATGCTATTTTTATAATTCTGTAATTATGCTTATCCACAATTCCATATATCAACAGAATTCTTCCATAAAAAAATATTTTTCATCAGCCAAGCCTAATTGGTCACATGGTTTACATAAAAGAGTATAATTTTATGTGATTGCCTTTTTTCACCTTTTAAGTGTGAATTTAGTCAATGCGAATCCTTCATTACATCACTTCCACCCTTCCCTTTCTCTTTCCAGCTCTTCCCTATCTCCCTACTCCAGCTCAGATTCATGACCTCTTCTTCCACAGTAATTATTGTTATATGCACATATATACATTGTGTACAACTTTTAATCTCACAGATGCAAAGAGAATGACCATGAACCCAAATTGTGGTCAAATTACTTAAAGCAAGTTGTTTCTCCCTAAAGACGGAGTTCAAAAGATCAGCAATGGGTGGATAAGATAAGGAGCTTTATAGTTCAGGAGTAAGAGGTTTCCAAATTGTGGATTTGATAAGCAAATAGGCAGGGTTACAAAAGCAGAACATAAGCATAGCAAGTTGGTCATAACATCCTCCTATAGCTAGAGTTTCCCTGCTTTGCCCACAGTCAGGACAAATCTCTGTCACCCGCCAGTCCCACAGCCGCTCAGACCCAACCAAGTAAACACAGGGACTTATATTGCTTAGAAACTGTATGGCCGTGGCAGGCTTCTTGCTAACTGTTCTTATATCTTAAATTAATCCATTTCTATAAATCTATACCTCGCCACATGGCTTGTGGCTTACCAGAGTCTTCACATGCTGCTTGTCATGGCAGCGGCTGGCAGTGTCTCTCTGACTCAGCCTTCCACTTCCCAGAATTCTTCTCCCTCCTTGTCCCACCTACTTCCTGCCTGGCCACTGGCCAATCAGTGTTTTATTTATTGACCAATCAGAGCAATTTGACATACAGACCATCCCACAGCAACCTCCTGAAACAAAGACATGGTTGCAATGTGGTCACTGCCAGGTGGTCATAATAACCATTTGAAAGAAAGGCATGGTTGCCACTTCCTGGAACAGGCAGGACAGAACCATTTGTGGTTAAGGTTACAGGTGAGGCATTGCCCAATCCTTGAGAAACAGATTTAATCACATTCAGGAATGAGTATAGTTTGTCTTTACTATAAAGATCGCTTTCAAGTCCAAGATGGAGGTAGGCTGGCTCTCACAACCTACTGAGTCTATTTAGTGTTGCTTGTAGGTGCATGTGTTTAGAGCTGAGCATTTGGAACTGAATAATCTATCAGGAGTCTCCACCCTGAAGAAAACTGATCCACTCTCAGCATTCATTAAGTACTTAGAGCTCTTCATCTAAGGTTGAGGCATTGGAACATTTTTCACATCTACAATGGCATGTCAACTGGTATGGTCATTATGAAGGCTTTATTTAGACAACCATATCTGAACAGTGTCCTTTAAAATCACTTGAAATTATGTTTTTCTGTGAAATTAACTTACCAGCCTATATAATTATGTAATTTTATTTTATTTTATTTATCTTCCATTTTTACTTATTTTTCATTATTTTGATTTAATGTTTTAAAATATGAAGCACATGGTATAAAATCTTATTGAACATGTTACATAAATAATTTTTTATACACTATTAATCTGCTTGATTTTAAGAAGTGGTTTCAAGAGAACTGGAAAAGAAATTGCTGTTACTTAGTTTATATCATAGAAAGGTCTTCAAAGCTGAAATAGCTATTTAGTGAGAAAAGAGGAGAGTGAAGAAAGAGAAAGGAGTAGGAAGATAAGGCAAAGGAGGAGACGAGGGAGAAAATGAAGGAGACATGAAGAAATCTTCTGCTTGAGGAGACAGGGGTAGGCTGTCCAGACTGCTAATAAGCAATAAACCAGTAGAGTGTTGTTGATGCTTGTGGCAGTAGATAATGCTGGAAGAAGCTGACATGGAGATTCTTTACAAATAAGTCTGAAGTGCATCACTGGGGAAAAATCAGATAAGAGTTAATATTTTCCCAAGACTTTAGATCACTCTAAGAGCTGAATTGATGTACCAGGCATCTTGGAGATTAAATTTGCCCCCTAACAACTCGGACTCCAGTCCTTTATCTTTGGAAGCAAACTTGAGGCTTAGTGCAGGCTCAATAATGCATAAATAAGTAGCCATATTGATCAACTGAAAGAAGACCATGTCTTTAAATACAACATCCATATCTTCTGCATCACTTCAATCATATACATTTGTTTCTTTTTCTATATGAGCATGATATTGTTTCAGCCATAAATTTATTTTGTTTTACTTGATGAAAAGTAGTATGTTAAGTCTACACTGTCTCTGTCAGCAAGCAGAGGATTTGTTTTTGAGGTTGCTTATTGGGAACCCTCTCCTCATTTAAACACTGCCAAGGAACCTATTGGAAGGATGTCTCCGTCAGTGCACACATCAGGTTAGAGGAGTCAGCACAGAGAAACATTAAAGCCACCCCCATCACAACATGTAAAGTGAGGGGACCCTTCAGAAAACATGCCAGATACTGAAAAAAGTACAATGAAAGGTAGGCCATTAAAGAACTAACCTTCCTCTGAATGAAGCGACAAGAAGCAATATGGGGACAAAGGAATATCATATAGGAGAAATGAATTCTAAATAACTGTAACTGGAAAACATCAGGTAAGACAGTGTGTTCTATTAACTACCAAATCTGTGATGGAAGGATTACAGAAGCCGTAATATTTATTAAATTATTACTCACTAAAATGAACAGTATTATGCCCTGATCAGAACATAAGATGACCAGAATGGTAGGACTTCCACTTGCTCATCTTTTAGATTTTTACAACAGTCACACACAAGTTATTCTGCTCTTTCTGATCCCAAGCCTTTTGCCTAGGATGTGCCTGGCTTTGCTGAAGGGCAAACACTTTGCCAGAAGGATTTTGAATAAAGCTACTTAATTATGCATTGTTGAGCCTAAACTAAGCCTGAACTTTGCTTCCAAAGACTGGAGCCCTAGCTGGTTTGGGGTACATATCATCTCCAAGAAGCCTAGTGCATCAATTCGGTTCTTAGAGTGATCTAAAGACAATCGGGAAAACATTAACTCTTATCTGATTTTCCCAGTGATGTACTTCAGCCTAATTTGTAAGCGTCTTTCTCCACAGTGAACAGACCTGGATGCGTTTCATCAATACAATGCCACATAGCACACATCTCCTGCCAACTGTGTTTCATTAGTAAAGATCTGTGAAGGGATGGGAATAAGCAAATGAACAGGACGATCCTTAATTTTTAAAATCTCAGAGAAAATAAAAACAAAGCTCTACCCAGGAAAAAAATATGACGTGCTTCCTGAGGCTGAGTGGGGCTGTCTCTGGTTCTGTTGCTCCAACCCCCACAATTACCCGAGCATCAGGGAGTTAACAGTTGCCAGAACAGACTGAAAAGCCAGCAGCAGAATCTTCTGTATTTAATGGACACCTTCCATTTTCCCCTTCTCTTCACCCAGGCTTGGTTCTGGTACGTTCAGGAGGAAATGTGGTCCTCTGCAAATGGATACACTAAGAAATGCTGCTGCCAGACTTCATTTGGAAATAGGACCTGCCAGTCTTGCTTGTGATTTCCTGCTTACAGGGAATCTGCTGGGACTTGCTTTCTCTCTATTAATGACAAATCCTAACAGGTGTTATTTTCCTGTCAAACTTTTCATTCCTTTTGTGACTGGTAGACAATTTTGAAGACTTGCCATTTATCTTTTACTTCTCTCTCCTCCGGTTCCTCTCCTTCCCCCATGGTATTCAGATGCTTGTGAAGTGGGTGTTGTGAGTCTGAACCTCAGCATGGTATTGCTATTGGTTCACCTTCCTCTAGACGCTGAGAAGTTTCTAAGCTTCTCATTTCAATCTATCCCTCATGCAGTAAGAAATATCCCCCAGCAGTGGGTGAATCTTTCAAAAATTTCAATGTCTATATTTTTTCCATTTTAAGCTGATTCTAATCTAGGCTATATTTACAGGGATCACAGACTCCAAAGCATTTGGGAAGGAAAAATATATTTTAGATAGTAGGTTTTGCAAGGCCACTAGAACTATCTTCCATAGACTACGAGATGTTCCAGGTCTACTAAGTGATTTGTCTCATCTGGAGGAATCTATGACAGTAACATGCCTCTCATCTGAATGATATATGTATGTATGTATGTATGTATGTATGTATGTATGTATTAATCATATTCTTCCCCCTTCACGTTTTTTTGAGGCATAGTCTTTCACTGAACCTGGAGTTTACTGATGTGGCTAAACTGGCTAGCCAGTGGGCTGTTAGGATCCATCAGTCTCCATCCACCTCTACCTCAGCACTGTGGAGATATTGCCAACTTTTCCATGGGTGCTGGGGATTGAAACTCAAGCCCTCGGACACTGATGGTGAGTAAGCGGTGGACTCAGCCACCTTCCAAACCCCCGATATCTTCTTTTAAGTTGAGAGTCTCTGGGGGTTGTGTCTATCTTTATCAATAACTGCAACAAGTTTAACCTCCATTCATCTTATATGCTTTAAGAAAGGAAGCTCTTATATGGTCATACATAAGAGCTACAATGTTTACTCAGTTCACAATGTTTTTTGTAAAAAGGACACAAGAAGTACATATATGTAATGGAGAGCTACATTATTTAGCAAAATATTTGTAAGATTCCTTTGGTCTTGTTTGATCATGACAGTTTTGATATCATATAATTTAAAAAAATTGATAGTAAAATACATATGTAGGTATCGCGCGCGCGCGCACGTGTGTGTGTGTGTGTGTGTGTGTGTGTGTGTGTGTGTGTGTACCATGCTCTATGTTCAATGATAAAGCTTTAATAATAATCTATTACTCTTCGCTCACATCTACAGTGATTTTTGTCTGAGCACATGTTAAGTTCTTGTAGTATTAACATTTTAGTCATCCCTAGGAGGTTTGCTATGCACAACTCTATGTGGATGCATGCATGATATTTATTCTTTTATTTGAAATACAGAAAAACATATTGCTTTACAGGAGGCTAGACATGAAGCAGCTCCATTTGTCTTTTGCAAAGGACAATGACCTCTTCAGGGATATTCTCCCTCTGGCATCTTGTAATGCTTTCTCTTGTCTCTGATAGCACTGTGTCACTCTATTGTAATTATGACTTACAAGCTATTTATTTGGACCATTTTGGCTATATGCAATGGGGCTTTCATATCCTTTTGTTCTGTTTTATTTTTTTCCATCTCTTTCAAGTTGGGGATTCTGGCCTCAGTTGACACCTATAATTATGATAATTTCATGGAATAATAAGAACTTCTTGTATTTAGCATTTTTCTTCCTGCATTTAAGGTCACTGCCCCTTGAGAATAGATGAACACAAAGCTTTTAGTTTTTTGTTTTCTATCACTTTCATTATTTCAGTCTTCAGTTCATCTTAAATACTGCATTTGATGTGGTCTTTAAAATGCTTTATATTTGTGCATAAGAAAGACTGAAGCCTAAACGTAATCCATGTCTTATAACCAGATTTTCAGAATTCCAATAAATTTTGTCTTTGAGGCAGGTGGTATGTAGCAGGAAGATTTTGAGATCTCTAGAAATTTATTCAACCATCAAATTAATTCAGTAATGCTATCTATTCTGAACTGAAATTAAGGTTTGAGTCAACATGGCAAAGCTATGTCTAGTGGCTGAGACTGAGACACAAGGTATGATTCCATGACTATATGTAAGTCGTGTGACCTTACCAAGTTTGCTGTTGCAGCTATCACAGAGATTCTGTCTGTGCTGCAAAAAATATTCAAAAGAAGACATTTTCCTCTTTTGAGATGTTTCTAGAAACTCTCTGTACTTTACTATTAAGATAAGCACTACAGTTACTAAGATGCTGTTCTTTTCTGGTTTTCATTTTCTCCTTGCCCAGTCAATCCTAAAGGGCCATGGGGCTTCTCTTTCCTTCATAGTTTTTGTTCACAGATCAGATAAAAAGCTGAAAATAGAGGAAGAATTTCATTCTGCAGAAAGAGAGAGGGTTAGAGAGGGAACGGGGAAAGGAGGGAGGGAGGGAGGGAGGGAGGGAGGGAGGGAGGGAGGGAGAAAGGAAGGAAGGAAGGAAGGAAGGAAGGAAGGAAGGAAGGAAGGAAGGAAGGAAGGAAGGAAGAGGACTGGTATGTGGTGTAAATCACCTGTAGAAATTATATTTCCATTGTAAACATGAGGTTTCACATCGAACAGCTGGCCTGTTTTAAGGATGAGGAACTAATTATACAAGGGATGTGCTTGAAAGTAGAGAGCAGTGTGACAAGTGGCCTGTTTACCTCCTGCAGCCCATCCTTCCCAATCTCAGAGGAGAACAGAGTTTGCTGGCACACATATCTGTAGCTCTGGAGATCGTGATCCAGAGAGTAAACCATTTCATTTTCCTCTGCTTTGCCAGAATTTTATGTGACTATTGAAAGGATCTGAGAATTAGATATTTTTCAAGGATGCTCAAAATAAAAAATACTAAGAGGAAAACAAAATGAGCCACCATCACTTAAAATTTGCTCTCTCTCCAAATTAGCAATAGGCAAATGATTGACTTAGAACAGGTCAGGTGGTAAGTGTCTCAGGTATTAATTATTTTTCCAGCCTTACTATTTTAGGACAGTTAAAATGAAGGTATCAGGTACATTTCTAAGAACAGGCTAGTATAATATTAAAAGAGCAGTTAATTTCATGATGTCTCATAATTTTCAAATATATCAGAGACCGCCTATGGACTCATTTAGAAAAAACCAAGAGTATTATTAAATATAATAAGTACTCATCATATGTCTCACCAAATTCTATAACATTTCCAAGTGTGCCCTTTTATTTTCTAGGTGTTAAAAGCTTGATTGTTTTAGCAACTGAAAAGTTTATCTACTGCATTTTAGTTTTGAAGAAGAAGTGGTTCCTTCTTTGGCATTTCTTTCTTCTTAGTGAAATTAAATCCACAGCTAAATGAATTCAAATAGATCAAAATATTTAACTATTAAACAAGCAATCAAAGAACAAAGATTAGTATATGTAATGACAGCATTATTATTGCCTAGAAAACCATTTTAAAGATTACTAATAATATGGATTTTTAATTGATAGAAAATTGTTAATGTTATGTGAATAGATATGCTGTGGAAAGAGATATGATGACATGGTTTTTAGGCCTGATATATGATTTAATAATATGCATCTGAGTCCTTTACACTTCACTGTTTGCCTGGTTCTGTAATTATGTCCTCTGGCTGTGATGACTAATAGTCTGGACCAACACAGTTAACCTTTCCTCTATCATATGCATATCTATTTATCTATTACCTCTCACATTCAGCATATACATATGTATTCAACTTATTTGGCACCACATGTAACATGCACTGTGTTGGGCACTTTTTTTGTACTACTATTCCCTCCAAATTAAAACATTTATTCCTAGAGGGAGGAGGAATGAGTGTTAAGATTCAAAAAGGAATGGAAACTAGCTAGGTTCCCAAATCCGAGCTTGGCTGACAAGAAAGGCACTCACTAAAGTTACCCAAGGAGTAGCTCTTGTTGAAGTTAAGAGCATTTGAACAACCAAGTTAGCTTCAAGTCATCCAAGGAGCTGCAGGGACGCAGCTTTCATGAGTTGTGACCCATGCTGAGGTGGGCTTCATGTTGATGAGGCTGCTTTTAAGTTATCTATATTCCTGTAGGGAGCTCCTCATCCACACTGCTGTAAGTCACCCCAATAAACTCATTCACTAAGATGAGCTTGTTTTGAACTCTTTCCTTACTCTGTTGTCAGGAACCTGTCTAGAGTGGATGGATATGTAGATGTAACCAACTGTGTTATTAAATAAGAAACACAGAGCCAATACAGAGATGAAAGCCAAGAGATCAGAGCAATAGCTAAGAGCTAAAAACCTTACCCTTAACTGTTGCAGTGGTCCTACCTCTCCGAAAAGAGACCTACTTCCTGTCTCTCTCTCTCTTTTTTTTTTCATAGAGTTTCTGTTCTACCTTCTCATTGATTGTAAACCCAACCACATGACCTCCTAGTCACTGCCTGTCTGTACAGACCTCCAGGTCTTCTATGGTTGGTATTGAGATTAAAGGCATGTGTCTCCAATGCTGGATGTATCCTTGAACACACAGAGATCTACCTAGCTCTGCCTACCAAGTGCTGGGATTAAAGGTGTGCACCACCACCGCTGCCCAGCTTTCACTATGGCTTGCTAATAGGGCAACTTTATTTATTAACATACAAATAAAATCACATTTCAGTACAAATAAAATATCACCGTATGGATGCTTCTTCATATCTCCCAGGAAAAGTCATACAATAGATGTAAAGAGTGTGATAGAAAGATCTTGAAACCCTTGGCTACAGTGCGGAAATGGAACAAAAACATAAAGTTATGAATTTCATTAAATGTTGACAGAGTATAAATGCAATATTTTTAACTTTAGGGACTAGAGGGGTGTCTGTTCAGAGTGACATCCAAAGGTGTCTGAACAGGAAGAGAGGTTTCACACTAGACCAATGAAAGCTTAATCAATGAATTCACTTCATTGAAAGGAAATGCTGGAGAAAATAACTATGTTGAGAAAAATTATTTGCTGTTCTCTGGGATTTTCTTTTACCTTCCTTATCTTCTTAAAGACTAGAAAATTAAATATCAAATAGATGCTACTCAACAAAATTATTGGTCCAGTTTTCCGGATACCAAGAGAAATTACTGCCCCTGTCAGTGATGCCTCTTTCTTTAAACTTGGCTTCATTTAAACCGTGTCTTACACATACATCTAGTGATATGGGTGCTGCTGTTGAGGAGGGGCTTGCATTCTAGATCTTTTACCCACTGTATCCCTTGGTAAGCCCCTGCACCTTTGACTCACCCAACATAATTCATGTGTGCTCATAAGTTACTTCTTGCAACTTCAAAGACCTAGCAAATCATCTATGTTTATTTGTTCAAGACAATACCAATCACTCCCTAGCACATATGGTTTGCTATATAGAAAACCTCTTAGAACACAAGTCTATAGGAGGAAGAAATGATGGGGAAATATTGTATAGAATGGGAAATTTAAAGAAAACAGAATTATGTGTTATTTAAAATTTCTATTGACAAATGTCAACAGCTTGACAAACTCAGCCCTATGGAAGACATGATTGACCTATTTATGTTTAGGATATTTGGTGATAACTTATTCATCCAGAGAGAAGGGGAATTTTGACTAAATTTTCAACTCAGGCACTTGTTCCCAAGAAATCATGGACTGAAACAATTTAAATCCCTCAAAAGCCAATAGAATGTTATATTTGATAAAGAAAGTATGCTATCTAAACATTTAGTCAATCTCTTTCCCCAAATTCACATACAGAAACAAATTACCATGGTGGTGTGTATGGAAAAGGTAGACCATAATGTTGTGAAAGGTCACAAATTATGGAGACCTAAGTATAAAATCTTTATTATTTCAGCTTCTCCTTGTTTTTCTAGCAGCTACTATGGCAAGGAGATATCAGAAAAAAAGACATTACTATGCACTAACCACTGTCAGTAAAAACAACTGTCATTAAACAAAAATTGTCATTCTTTATACATCAAAGATAATAGAAGATCCATTGACCCAAGTCTTGATCATTCAGTCCTGTGTATTAAGCCCATAATCAAGAATAACAATTTTCTAGACAGAAATAACTTCGTGGAAGCTAAATTTTACCTGTCCATTTCTGTCACTTAATTTTTGTAGTACATTTACTTATTTACTTCTTATTTTATGTATGCATGTAGAAGTAGAAGACAACAGGAAACTTGGCTCCTTTCTTCTACCATGTGGACTCCAGGGATCAGACTGAGGTCATTGTGTTTGCAGTAGGTGCCTGCACCCCATTTTCCCTTTTTGCTTCTTTGAACACATACTCCCAATTAGATCACCCAACTAGTTTCAAGGATGCAAATCAATGTCAATGACCTGCAAAGGAAACATAATAATTAACATGTATGAAATGTACAGAAACTGCTCTAGTTCAACATTAAAATGTTCCTTACTGCTTCTCCTGATTCTTCTATATCCTTTAATCTTTTGCTCAGGCCCCTACTCCTCATCATGTTCCCATGGGAGGCTAACATCATTTAAAACTGTTTGCGCTAACTGAAATGGTGTTCTCCTAAGAGTCAGAACACTGCATTGGTTCCATAGTATGGACTAAATCCATAGAAACACAGATATAAAACTGCCAGCACTGAAAAGACTGGTGACTGGGCAAATCCTGGTCCTAGATGAGTGCTTTCTAAGACTGGGCTGGCTTTTAAACATACTTCTCTCCTACTCATTCAAGTTCATAGTCATCTATAGTTATCACTGAAAACCATTGTCATTTGACACTGACTTTAACATAATCTGTTCAAGTGCACAAGTTTTGGCATGGGCATGTTGTAATGGAGGAAATTTATTGCAGTAGGGTAAAGCTGGCATCAATCAGAGCAACTATCCTGAAGCTATAACCCTAGTCCACACAAAAAGCACTACTTTTGGCTTTTCTTCCAATGTTATTGAACCTTACAGGAATGAGATAAAATTGTATCAGCTGTGAAGTATGGAAAATAAAGGGAGAAAACCAAGAATGAGGGGGTATCTAAGAAAAAAAAATGACTAAAGCTCAGACAACTAGCCATGTTTATATAGGGAAACTGCAGGGTGTAGCTAGAGTTTTCCTGCCTTGCCCACAGTCAGGACAAATCTTTGTCACCCGCCAGTCCTACAGCCACTCAGACCCAACCAAGTAAACACAGAGACTTATTTTGCTTACAAACTGTATGGCTGTGGCTGGCTTCTTGCTAACTGTTCTTATATCTTAAATTAATCCATTTCCATAAATCTATATCTTGTCTCGTGGCTTACAGGCATCTTTTCATGCTGCTTGTCAGGGTGGCGGCTGGCAGTGTGTCCTTCTGCCTTCCTGTTCTTTTATTTCTCCTCTCTGTTAGTCCCACCTATACTTCCTGCCTAGCCACGGCCAATCAGGTTTTATTTACTGACCAATCAGAGCAACTTGACATACAGACCATCCCACAGCACAGCCAAGTGCAGACCATCTCAGACACCTGCATTCAGGCCGGTGGTCCTAATCATCCTCTATGCAGACCTGCTGGGTAAAGCCACGAGGAACCCGAGAAAGGGCTCCCACAGGACATACAGAACATCCCACAGCAGCAGGGAGCCCTCTATAACATCAACTAGAATTATCATAGAAGTAAGCAGAGATTATAACTGTTGTCTTCCATACAGGAAACAGAGAGACACACTGAAGTCAGCCAAGGCAGCAGTAGCTGTAGCAAAACCCAATACACTTCAGAGGAGAATACAAAGTGTAGACTCTATGCCTGATCACGCACAGGTTAATTCTAGAAAGGCTCATAGTGACAAGGGTTGGTGAGGACTGCACAACAAGAACTCTTGTGATCAGCTAAGTTGATTGACTAGTGAAGCAAACCCTTTGCAAAATAGTTTTCTAAAAAGTTAAACATACAACAACCAAGACATTCCTCTTCCATGTGTTTATAATGAGTATGTGTGTGCATATAGAATTTTCAATCTAGTGTCCTTAGAAATTTTAGTTAATATAATTCCCAAACTGGAAATGTCAAGAATGCACAACTGAACAGATATACAAAATATGTGAATGATGCATGCAAAAAAAAAAAAAAAAAAAAAAAAGGAGAACAATAAAGATCCCATGCATCTGTAACCACTGTGTTGGAAAAAGTAGGGACAGAAGGATCCCTGTAGTTTACTGTCAGCCATTCTAGCCTAAGGGTTAAGCTACAGTTCAATGAGAGACCCTGTCTCTTAAAATAAAGTGGAGAGTTATGGAGGAAGACACCCAATGCTAACCTATTCATATTCACGTAATGCATGCATACATTTGCACACACACACACACACACACACACACACACACACACACATACAAGCACAAACACATATACAAATCCTCATAAGAAAGTAAGTAAATATTTTTAAATTTAATTTTTGTGAATATTTATAAAAGTGATAAATCCATACCAAGGTTAATTTTAAAAGAAGGAAAGAAGAATGAACATGAATGATTGTATCTAGAGTGCAAAAGATAGAAAACCACAGAGCAGAAAATTTGATCCTTTATGTAATGAGTTTTCTGGAAATACCATTTGCCAAAACCTTATTGAGAAAAAGTAACCATAAATTCTCAACCAATATATAGGAAGTTGTCTTGCCCACCAATGAGCATACAAGGGTTTCTTAATTTGTAAATAGAAAGAAAAATTACAGAAGAAAGGAATTCTGACAAATTAGACTTAATATGAGACTATCTCATCACAGAACACTATGTAGAAATGAACAGTCCTGCCAGGGACTGGGGAATATGCTTGCACTTTATGTGTGCATAATGAACTTACATCCAGAAGACACAAAAGTTCCTTTAACTCAGCAGCAGAAAGAAAACAACACAGACAGACAGTGGACTTCAGTAAATGCCTCAAAAAGAAAAACACAGAAGTGATCTAAACCCGTGGACAACTTCTCAGTATGACCACTAGAGGAATGTCGGCTAAAAGTACCATGAAACATGACTGCCAGAATGACTTAAAAGACTCACAAATGATTTAAGTGGTGGCAAAAAAAATTTAACACACATTTTAGTGAAAGAAATATTGTTTCCATTTCAGGAAGCTATTGAGCAGTTAAAGTAAGCTGGAGGGGAACACAGTAGATAATCGATGCCTCTGTTGAAAAATGTAGATATGTGTGTGTGGAAAATGAAGGAACATTTTTTGATGATATAATATATGCTAATAAAAATCCTAAAACCAAAGAAAGAAATGAACAAATTCTAGAGCAGTTCTTACAAGGTGAGGTAGTAACTATGGATGAATAAAATAGATAGTAACTATAGGATGAATAAAATCAGTCACTGGGTATTTGCACCTTTGATGAAATATGTAATAAGTATATACTCTCACTTTGAGAGTACTGTGTCTCAATTTGGACATTAGTGAAGATGAAGTCATACGACCAACATTATTAACAGAATTCTATGTAGGGTCCTATAAAAGAGAATAATTTTGTAGACATGAATAGTTTGAAAAATTATTTTATGAAATGTTAGTAGAAAAAATTCTCACCAACATCTCTGCATATTTAATTGTTTCGGGCCTTCTTAAACACGAAAACAATTCAGAATTTTCTAGAAGAAGTAGCACAATGCTGTTGTAGCAGGGATCTTAAAAGTCTTATTAATGAAATCAAACCTGGAGCCAGGTATTGGGGTGAACGCTAAATGATCAGAGAAACAGAACAAGTCACAGCTATCTCACCTCGCCAGTTCCTCAGCTGATCCTGTTTCCTCAGACTGGAAGCCTCTGAGTCCTTATCCAAATGAATCTCAGCTGAACTTCTCGAAAGCCTGAATGCTTAACCAGCCTAGTTCCTAGTTTTCATGCCTTATATACCTTTCTGCTTTCTGCCCTCACTTCCTGGGATTAAAGGCTCACTCCCTGGGATTAAAGGCTCACAATGTGGCCTTGAACTCACAGAGATCCAGACGGATTTCTGCCTCTGGAATGCTAGGATTAAAGGCGTGAGTGCCACCATTTTCTAGCTTCTGTATCTAGTGGCTGTTCTGTTCTCTGACCCCAGATAAGTTTATTAGGGTGTACAATATTTTGGGGAACACAATACCACCACACTACAGTTGTCCATTTAATGACAGACCAAACTCTTGATATCCAGTCTCCTAGCAACCTTTCTCTGGGGGCATTTCCCAGGTGACATATTGGAAGAGTGGTTGACTCGATCTGTTGGGTACTCAGCCTCTGCCTTCTCCAGCCATGTGGATGTGATAAACCTTTCTTCTGGGGTAGACATGCAGTGAGCAAGGGACACAGATGTGTTTCTTTTGGTCCAGAGATGCTTCATAGGTTTGTTTCTTCCCTGGTCTGTTTTCTCTTCTGCTTTCCAGCAGTGAGGTTGTGGTCTCTCCCACAGCTGAGTGGTTGTGGACCATGTACCATTCAAAGGTAGCTTTGGATAAAGAGGAAAGCCTCACGTAGTGTCAACCTTAAGCAAATGAAGTACATCCTGCAGCTCTCCCTGGTTACAGACATTCCCTCAGGATAGATGCTATGTTCATTCATATGTTCTCTCTTACTATCCTGCTGAGGGTGACTTCCTATTAGATACTCATCTGCTCTGCGCTGAAATGTACTAGTCTGCTTAAACACCTAAAGGCTACTGTGGCCACTGGGTATTGAGTGTCATTTGTGATGTTTATACCACAAAGTAGTGTTTCAAGCATTAAAGGATTTTCCTTCTTTGTGTGAAACATAGGTCATTCCTTTTCCCAGGAATTGGCTGAGGAAATTAATTCCCATACATTCTCACTTACATGTCTTTGTTTGTTTGTCTATCAAGTCCTCAGCCAGCATATCTTCAACAATATTCATCCTGATGCATTTATTTCCTGAAAACCATATTAAGCAGGAGGATGTTCACCCATTCCCGTGAATGTACTGACATCCACTGCCCTAAAGCACTGGAGAATACTATCCCATTGCTCTTATAATAAAGCCTCCACTCTGCCTCACAATGTCCCTTGTCCATTCTCCTTAGGAGAGCTGCTCTGTCAGTCACCCTCCTGGGCCCTACCAACTTCAGGTTGCAGGTATACTTTGACAATGAGAGAAGTTAGCTAGCTTGTGATATCTGCATCCACTGAGCCCACAGCCTTCACTCCGAGAAAATGATGCATGATTATGCTGTTTTGTTATTAGTAATGCACATTTAGGTAATCTACAAAATGTGTGTGACATGTGACTGACTATGCGTCAGTGCTGAGCAATACAAAACTCTCTAATTCGACTGGCATTACGCAAGAAAATGGCTGTCTTCTTTTCTTATGATGTGAGAAAAAATGTGGAAATCATTCTGAAGAAACAAAGTTGATTTCCTCCTAATAAATGTAGTTTTGCAATTTGTATAGAAAATTGCAGTGTCTATTTGTAATCACCCACTATTCATGGTCTAGGAGAAACTTTAATATGAAAAGGCAAAAAGTAAATTGATATGCTAACTTGTTTCTTTTGACAGAATTGAAGCCGATGTCTCTCAACCATACATGAAGGGTAGGAAGGGTATGAACTTAGCATTCCTTGTTCCTGACTTCCCTGGAAGAAGAATGTGTCATGCCTCGTTTGTAGTTTCTCAGTCAGTAGGAACTGTCTGTTCAAGTAGCTGTGGTCCAGGAATTAGCAGTCTCTAGGTAAGAACATAAACATGGCACGTTAGTTAGTTAAGAAACCGAAGCCATTCTGGTTAGTTAAAAAATCAATAGCTATTGTGAATGAAAAAGAAACAACTCAATCCAACATAATTAACTCCTGTTATTTTATTCCCAAGCAAAAATGATTTGAGCACTTGTATAACCAGGCAATTGCTACACACATACAAGTGTGATTGTTGAGCCTTTTAATAAACCATTGAATCGAATCTGAAATAGAGAAATAACACAAACATATGAGAACCCTTAAAATGAGAGACCTTACCTTTTCGGAGGATGGAATGGGGGATGGGTTGGGGAGGGAAGGCTGTGGGAATGTGAAGAAGGAAGAGAAGGGGATCTGGGGTTGGTATGTTAAATGAATAAAAAATTTCTTAATAAAAAAATTTTTTTAAATGTGAGTTTTTTCCTGATTATTCATTTGAAAAATAACTACTGGTTACTGTATGCTTGCTAGGAATTATACTAAGCATTTAAAATATTCAGCAAAAAATAGAAACACCAAAAATGTTTTCATAATGGGGGCATAATGAAAGCACCTACTTTCCAAACAGGAGGCCCTGGGTTTGAATCCTTAGAATACTTGTAAAGCTGGGTGTGGTTGTGTGTGTTAGTGATCCCCAGAACTTCTATGCAAATGTGAGAGCGGAGACAGAGGGTTCCAGAAGCCTGCAGGTCAGTTAGCCTGGCACATGCTGTAGTAAAATAAGAGGAGAACATGCTTCAAATATAGTAGGAGCCTGGAATGGAGGCCTGAAGGTTTCCTCTTATACACACATGCTTGCCTTTCACACACACACACACACACACACACACACACACACACACACACACACACAGGGTGTGGGGAACTGAGCAGTTCTAAAACTACTAGTTTCGAGTAACCTGAAAACTAAGTACTTCTTAGGTGTCATGTCAAATGCAATCTGTGAGAAATCAAGAGTAAATGAAGGAGACTAATAATACAGGAAATATGGCATAAGCACCCTTTCTCATTGCTCCTCTCCACTAAGTACAAATAGAGAATGGCATTGGGGCAACTAAGAAAACTTTTGAAAGGTGGTATGAGAGAGGTCAAGTTAACGTGGTGGCTCATTATTAGATGAATGACACAACACAGTGTCTCATATTCAGTTCATCCAGCCAAAAATGCCAAGTCAGAACATTGTGTCCTGACCTCCAATGTAGTAATGAAGAGAGCCCCAGTAATTCATGGGATGTAATGAAAATCCTTCTGACATCAGCCCACTCAACACTACATACAAGGAAGGCAGAGCATCTCTATATCTTCTAGGAAACTTCTGATAAAATTATAATAGTAGAAACAAATATATTGTTACATGGATTTGATATGCCAGTAGAGGCCATAGAGTACAGATCTACAAACTGAGGAGAGATTAGTAGAATTTATTCAGTTTGAAAAACACAGCACAAACAAAACCCAATAAAGCAAACAGGACCTAGGAAATTCCAGCCCACAAAGGACACAGATTTTATATCATTGAGGGCTCATGAGGAAAGACAGAAAACAGCATTATGAAGAATTTGTGGCAAAGTAATCACTGGAAGCTCCCCAAATTGGAGAAAAGCTATAGAATCCAGAAAATAAGTAACCCCTAAACAGGACTTTTTCAAAGAAATCAACAGCACCATAACCCAAGAAACAGAACAGACCATGAGAGCCGCCAGAGAAGCAAGATACATTGCCACAAAGACATCAATTTGTGGAATATATTTTAAGTGCTTATGAATATAGTTTTCAATTTTTGTATTCTCTATCAAGAGAAATTATTCTTCAGCTAAGATTTAAAAAACTAATATATATATGTATATATATATATATATATATATATATATATATATATATATCACTCCTACCTTTAAGATAGGCTGAAGCAAGTACTTCATATAGAAAAGGGATATAAGAGAAAGAATTCAGTGGTATTAGGAATGAAAGAGGAGCAGCAGAAAAGTAGTAGTGTATATAACAAACTATACTATTTCTTACTGCTTTTGTAAATCATGCTTGAAGAGTGAAGCAAAAATTATAATAGCATCTGGTACTCAAAGCATTTCTATTTGAAAGTGAAGAAAGTAAAGGTATCTAATAGGAAGAGAGTTCCTCGCACTTCACTTGAAGTTATAAAATAATGAAATTAGTTAACTATAACAAGTCACATATTTACATGGTAACACACAGAGCAACCAATTTGGAAACTATGCAAATATGCACTCCCAAGCATCTTCAACAAGTACGGAGTGCAAGAAGATAGTGACAGAGAAACAGAGGACCCAAGACAAGAAAGGGGTGGGGAGCAAGAAAGTAGATGATATGGTTGTGTCAATAAGCATCTTATAGGCAAATGGTCTAAACAGACTAACCAAATGGCAAATATTGGCTAAAGAGAAAAAAATCCCAGCAGTATATTGCTTATAGGAAACTCAGTGCAAGTCCAAGGAGAAGGTTGGGAGAAAATAGGAACAAAGTTAAGTTAAATAAGAAAGAATAGCTACATTGATGTGTGATAAATAGACTTCAGAACAAAGGAATCTGAATAAAGCAAAAAAGGAACACAGTAGCAAGATGATGAATCCATCAGAGATACATAATCATGTCAAAGATGTGCACACCGGATCCCTGAAGTTCGTGAAGAATCAAAGGTGGCACTACAAAAGGAGAGAAGACATTCTGACTCACATTTGGAAGGTGTTCACCAAACATGACCCATAAAACAAATACCAATTTATTGAAAACAATAGTTATCATGCACAATTTATTTTAGGAATTACGGATAAAATTCTAGTCTAATTACTTACCCACAATGTAGATTATTTCAAAGAATAACAAAAGTATCCACAAGTACATAAAGAAAATACAGAAAACCATAATGACACTGAAATTTAAAGTTACTGAAACCCAGTTATTGGGATCTGAAAAGAATTTACATGAATGAAAAAATTAAGAAATTTATTAAGGTGCAAAAAAAGACACAGTAGGTCACATTTAATGAATATTTGTTCATTTAAAAGTCTAATTAAGTAGACAAAGTTTTAATATTAAATGTCAGGTTTTTTTTTTTTTTTTTTTTTTTTTTTTTTTGAGACAGGGTTTCTCTGTGTAGCTTTGCGCCTTTCCTGGAGCTCACTTGGTAGCCCAGGCTGGCCTCGAATTCACAGAGATCCACCTGGCTCTGCCTCCCGAGTGCTGGGATTAAAGGCGTGCGCCACCAACGCCCGGCCAATGTCAGTTATTTTTTAAAGATATGTTTCTTAAAATTCTACATAAAATTAAAGAATGACTGCTAAGACACAGAAACTTCAGTATTTAAAGAGCTATTAAAAAAGCAAGAGTCTGTGGTAGAGAACTTCTCTAAAAATCTAGTACGTTAAATTATTAAAAAGCTGAGAAAAGTTTAAATAAGTAATTATATATAATCCCAGATCAGAATAAAATATAGAATATGTGAGCATAGTTTTTGTCTATCATCACAATAATGGCAAAATTAAATAAGACATTTGAATGAGAAAAACTTCAGGTTACTGGAAATTTTCTTTAAAAGTTAGTAAATTCATACACTACTGTCTTAGTTTGCTTCCTGTTGCTGTGATAAAGACCAGGAAAGGAGCTGGAGAGGTGGCTCAGCGGTTAAGAGCACTGGCTACTCTTCCAGAGGACCTGGGTTCAATTGCCAGCACCTACATGGCAGCTCACAATTGTCACTAACTCCAATTCCAGGGAACCTGGCACCCTCACACAGACACACAAGCAGGCAAAACACCAATGCACATAAAATAAATCAATCTTTAAAAAAAGAAAAGACCAGGAAAAAAGCAACATGGGGAGTAAACGGTTTATCTTAGAGTTTACAAGCTATCATGAAATTTTGGGCTAAATTTTTCTACTAAATTAGAAATATTTTTATACTTCATTAGTCTGATGAACAATACTCACTTCCAACCTATGTTCAATGGACTTGTTTTACTATGAAAAATAGAAAAAAATGTTCTTAAAAATTAGGCTAAAATAAAAATAGTATTCTTTACTAAATATGTGGCATTTTGTCTTGAAATTCTAGCCAATCCAAAAAGAAAGAAGAAAAATGATCAATTTCACATTGATAACAAGAGGAAACATCACTACTTGAAAATTAAAAACAAACAAACAAACAAATAAAAAAAACAGCTGCCAGGCGGTGGTGGTGTATGTCTTTAATCCCAGCACTCACAATGCGGAGGCATTCGGATCTCTGTGAGTTTGAGGTCAGCCTGGTCTACAAAGTGAGTTCCAGGACAGTCAGAGCTGTTGCACAGAGAAACCCCGTCTCAAAAAATAAAAAAACAAACAAACAAAAAACAAACAACTGAAATACTATTATAACTCATAGAAAAGCTTGCTGGATTTTTTTTTTTTAAATCAGAAAATAACTAGACCAGAAGTTTTACCTTCTTACTTATTAGTGTTTGAGAGCAAGGGAATAAGATTTGTGAAACTGACCAATAACAGAAACAACAAAATTTAAAAAAAAAAATATGAAACATTCAAGTAAATAATCATATCCCCAAGAAATATTTTCTGTGATTTCCTGTCATGTTCTACAGAGAAGCCCTTGTGTGTGTCACCCATTTTGTTGTTGTCTTGTTTTGTTTTTTGAGACAGGGTTTCTCTGTGTAGTTTTGGTGCCTGTCCTAGATCATGATCTGTAGACCAGGCTGGCCTCAAACTCACAGAGACCTGCCTGGCTCTGCCTCCCAAATGCTGGGATTAAAGGCGTGCACCACTGCCACCCGGCTCACCCATTTTTTTTTTTTTTTAACCTTCAAATAGTGAAGTGACTGTGGTGACATATTGTGTCCCCCAATATACAGTCTCTCCCAATAAAATAAAACTTGCCTGGAGATCAGAGGAAAAAGCCCGCCACTATATAGAAGTCAGGCAATGATAGCACACACCTTTAATCCTATCACTTGGCAGGCAAGGATCTGTCTGGATCTATGTGAGTTCAAGGCCACACTGGGAACAGAGCCAGGAGTGGTGGCACACACCTTAAATTCCAACACTAGTAACCATGGAGGTCTGGAAGTCTGTGCAGACAGACAGGTAGAGACAGAGCTGGGCAGGAAGAGGAAGTGATGTAGCTGGACAGAGAGAGCAAATCAGATGGTAGAACAGCAAGGCATATAGGCGTAGGTAGACAGGAAGTGACTCGTTTTGGGAAGCTGTGGAGTTGGTGAAGTGAGGTTAGCTGTGGCTGTTCCTATTCCTCTGATCTCTCTCAGGCTTTTACCCCAGTTTCTGGCTCCGAGCTTTTTATTAATAAGACCATTTAGAAATTCATCTATAAGTGACCTTACTTTGAGAAAAGCAAAACGGGTCTTAAGGTTGCAAATCCCAGAGAGGGTTGAGATTCATGGATTTACAGTACATCCTCAGGATACAGGAGCTAAGCCCAACACAAAAAAGAGTTCACCCAGCCTTTTATTCCTATGGGGTTTTCCATAAGATCTGGCTCGCAGAAGACCACTAACACTGGGAAAGAGCAAACACAATGTGTGCTGTGATTAAAGGACACCTGGCTCCTTTAAGCTAGACCTCCAAGAATGCTCCCTGAAGAAACTGGTCATGGTTGAGCTAAAAAGACAGCTGTGCCTGAATGACACACATATCCTACCTCCAGCACAAGACACAAGTCATGTGTTCTATGTGGACCTATGTCCCATTGAAAGACAGTTGATCTATACTCATGTCTGAGCAAAACATCCCCATAATACATTGAGAGTTGTAAGTAACCAAGCAGACGCTGCTCAGTATGCATCCTGCTACATAAAAGGGTAAAGCAGGACTAGGGACAGAGAAAGGAGGCCTCATCCTGACTCTGATTGTTGTTATGTAGATTTGTCATTTGTTACTGAAAAAGTTCCCTTGCTTCCTAGTAATCTGATGCTATCTGAGGGAAGTGGAGGAACTCTTAGAGGGTGCTATTTACCTTTCCATCAGTCTTAATGACAAAATCTAGAACAATATCAGAGCAGAGCACACTTTGATAAAATGAATGAATAGGCACCTTACCTGCATTCTTTATACTGTTTAGTCACAAACTTCATACACAACAATGATAACATTTCAGATGAGGATGAAAGCATTATGAAAACCTAACCAGTGGAATAGTATTTTTTAACTTGATAAATAATTCTAAAATTAATCTGAAGAATTATTGTCCTCAAATAGTTAAAAATTTCCTTGACAGAGAAGGAAGATACTGACATTATCACAGAACATTTGTAAGTTCTTGGAAAAGAAAATTAAGAATAACACCTGTCAGTAGTCTCCTTTTTAAGAAGGACAAATACCCGGACTCTGGCAATTAGACATTTGTTTTAATACCTCTTGGCATCACTGACAATAAATTTTGAAATGTCCTGATTTTAAAGAACAAAGTGATTTATGTTTAGGTTTAGAAAAGCTTTGACTATTAATTCTAAGAAATAACATTTACACATAAAATCTGTGTTAGAAAACTCTATTTCTCATAGATAGTAATTTATTAAAAATATATAAATTAATTTATGAATCATCTAAAATGTAAACTGTTTGAAACACATTTGGTTTCAGCATGTTTGGTTTCAGGAATTAAACTGGTGATACCCCAGCCTTCACTTACCTCTAATAAGCTCAAGAAATAAAGGGCTAGGAATATATTCTTGAAATTAAAAATTATGAATGAGGCACCTCTCTGTGCAAAAAAAAATGTAAATAAAGTTATCCTAAAAGATTAACTTCAAAAAACAATGTAGAATATGAATTTGCTGGGATAATTATAATGCTGTGATTTAGATGAAAATTTCCCAAGAGAGAGTGGTTAAGAACAGACGGCAGACCTCTTCAGTATCAAACAGGAAAAGAGCTTGCTAAGCAAATGATATAAGATTAATATAAGATTAACATCCATTTCAGACTCAGAGGGGAGCAGCTGGGCTCTGCTACAGGACCCTCTTCCAGGGTCATATCAATTTGTGACTTTGCCAAAGCATCTATTAGCATCAAATGCTAGCTAAGCTAAGGTTACAAACGCATGCAAGGTCTAAGGAGCTTGGGCTTTGAAAGCCGTGTGAACATACATTTTCTATTCTGTATGCATTCAGAGGTATGAATATAAAAATCAGATTAAGCTAAAAAAGATAAAAAGAAAATTGATCCATGCACGGTCTTTAAAACTTTAAAGATTACTTTAATTTTAACAAATTGTTTAAGACACCCATTTTTCCTAGGGTAATAGTCAGTGCATACATAAGTAATAATCTCTTCGTGTTCTTACCAGATTATCAAGATCCATAATGAGATCTAATGAAACCACTTGTAACTTAAATTTAGATGAAAATTGAGAAAAGAAAATCCATAAACCTCAATTCACATTTAACGGGAGAATAAAATTGAGATTGCGTGAAAAGAGAGTTGTTGAAGCACAAACGACCATACTTTTTTCAAGATAAAGACGGTTTTACTGTGAAGTCTTAGGTCTGGTGGATCAGAATGGCAGCTATTGGGGAACTAGAGGAAGGGAGAGGTTGGAACATTCCAGATATAGCAGCCTTGGGGAAGTGTTGCTGAAAATGGTAAGGGGAACAACCTGGAAGAAGTAAACATCCCTTGAAGCCTTAGTAGTGAACAGAAGGAAGGAATAAAGCAGTGGAGAGTGGGGCTCTCACAGGAAGTTCAAAAACAATTACAGTAGATGACACACCAGTTCCTGAGTCACCATTCCTTCAAGACATCACTTCTATGTACCAATAAAGAGAGTGCACTTGAGCTAAGGAACCTAGGGAGTCAGTCCCTCCAAAGGACCATTGGCTGTTACTGATCAAGGAAAATCCAAGAGACTTCAGAGCGAACAAAGTCACATATCCTCCGACATCAAACTACTTTACAAAAAGAAAGCAAGGCACATTTGTTTCACTAATGAAAACAGTTCTTTAAAGCATACAAAAAAAATGTAATACACCATGAAGCTAATGTCCTTCCTTCAAAATAACAGCTGAGAAGTGATTTTTTTCCTTTGAGGTACAAAGAAAATCTTAATAGATGCTGCAATTTAGAAACAATCTTTTTTTAAAACTTGCATAATTTAATAAGAAAATAGCAAACAGTTAAAGTATGATTTTAGAAATTATCATTCGCCCTGAAAACACTTAACCATATTACTTACAAGCACAGAATTAATAATCTAAACAAAATACAAGCTCAACATTACAAAGAAGGACCATACTCAAATAGGTATATTAGAGGGCTTTATGTATATTTCTACTGTTTTAGTGATTACAAACCATATAATCATCTTTAACTGTTTTATAGACTTTTATTGTTATAAAGAAATGTAGTTGATTTCTATGTGTTGAATTTGTATTTTTGTACTTTACTGACACTTAAATTCTAACAATATCTTTTGTCAACTCTAGAGTAGCATAAATATAAGTTCATGACATTTGAAAACATGGCTAAAGCCACTTACTCTTTTTATTTGGATGTTTTCTGAGTAAGCATATTAAAACTTCAAATCACATACAAAAATAAAAACTAAAAATTCTTCCTTTGTACCAGTTCATAGAAGAAAAGCTGTCTGTTTTCTTCTTGTGACATGATATTTTCTGTGGGCTTTACAAAAATGAATTCTGTTACACTGAAAATTTTTCCTTTGGTAACTACTGGTTGAAAATTTTCATGTCAGGCTATTGATATTTACAAATACTCTTTGTGCATCTATTCAAAAGACCATGCAGTTTTATTATTCATTTAATCAATAAAATATATCACTTTGATTGATTCTGCAGATGTACTCAAAGATATAAATATACCTAGGACAGCATGAGCTGGCTTTTTGGAACCTAGGGCCTATGCTGAGACATTTTGTTCAGCCTTGGTGTAGGGAGGAGGGGACTGGACCTGCCTCAACTGAATCTACCAGGCTGGGCTGACTCCCCAAGGGAGACTTTGCCTTGGAGGAGGTGGGAATGGGGGGTGGATTGAGGGGGAAGGCAAGAGGGAAGGAGGAGGGAGGACAAGGGAATCCGTGGCTAATATGTAAAATTAAATTAATTATAAAATAAAAATATTTATTGAAAGATACAAATATATATACAAGAAATAATTATATATGTATATATATATATGAAACAATTATTACCACAACTGGTAGATAAGTCAATAGTCACTCTCTTATAAAAGTCAAAGACAAAAGTATGAAAAATAACTATGGCTAAATCATGTTAATGAATATGTTACAAAAGTCATTGTAAATTGTGACTTCAGTGACTGTAGTGTGAAGAGAGAAGAGGTTAAGGAGCAGAAAGTACTTACAACTTTTATCAGTGTAAAATAGACTGCTGCAATTATGAGTTATCCTACATGATCTATTGGTAACCACAAATGAAGTGGTATAGAAGTTACACACATACACACACACACCACACACACACACACACACACACACACACACACACACCTTATCTTATGTGAGTCTGCTGATATCCACAAATAAAATGATATAGAAGTTATACACACACATACACACCAACACACACGGGGTTGGAGGGAGGCAAACAATGTATGATAATATTATTAATGGCATCATCAAAAGCTACACCAAAAACAAATTTAACAAATAAATTGAAAGTTCTATATATTTAAAACTACAAAATATTGATAAACCAGATTGAAGCAGACACAAATCAATGGAAAGATATCTTGGGCTTGTAGATTAGATAATTAACACAGATAAAATGTCTATGCTCCCAAAGTAACAGTAAGATTTGGTTCAATGCATACCAAAATTTCAATGAAATAGAAGCAGTGACTTTGAAAACAATTTTGAGAAAAAAAATCAAAATTTTAGATACATTTGTGGGCTTTAGATCATACTATGAAACAATAGTCATAAAACTAGACAAAAGAAAACAAACAAATAGAACACAGAGCACAGGGAAATCCCCAAGAAATATACAGCCAATTAATTGTGACCAAGTTCATCAAGAAGACATGGTACAAAAGGAACAGTTCTTTTAATAAATAGAACTGGAAAAATGGATATCCACATAAAATGAATAAATTTGGGCCCTGGTAAAATCTACTCAAGATTGATTAAGGACAGAAAATGAAAAGTTGTAAAACTTCAGGGCTGAGGAGATGGCTCAGTGAGAAAAGGACTTGCCAGTCAAGACCAAAACCCTGAGATCCCAGAACCTACAGAAAAAATAAGGGCACGGCATGTGTCCAAAATCCCGATTCTGAGAAGACATGGACATGAAGATTCCTGGAGTTCACTAGACAGCCAATTTAGAGGATCTAGCGAACTTCAGGTTCAGTAAGAAAATTTGTCTCAAAAAATAAGATAGACACAGATGCTGTGGATATCACTCTATATAAATAAAGCACTGATGGCCAGTGATCAGGCAGGAAGTATAGGCGGGACAAGGAGAGAGGAGAATTGGGGAAACAGGAAGAAGGAGGGAGAGACACTGCAGCCACCACCAGGACAAGCAGCATGTTAAGATGCCGGTAAGCCACCAGTCACGTGGCAAGATATAGATTTATAAAAATGGGTTAATTTAAGATATAAGAACAGTTAGCAAGAAGCCTGCCATGGCCATACAGTTTATAAGTAATATAAGTGTCTGAGTGATTATTTTATACGTGGATTGTGGGACTGCGGGGCTTGGTGGAACCTGGAGAGAAGCCCTCCAGCAACACACAGATTCAAGAAGAAACCTGCCACCAACCCTTACTTAGCTTTCATACCTACACACAAATGCATATACATATGCATTGGCACACACACACACACACACACACACACACACACATGAACACATGCGTGTATCACACATGTTTACACATACATATACATACACCCCCACACAAAGCTATAAAACTCTGAGGAGAAACACAGGGGATGGGTGATCTCTCTGGTGTTGGCCTCAGAAATAATTTCTCAGATATCACCCCAAAAGCTCTATCAGTAAAACTAAAAAAATAAAAAATAAATAAAAAAATAAAAGATTAGGAGAAGCAGAACAAGAGCAAACTACAACATTTATGCACAGCAAAGGAAACAATGAAGGATCAAAAAGGCATCCTGTGGGTTGGGAGAACGCTGGTGTGTATCATATATCTGCTATGGGTTAGTATCTAAACCACATGGGAGAACATTAACTCCATAGCAAAACTACAATAGGCAAAAACCATGGACAAATGTTTCCCCAAAGAAGCTATAAAACAGTCAACAGTAAAATGAAAAAGTGTTCCGGATCACTTTTCAAGGAGAACAGAACAATCAAAACCACAATGAAACATCGCCACATTCCCATTTCTTATCTATTACCTGAAAGTCCAGAAATGGCAAGTTCAGCAGGGGCAAAGAAAAGGAAACTCTAACACACCTTGGAAACGTTTGTTGGTGAAATCATTACAGAGAACAGAATGGAGGTTCTTCAAAAAAAATTGAAAATATAAATGCTAGCAATCCTTCTTTTGACATGTTCTCAGAGGAAGCTACCAGAATACCTACAAACACATTAGGAGCTCCTGTTCACTTTAGGATTGTGTGCAGCAGCCAATCATGAAAACAACACAAATGTCCGCTAACTGATAAGTGATGAAACTGTGAATATATGTCTGTCTGTTTTTCTATCTGTCTATCTGTCTATCTATCTATCTATCTATCTATCTATCTATCTATCTATCTACCTATCTACCTAGCTACCTACCTATATCTGTCTGTCTGCCTGTCTACCTACCTACCTACCTACCTACCTATATCTGTCTGTCTGTCTATCTACCTACCTACCTATCTCTCTAGCAAAATATTCACCTCTGAAAATGAGGATACTGCCATTTGCAACAGCATGGATGGTCTTAGAGGACATAAGTGAGGGAGAGACAGAAAGAAAAAGACTACAGGATCACATTTACATTGGCAACTGGCACATATGTATAATAGAGTTCAAACAGTAGTTAGCAGGGATGAGGAGGAGTTGGAAAGACATTAAGCAGAGACTGCTAACACAGTTAGGTGGGATAAACAAGCCTAGGAATCTAATATATGGCCAAAGGACTGCAGTTAATAGTACTGTGCATTGAAAATTGGCTAAGAAAACTGATTTTGGAAGCTCTTACCAGAAAAAAAGTTGACCATGAAAAATGATGGCTATGGTAAGTTGATTGCCTATGGTGATTATTTAAGAATAGCTATATTAGCCGGGCGGTGGTGGCGCACGCCTTTAATCCCAGCACTCGGGAGGCAGAGGCAGGCAGATCTCTGTGAGTTCGAGGCCAGCCTGGACTACCAAGTGAGTCCCAGGAAAGGCGCAAAGCTACACAGAGAAACCAACCAACCAAAAAAAAAAAAAAAAAAAAAAAAAAAAAAAGAATAGCTATATAAAAACATTATGTAGAACTTAAATGTACACAGAAACAAGTTTAACATCTATAATTTTGGAGACATCAATTAAAACAGATTAAAAAGACATTTTATCAAAAGGAAGTGATTCATTTTTCTCATACCCATTATAGTTGACCTTTTTGAACAATTGTAGTTGGGAACAAACCAACGTAATTTATTAGTACACACTGACAAAGTCATGGAACTCTTTACTTAGTGATTTGTACCTCAAAAAATCTGAAATGTGCTTATTAATCACTCAGTGAAAATCTGTATTGCTTCATTTTTATCTTTATCTCTTATATTCTATATACTATATACAGGGAATATGATACTATATCTGAAAACTAAAGTAAACCTATTAATTTTGCATGAAAAACATATTTCTATTTTAAGCACACAACATGGAACTTTTACTTGTGTGATTTCTGTACATCAGGAGTACACGAGTAATCCTCTACAAAGAGATCTTATTTTACCAGAATAAACAACAAAACCAAAGCAGTGTCTGACATGGATCCACAGAACCCATGCTAAAGCTGTGTGAAGTAGCACACATCTGTAAAACCAGTGTGTGTGTGTGTGTGTGTGTGTGTGTGTGTGTGTGTGTGTGTGTGTGTGTGCTCGCCTGCACATGATGTGCGGGTGCTGAGACAGGTGGATCTCTAGAGCTTATTTGCCATCCAGCTGATAACAAACTGATGCACCACAGTAAAAAAATCCTCTCTCGAAAAGTAAAGTGAAAAATAATCAAGAAAGAACTGTGATGTCCACCTCTGCCCCATATATACACTTGCATACACACATATGAATACTCACATGAACTTGTATGCACAATACACACACAAACCCATACACAATTTAATATATAGAAAAACATTACAGAGTCTTAACAAATGAATAGCCTGATGATCAGATTTTTTTTTCTGTGAAAGTGCCTTGGCTCTAGTGCGGATAATTGGATATAGAGCAAGCCTCATCAGGAAGGTAATCAGATTGTTTTGATTTTCCTAGTGTGAGAGAAGAATGGTCATAACAAACTTAAATACATATACTTGATAGATAATTGCAAGTGGCTGAAGGGAAAAGAAATTACTCTGAATGATTCTGATTCTCATGTTTGTTTATCTCCATGGACTTTCGCATACCCTAATACACAAATACTCTTAAAGTAAAACTTGGCACTTTATTTTATTTTATTTTATTTTTAAAAGACACATCTCCATAGAAGCGCAAGCTTGTAAAGGTCAATTCTTGCCACCCTAGTGGAGGTCACCAGACTGAAAGGGGATCAACAGACACCATTCAGGTGGTTTTGTTTTAGGTCCGCTCTCCATTGTCATCCTAGAGGTTTACTCCCAGCTGCACCGTCTCAGGGATTTCTACAGCCCAAGAGCAGACGTGGAAAGCAGTCCCTTCCTGGCTAAGGTCATTAGTGAACGGTCTACAAGGCTTGGAGATAAGATGGGTACCTGGAGAGAACATAGCCCGGGGAATTCGAAGCCCTCTTTCAGTTTCCATGGTTGTTACAGTGACTGTGATAAAGAAGATACAAGTCATACACAACTTGGAATACTTTAAATAAACACATTATGTCTTTTGTTTATGTGCACCTGGGTAGTATATGAGTGTGTGTGTGTGTGTGTGTGTGTGTGTGTGTGTGTGTGTGTGTGTGTGTGTGTTACAGAAGGAGACAGCTGTTTTAATCATTCTTTCTGGTGAAAACACCATAGAGAGTTTTTCTCAGGCTGGCAGTGAGTGCTAAGAAGGAATTTCCTTTTGCCTGGGGGATGTGCCATGACTGCTTTAACTTTCTTTTTTTTTTTTAATTTAAAATTACTTTATTTTTAGTGTTTAATTGTCAAATAATGGTTATGCTTGACATGTTTCTAACCAAATGACAGAGACCTGAGCCTCCATGTGTGAATGACTGTGTGTGTAAGTTTTACTTCTGAGTAATGCAGAACAGATGTGTGAACACAGACTGAGTTGGGCCCATGATCGCCTAAGGACTTTGGCCATAGGGTAGTAATGACAGCAAATGCAATGGGTTCCCTATTGAGAATCTAGGAGCTCCCAGAATTCCTAAGGGTTCTGCATTACTCAGTCTACAACCCCAAAACATGAACGACTCCTTTGTTATCTCCATTCTCTGTAACCATTGTAGAATTACAAACACAGGCTTGATTCAAACAAAACTATTTAATGGCTTGCTACTTTTTATTGTTGATAAGGTACGGTTGTGTTTCCTTGCCCTTAAAAAAAAAAAGTGACTGGCTGGTGAAACCAGAGTGTTTTCATACAACACCGGATTTGGTTGAACACTTCCCCTGGCTTATAATAACTTGCTTATCTACTTCTAATGTATCCCTAAAATACAGAAATTATCACAAAGTCGAATGTCTTTGTTAGAGGGCTCTTTTTTTCGTGTGTGTGTGTGTGTGTGTGTGTGTGTGTGTAACTATATGTGCACATTTGTACAGGTGCACGAGTGCATGTGTTTTATAGATATGCAGGTTCTTATACATTTATATGTGTTTATGTATTGAGGTTCTTATTTGCTTTGATGCTCAGATTTTACATCAGTGTGAGCTACTTAATGTTACTCTCCTACATTTCTAACATAATTCATCAGCTTTTGATTCCTTTTGAAATTAATAATAATATGGCCGAGGTTCCTCTGAATAGTTCTTGTATCAGACTTGGGCCTGGGGACTTTTCCTAAGAGTGCTAATTCTCTTTAAAAAGAGAATTAGTATAATATTAGGAGAACAAGATGTGAGGAATAAGTATATTTAGTGCTACTTGTCACTTGCCACTGCTTTAAAGACTTCTAGTGGAAGATGTATCTTGAAAAATCATGGAGTCTGTGTTCATAATTATTTCTAATTCAAACTTGGGGGCAGGTGAGTGTGGGAACAGGAGAAATTAGGTGGGAGTGGAGGGGGTATGGAGGGAGTGAGCATTGAGAGAGACAAATGGAACTGTGGGGCACTAGTGCAGTGCAAATTCCCTGCAGTCTTCAAAAGTGATCATGGGAAAGACTCCTACTAATGCGGAATATAGAGCCTGAACCAGCCATCTTCTATCACCAGGCAAGTCTTTCAGCAATGGGACATGAACACCAACCCAATCATAAAATCATCAACCTATAATCTCTCCTACCTCCAAGATGTGCTAGGGTAAAGACATGTCAGAGCTTATGGGAGTGGCCAACCAATGACTGGTCCATCTTGAGGCCTAAGCCACAAGAGTGAGCCTACTTCTCACACTGCCTGGATGACCAGGTATCAGGCTGAATAGGTCAATGAAATGATTCTAATGATTCCCAATGATATTCTGCTATACTCATAGGATTGGTACCTAGCCCAATTATCATCAGATACATGTCATCCAGCAACTTATAGGAGCAGATGCAGAGACCCACAGCCCAATGCTAGGTGGAGCTCAGGGAACCCCATAGAAGAGGGGAATGGGATTTCAGGAGCCATCAGGGTCAAGGACACCAGGAGAATACAGCCCACAGAATCAACTAAACAGGGTTCACAGGGAATTGCAGAGACTGAAGCAACCATCGTAGATCATGTATGGGTCTGAGCTAGGTCCTCTGCATGTGTGTTATGGTTGTGTAGCTGAGTATTCTTGTGGGACGCTTAAAAGTGGGAGTGAGGGTATCTCTGACTCTTTTGCCTACTCTTGGGACCTTTTTCCTTGCTCTGGGTTGCCTTATCCAGCCTTGATATGAGGGTTTGTACCAAGTCCTATTGTAACTTGTTATGCCCTGGGAGGCCTGCTCCTTATTTGAAAAGAAATGCAGGGGGAGTGGATCTGGAGAAGAGGGGAGGGGCTGGGAAGAGTGGAGGGAGAGGAAACTGTAGTTGGGATGCAATATATGAAAGAATATAAGAAAAAAAATTTCCCCTTTTGTATTCTGTATTCTTCTACATATTTTTCTCTTTAAAAGTCTCAACTCTAAAGAAGTCTCTAATTTTATTGAATATATAGTACCATAAAGTATCCTATACATTTAGGTTCCAAATAGCAATAGCGGTTTAGCAATAACTAATCACAATCAGAGAAATTTTCAATACTTTCTCTGATTTCTTTAGAATGTTTAGATCCTTAGGTTGTACATTGCCAAAGATTTATGGTCACATACTGGTTCTAAAAGCCACCAAAACTAAAACTGTGTCTTTTTTTGTATTTATTTCACTGTTCAATAGTTGCTTGGATTCTCCACTACATTTTTTTTCAGTGTTCAAAAAGTGCCTAATTTCTTTCCTTTAGCTTGTTTAAATTTCCATAAAATAGAACATGTTCCAAAGCAAAAACTACAGAAGAGGGATCACTTACCTAAAACTTGTCTTATATCCATTAACTCTCTGTTGCCTCCATCCTTTATAATCATTTATGTACATCAATATTTCCCATGATGTCTGAGAATGTGCATGTTTTTTTATTGTCTAGTCCCCGTTGCCTCACTGTGTCCTTGGGTCTGATTATGTACACACACAGACGCTCTGCTCATGCCCCACATGTCACTTCGCCAGCCAGTCTCATTCATACCTCTAGTTTGTTTCCAGATGTCTGCATCGATCAATGTTCTCTAGCACATCCTTGTTTTCAAAATAACTGTGATAGGTTTTCAGAGAAGTACCTTCTCAGGCAAAGAGTGAATGTACTTGTAATTTTGCTAAAGAGTTACTTTTAAATGTTAAATTTACTAAAAAAGCATAATACAGTTTTTCTTAATTTTCCTTTTACTAGGAAAGAAAAACACTACCTTCTTGTAATAACCACTTTTAAAAATAATTTATTTCTGAAATTCAAGTTACCAAATCATACATGCATTTGATGCAGGATGCATCTTACATGTACAAAAGATCTAGTAATGTCATTATTCTCCAAAACGTTTTGTCTGAGGAAATAATGCAACACATATTGTCAAAGAAGATAGCTAGCTTGTCAGATATGGAAAAATACAGAGACATATAATTATATCTGTAATAATTTTTTCTAGGAAAATATTTTTGTTTTCATAAATTCACCCACATTTAAAATTCATCCAATAATAATTGTAACTTTGAAATAACTGCCCCTCCTAATCATATTGCAATCTGACAAGACAGGAATGGAAGTACACTTGGCAAGGTATAAGTAATACCATTGGGATGATTGTTTAACGTGTTCATAAATCAGCAACTTGTATCCAGGACCCTAAATTACAATCCAAACTTATAAGTTCTTAGTGAAATGGTTTCACCATTCCTGTTGATGCTCATATATATTAAAATTGCACAATTAAATTGTCATATGATATTTTAGTAACCACTGTCTTCTGAAAGTAGGACTAACCACCCCAAGAATTTGGGTGAGTCATGTTCACATTCATATCTGATAACTGAAGGATTCAGTCACTTAGACATTTGAACAGTAAATTTAAAATTATAGTTTCACATTTGGAAAGCAGCCTGTTGTGAATAAAAATACACAGGTAAAAAAGTAACATATCAGTAAAATCAAATGAGTAAATTACTAATGATTTGCTTCCTCAAGTATAAGGAAATGCTTAAAAACGTGGCTTCCAACGTCTGGGCTTCCTTCTGATTCTGAAACCACTTCCTGTCTTCCTTTTCTTTGACGTCTTTGGTGCTAAAGACAACAAAATAGCAATTAACGTCATGTGGCTTTAGTCTGACGCTCACTTTAAATCAACTTTTCCAAAATATTCATGATCTCACCACATTTCGTCTATTCTGATTATAAAGTCAGTTCAGCTCATCAGGATTTCAGTTGTTAATGGTCTATTTGAAACTGGGAGACCCTGACTACTGACTGCCACAGCTAGCCAGTATATACCTCTGACAAACCAAATCAGCACACAAGCACTGTTTTTGTAGGGTTAGTCTAAAAGTGGCCATTTGGCACTAGCAAAATGGATATAGAAAATACAATTTTCCTTTTGAATTATTCATTATCTTTGCATGATGACTGAATAGGAAAAGTTTTGCTACCTTTAATGCAAGCACGGTCACAATCATCCAGGTAATAAAAGTTATTTTCATTCCCACCACAGCCAGTGTAGGTAAAGGTCTCACAGGCTTTGTTTCTTGAATTAAAATAATAGCGTGTCACGTTGGCAGAGCACAGGCCTTCATCTTTTGGACTGGAGCAAAATGATGGAACTTTGTGGAAAAGAAAAACAAGTGAGAAATGCTGTCATACCAAACTAAGAGACGGTGATGGTCAGGGGAGTACCTGAAGAAATGCCACACAGGCCTCATTCTGAATCCAAAATACTCAACCATCCAAAAAAGTTGTGTCTCAGGTCACAGGGAAGTTACCTGCTTCATTTTGATCATTCTGTTTTTTTTTTAATTAAGCTAAACATTTGACATTCACATACATGCATTATGTTTGCATCACATTCTCTCCCTTCTCAATTTTATAAGCTAAGGCAATTCCTTCTGAAGCTGTGTCTTTTACCTTTTAAATGTAAAAAGAAATTAAGCCTCCAACTTGACATGCTAAGAATGGGCTATCCTTCAAAGGACAGTATATGGCATACTTTGACAAACTTTCTTGGGCTGGTACCAAGCACTGGAACATTTATATACATTCACTAGTTAATGATGTATTTTCAGCACAGTACACCAACAGAGTTCTATCAAAGTCTGCCAAAGGAGACTTCAAAATTTAACTGTTTAAGATCTGTGTGTCTCTGTTACACTTGGTGGAAAATGGCTGAAGAAATGGGGAAGGGGAAGAAGGAAAGAACTCTGATATAATTTGTAATTACCAAAGCATACAGATGTTTAACCAAAGTCCCAACCCTCTATAGTTCACTGTATCAAACAAAAAACTACTTCCATACATTTCTGATGCCTTGGCATTTATTAGTGTATGCTATTTTTTTAATCAATTTCTTTAGTCAGTATAAAAAATGGGTTCCATCATGGCATTTTCATGTATCACTGTGCTTACATGCCCCATTGTATTCCCCACCTGCCATCACTAATACTCCATTTACTTCTCTCAAAGGGGCCCAGCTCCCTCTTTCATACATAGATATATACATGAAAATGCGAGAAAAAAAAGCACTATTTCCAGCTCTGTCTCTCCCCTCCTATCCTTTAGAGCTCTTCCTCTAATTTTTATGAATAAATTAAAGATACAGATAATACAGTATGACTATCCCTTATCTGAAAACTACATGGGACCAGAAGTGTTTCATATTTCAGAGTTTTCAATTTTTGGAACATCTGCATGTGCATAATGAGATACCTTGCAGATGGGGTGTTGGGATGCAGTTCTAAATAAGAAGTTGATTGTGTTTCACACCCACTTCCCATGAAGGGTTTGAAGATGATTTAATGTAATATTAGTGGGCCTATTTTTTGGCTGTCTCTCATCAGTTGAGGTCAAGTATGGAAATTTCCATTTGTGAAGAAAGGTCAATGCTCAAAAGTTTCTGATTTTCAAGTTTTTCACATTTCAGATTTTCTAATTAGAGATGTTCAATTGGTGTTCTCCAAGAGAAAAAGTAGCAACATTTTGTTAATGGCTTTGTCATGGTCCAGCCTTGAGAATTTTGCACATTGTTATTAACTTTCAGCTTATACCCACACATGGAAAAATAAGGACATAATGCTTCCTACAGGACAGTAGTCTTGACCATCAACACAGTCTAGGTTTTATTCCTGAGAAACACACAGGCACACACAGATGCACACACAAAATCACATAATTGTGCAATCCCCAGCATGTAAACCATGTTAATTTCAGATCAAATTATTGATTTTCCCTTAAAATCTTAATAAAAAAACTTGAAATAGAAACACCACAATTAAAGTACTCACGTTTCCTTGGTTCACAGAAGTCCTTACAAGTATCTTCATCAGGGAATACGTTCATAGTCGTGCTACACAGACCAGGCTTAAGGGGTTCACATGTCATGGTCTTCAGATTGAAGAAATACTGCACATTGGGCTTATCACATGGGTAGGTTTTGAGTTCTAACCGACAAACTCTAGGAACTTCTGGGGGAAGGGAGAGGTAATAAAACATGTTACTCAAAAAAAAAAAAAAAGTCTTCTGTAATGGACTTTCTTTTCTGCCCTCAGTCCCAAATAATGACACGGAGACTTCTTATTAATTATGAAAGCTTGGCATTTAGCTTAGGCTTGTCTCAACTAACTCTTATAACTCAAATGAACCCAGTTATATTAACCTATATTCTGTCACAGGGTGCTAACCTCTCTTTCACTTTGCACCTCCTGTTTCCTCTCTGTCTGACTGATGACTTTTCCTTCCCAGAGTTCTTTCTGTCCCTGGAAGTCCTGCCTATACCTCCTGCCTAGCTATTGGCAGTTCAGTTTTTATTACACCCACTCTAGCACACTCAAGTGTGTATCTAAAGAGTCCTGGGTGTACACACCACAGAATTATCTGCATATGAATGTTTGTTCCTGTACTCTTCAAAATAACAAGGAACAGAGACACCCCAGCTGTCCAACAATGGATGAATCTTTAAATAAATGTGGTTGAATATACAGTGGAATGTTTTTTCAGATGAAAATAATGATGAAGTCATGATGTTTCCAGGGAAATGGGTGAAACTGGAGTTCATCATGAAAAACAAAACAAGCCACACTCAGAAAGACAAACACCACATATTTCCTCTCACATGCAGAATCTAGGTTGAAGTTTATGTATGATGAAAGTAGAGAGGTGAACACGTGAGGCAGGGAGGAAGGCCAGAGGTGAGGGGCAAACAGAGCGTAGAGAGGTCACGTGGTGTGAGAGCTGAAGGTGTGAGTATTTTGTGAAAAAAAAAAAAAAAAAAGGACCAGTAAAAAAGGGCGGAGAATGAGAAAGGATGCCAAAGGGTGCTGGGGGACAGAGACAAAGCACAATGACATGTATGCATGAGTGAGCCTAAGAAAGCCCACTGTTTTATATGCCAACCTAAGAAAATAATCAGATGCTAATAAAAATCTAAGCAACTTAAGTAGTACTTTAAAAACTTTACCATAATTTCTGAAACTACGGGGGGATGATGACCTTATTTCACACTGGAATAGTAAATTCCAAAAGTCTGCCCATTCATCGGAAGGTAAGCTGCTGTTAGACAGTGTGGGAGGCCTGACTCAGCTTTCAAGTTCAGTAGAAAGACTGTTCTCCGTTCAGCTTCTGCATAAAAGTTTATTCACATCAATACACATTTCTTCCTGGCGAAGTTCACTGATGGCCAAAGCCCTGTATCCTCCTTCATAGATATAATTATAAAATGGCAAAGTGAAAGAGAATGGACTCTTATAAAGTTTAGCTATCCCGCTACACTAACCCAAGCATCCGGTAACAAAAGTAAAGTTACAGAATGAGTGAAACCACACTTCAAAAGTAAGAACCAAGAAAAGTATTCCATATCAATGTGTAATTGCGCCGAGGAAACGGCAGTCTCAGAGCCATATTTCTGGAGCTAATGATGACTACGGAAGAGTACTGACATCCTCCCCTTGCGTTTATGATGGCCTAGGATGGGCTCGTTCACCTTTCCCAAAGTTCACTCAAGCGCTGCGTTGAAATGGAATCTGGTCCTGAGATGAACTCTGCTCGTGGTTGTAGACTTGGGGTTACATTGGGGAAACTTAAAAGTAATCATGTAGGAGATGCGCACAAAGTCCCACCCCTAACTAAGGAGCTGATGTTGGGGCAAAGTCAGTTTTCTTTAAAAGTGCAGCCCCAATGAAGGTCACACATCCCAGAGTATATAGACAGCATAAACTCCATAGGGGTTGGGGGAGAGGCACAAATTTGGGTGGAAAAGGGAGTGGGTCTGGAAGAAAGAAGTGAAAATGATCACAACACTTTTTCTGAAAATCTGAAAGAACTAATAACAAACGAGGGTGGGATGGGGCACAGAGACAGCGAAGTTTGTTTAGCACTTTGGAAACTTTAGGCTAGAAGTTAATGGACTCAACTAGACCTGGAAAATCAGCTGAGCTCTGGCCCACCCCTTGATGCCGATGCTGGCTGAGTCCAGCGCACCCCAGAACACTTACTCTCAATATTCCCGCAAGTGTATTCACAGAGTTCCTGACTGTGGAAATTGTTGGCGTTGCCCAGGCAGCCTCCATACTTGAAATCGCGGCAAGTCTGTTCGTTCCTATCATAGTAGAACCTAAGGAAGAGGGCCCGACAAGGTCCCTGGTCCAAAGGCAAGAGGCAGATCTCTAAGTTATTTCCTGTAATCAGAAGGAAAGCAACCGGAGTGGTCAGATTTGGTGCCTGACAGGGACTGAAAAGTCTGGCTCTAAAGTTCACCAGCAGAAGTTTCTGCACTAACTATGTAAGACTTCCCCTGGGCGGAGGCAGGGACCTGGGGACAGCCTAGCTAGAGCCGGTCCCTGGGCGGCGGGCGAACCCGGGTAAGAGGGATCCTGGGCCGATACCTTGGGCGGATGCTGAAGACAGACCAGGAGCAGAGCCCACCAGGAGCAGCAGCAGAAGCCACAAGCGCAGGGGCGTTGCAGGGTCCATAGTACCCGGTGGAGCTGCGGCTCCCTGGAGCGCCGAGAGGCTTTTAAGCAGGCGACCGACCGTCCCTGGACCCCCAACGGGGCGGAGCACAAAAAAATGTAGCTGATTCACGCCTGCGGCAGTGGCCCATCCCGCCCAGTGCGTATTGTGTCCCAAGAGGAATTTCCTGGGAGTTGAGAAGTTGGACTGAATTCCCAAACTTTCGCCTGCAGCCAGGGGGGATGCCCGAAGAACCGCCTGTGTGTCAATAACGAGAAACTAGCTAGTCAGAGGCAAATGACCCACCCACACTGAGGATTGCCCAAAACACCAATTTGCACCTTCACTTCAAAGAAACCTCAATCCTAGAGCCCATTTACGTAAAGGCTGAGGGAAAGGCAGACTCATTTTTCTTACCCTAGCCAGTTCATCACTATGGACTCTGAGATTGGAAATCTCTGTGTGTATACATCCTTTCCAACCGGATTACACTCAGTAGAAGTTTGTACTCAGTTTTAAGGGTAGGGACTGATGGAATGTATTCTGTGAGAAGTAACCACCTCAAATAATACATTTTTTTAGACAGTTCCATGGATCTTAGGCTGATTTTAAACTCATGATATAGTCAAGGATACCTTGAATTTTTTTTTTAATCCTCCTGCCTCCATCTCCTCATTGCTGAAGAATTAAGAGTTTTCATCATTCCAAAGGGTTCTTTGCTTTGGAAGCTCCTTTTGAGACACAAGCCTGTGCCAAAACAGGGCTGCGGGCTCGTTTGATTTCTGGGTCCATAGATAAGTTCTGCCCATTCTTCAGTTTCATATGCTTGACTGTAGAGAAGTAATCTTTACTTTTATGTTTTGTTTGTTCTTTCTATTATTTATTTATTGCTTTTGGAACAGGATCTAATGTAGGCCAGCCTGACTTCCAGTTGGCTGTGTAGCAAAGGATGAATATCAACAAAGACCTGACCCGCCTTACTCTACCGCCTCCTAAATGCTGAGATTAGAAGTCCGTCTCACTGCACCTGCCAGAGTGTTTGTGTTTCTTCTCAACGACTTTTTTTGTAATATATGTATGTATTCTTTGTTATCAGTTTTTAAATCCAACATACAAATGCCACAAAGTTTCTAGCTTGTGCCAATGAATGAAGGTGCTTTGTGGGGAGATGTGATTTTCACTGTTCTTTTATAGAGAAGTATTAGACTTTGCCACCCCTTTTTCCAAGATGATGGTTATACTTTTTACACACTGGCTGATGTTGTCGCTTTGGCCAACCCCTTTCCACAGATCCCTAGTCAGTACAACTAATCAAGTCCACTGTTCTTTTTGTATATTAGACTATGACCAAGGCTTTGTTTAGACAATGACAAAAATCAACATTGAAAGTTTATACAAGATTAATAGGAAAATTTGAGGCAAACTTTTAAAAGACTGTCTTGATGAATGTATCTTCCCTTCTGTCCCATTTTCTCTCTCTCTCTCTCTCTCTCTCTCTCTCTCTCTCTCTCTTTTCTTTTTTTTTTGGCTTTTCGAGAGGGGTTTCTCTGTGTAGCTTTGCGCCTTTCCTGGAACTCGCTTTGGAGACCAGGCTGGCCTCGAATTCACAGAGATCTGCCTGCCTCTGCCTCCCGAGTCCTGGGATTAAAAGCGTGCGCCACCACCGCCTGGCCCGAAATAATTTGCTTATCTTTATTTTATGTGCATTGGTGTTCTAGCCTGCATGTATATCTATGTGAGGGTGTCAGATCTTGGAATTACAGACAACTGTTAGCTGCCATGTGGGTGCTGTGAATTGAACCCACGTCCTCTTTAAGGGCAGTCAGTGCTCTTAACCACTGAGCCATCTCTCCAGCCCCTTTCTCTTGTTTTATCTGATATTATCTAATAAATAACTATTCCTGATTTTTCCTGAAGATACTAGAAGGAGTTTAAAGAAGATCACTTTTAAGCTGGAAAATTCTGTAAACTACAGCACAGTGGTTCACATTAGGTCAATACTCTGGGATATTTTGCACATTATAACTTGTCCTGTTTCAATTGCCTTGGTGTCAAAGGATAGAGAGTCACATTCCTAAGAAGACTAGCCTGGTCTGAAAGTTGCTGTTGGCGTCGTCACTAGATAACAATGATTAAGAACAATCGTCAGAGCTGGCAAAGTAAATGCTTAACCAGTGGCTGGGTGGGATAGAAATGGAAAGAATGAGAGTGAGGATTGTTGTCTCACTTACTGATTTACGTGTTGTGTTACCTTCAAGGCGGCCAGTTTCAAGCCCCCACTGCCTCTTCACGGAATGAAGAGTTGAGCAGAGATTAATGTGATCTGTGACCCAGTGTGAGCCAGCTCAATGCATGCATGAATCACTGAGAAAGCCAGCGGGTTCTGGAAGACAATCAACGTGCTCCCACATTCTTGGGAGACTAGGATTAATTCCTCCTAGTACATTCCACGTACTATCAGGAAAGGGGAGTTTTAGGGAATATTTCACCAGGGTCATGTTTGGAGGAAAAGTTAACTTTAAACTTATTCTTAATTTTAAACTTTAAACTTATTTCTTATTCAGAAAGAGAAACGTATTCTCTTTCTGAATACAATGAAATACATCTCTAGACTACAATAAACTTCCAAGACAGAATGGATGCGGTGTCAGCCCTGATGGCTGTCATTTCTTTCCATTATTCTCTGCTAGTGGGTAAGCTTTAGCCAGCTGTTGCTGGTATAAAAACTGAACCTTTTGAATTGGGGCAGTTATTTTGTTTTCTTTGGAAGTTGGATGCTATGTTGGTGAAATACATTTGGAAATCAGATATTTGGACTTTCTTTCTTGTTCTCTGGAACTCTTTGAGCCTCAGTTGCTTTTTCAACAAGAGAAAGCACAATGCTGTGTCAAGATGTGTGCTGCAGGTTAGAGGGAAAGTGCTGAACACACAAAGGGACCGCTAGCTTCTTGCAGGATGGCACAGAGCCCATCCATATCATACTTAGCCAAGTTCCCATTGACAGCCTTGGCACACTACTTTAACATGGTGTGTTATCCTGGGTCAGGAAGGGAATGGCCTTGTGCGACTGAAAATTACGGTCTTCTTTCCATCAGCTCTCTCCATGGGTTGAGCTAAGAGGGCACCTTTTTGCATAGAAGGAGTCCCACTGATTAGACATCACTTTGTGGTGATTCTAAGGGAGCTAGCTTCTCAGCCAAGAGTAGCATACTCAGTCAGTACCCTCAGAGCAATGGACTGGGCGTGGAATTGAGACTTAAGAGGCCTCTTCTTTTTCTGTGGTGTAGTATCCTTAGGCACAAGGGTAGAGACACTCTGGGTGTGTTAATTTCTTTCCCCTTTTCTATGCTAAACGGGTTGCATCCTGAAGGCAGCTGTGACCATTGACTGAGGAATGAAAGTTGAAGAGGAACAGTTACAGGTTTGAGACAGTCAAGCCAGGTCATCAGGGAGGAATTTACTCCTTATAATTGAAGAGCACGTGAGTGTTTTGTGTCCACGAGAAAAATATCTTCCAATTTAAAAGGATTTTAAATGTCTGAGGGTGACTGAGTTTACAGAACTAACACTTTGGGACATGTGGGAGGAGACAAGTGACATTCCACAGCCATGTGGAAAACCACGTCATTGTCCTTAAGGCAGTATCTAGGTCATTGTCCTTAGAGCTGTATCTAGGTCAAAAGGTTTCCACAAAACTAAGGAAAACTGTTCCTTTGTCCAAAGTCAACAGGAAGTGGAGGGCTGTGAGGGAACT